>NW_025943225.1:0-389037 GCF_000764305.2 Hyalella azteca | reverse complement strand
TACCGGGACACAAGTTTTAAAGTCCGGGACAGAAGTCTTGTCTCGGTTCATACGTTTATTCCGGGACAAATTTTACCCTCTGTCCCGTTATTTTTTTCCCGGAATTTTCTCGTCTCGTTACGTCTGTCCCGGTTCATTTCGAGAAAATTATTTCGAGACGCAGGAGTCTAATTGCAACCTAGGGCTTGTTGGGTTTATATACCAGAAGAAATTGTCCCCTAGGGCTTGATAGCTTTATGTACCAGATGATCACCAATTGTAAGCACCCAAGTCACTCAGACAAGCCAGAGAGGCATGTTCACGACGAGAAATACAATAAGAAAACAAAAAATTTAAATTAATTAAATGAAACTGGAGTAAATAATCCAATGAGAGAGAAGGACCAAAATGTTTTAATGATATTGTTTGTAAATTTCTTGGATAGTATAATTGTGGCTTAACACTTAATTTAACTCTTAATTGAGAGTACGGTAGCTATTAATTAGTCTCAGACTTCAAAAATAGGTACCATCAAACGGGGTTATAAGTGGCTGGTGGGTAAATTAGGACAGTCCTCTGTCATGGCATAAAAATGTTTTAGCAGCAAAACTAATTGAAATATTACAAAACTAAAAATAGTGGCATAAACATCAACATTTTTCTCATCTATTTAGTATATAGGAAGTAAAGGAATCGTACATTTACTAGCTCTAAAAATCGCTGAAAAAAATGTTACAAAATGATTTTTGGAAAAAGTACTTCTATTAAGGTCTGTGGCAAAAAATAATATTTGCCATATTAAAAATTTTTGCTTTAAAAAAACTTGCAGACTGGTGTTGACTTTAAAACTTTATTGATGGAATTTGCATACCTCAATCCAAAACAAAATGGTGGCTATTTCTGCAAAGATGGGGTATTACGGTGCACCCCTAAAACGCATTTACAGTAGAACCTACTTTAGTAAAGGCTATGGTTAACAAAAAAATTGGTTAAAGATGAATAATTTTCTTTCAATTCAACCATCTCAGCAAAAAAATTTCACTGAGTGAAAAATTAATGCATCATTGGTCATTACAAAATTGTGCAAAGAATATCATAGAAATAATTGTGCACCAGGCAACATAGAATGAAGATGAATTAACCAAAATTATGGTTTATTTCTCCAGAAAATATGATGGTTGTCATTAAAATATTCATTTCTGTTTCAGATATGTTTTTTATGATATTTTTTATACTGAATTAATTCACTTGACCCATTTAAAATGATGCAAAATTGCAAGCCCACTCCTATAAGCTTACAGAGGAAATGCTACATGGGTTGATATGAAGATTGCAGTGGACAAGGTTGTGATGTCCATGGCAGAGAAATTTTTTGGGGGATGTTAAAAATGTTAGGTATAGAATGGAAAAAAGTATTTATTTATTCATGAAAAAAGAATACAATAATATCATCATCATCAATAAAGGGAAAAAGTACAAATCCCAGAAAATATCATTCATTTAACATCTACTTCATCTACAAATGAAGAAGAAGACTTTGGAGTAGTCTGTTAGCAATGGATGAGGAGTACACTCTGAATGCTTCAAACATTTTAAAATTACGCTTTTTTCAAGCGTCCCAGATTACCCCATTTCCATGACTTATTAGGGATGCTTTCTTTGCTTCTGGCACTTCACAAAGTTATGAATATTGTATGAACATTTTTCTAAGAATCATATGATAGCCCTTGCAAAAACCTCTAAAATGAGCCAAACTTATCTATGAAATGTTCATGGTAACAAGTATTCAACGAAAAATGAAATAAAAATTGTCCCTAATTACCCCATTTGATGGTAGTTTATTTCTAGGTCAGTTATTTATTTATTTAAGGGTCATTAATTTATACAGACATACCATAATATGCTCTAAGTGCAGTGAACATGATCATTGCTTCTGGTTCAAGCAAATGCCAATGCTATTAGTAGTCAGATGGGGTAAGACAGGACTGAAACCACTAACAAGCCTGTAGCATCTATACCATGAATAACTAAAAAACCCTAAACCTATTCTAAGGTGTAGTTATGCAATGGGCTTCTAAGCTACAACTCAGACGTTTTGCATCTAACATAGTTTTCTGTACAGATTAAAAAAAGTGAGCTGATCCCATCTTACCCCATTGGGGTAAGATGGGACCAGGCTGGGTTAAGAAAGGACCAACTGGTAATTCTTATGTTACAAGGTTTTTAATAAAAGTACAAATCTGATATTCAATATTATCCATCTAGAAGCACATTATTTGTTTAAACAACCATTTTTACTGTTTTGTGTTGCAGGAAGTCAACTCTAATATCAGTCACATTGAAGTTTTTGTCACGAGAAAACTTTGTTAAGCATAGTAATAGTGGGTTGGCTTTGGTTCATTGTAGAGCACTGCTATATGCTTCATGTATATTTCATTAGTGTCATTGTCTGAAAAATTTATCAAATTGGTAATAAAACCAATAACTAATAACTCAAGTGTCAGACGTCATGTGTTTTCTTGCTAACTGCATTTGTGGTGCACTTCTTCAAACATAGCTCAAGCCCTCCCTCGCAGAGTTGTGATCATAATTATTTTTCATGTTTCTCACTGTGATTTTTCCCCCAGCCAATCATGCACATAGTTCTGCAGCTCACTAATGGGAATAGACATCCCTATTTTCTATATCCCATTGATGCAACTCAAAATAGTGAGCTAAATTTCTCTAATTAAAAAAGCTAAGAAGTTATAATGAAGTTTGAGCAAAAGATGAAAATTTTGACCAAAATACTCCATGTACTACACAATAATATATTCATTTAAAAACTATTTTTGATAAACTGTAGGGTATAAGAGGACCATTTGTGTGGTAAGACAGGACCATTTGTGGGGTAAGATAGGAACCACTTGTGTGGTAAAACAGGATCATTTAGTGGTCCCATCTTACCCCATGTCCAGTCTTTTTTTACCCCATTTTAGAATACATGTCAGGCAGTGATGGTAGCAGGTAGGAATGCCTAAGCCTAGTATGTCTAAAATGTTGTCTATTACTTGAGGTTACCTGCCTACATCCACAAACCTGGCCAAAAAATTTTTTGTCATTAGACAGAGCTTATTTCCCAAACAAGGTTAACTATTTTGTGACCCTGCTTTACGTAGGTTTTCTTTAAAAATTAGCCAGAAATTCATAATTTGCAGAAGAGGGTTGCCACAAACACTGAAATGACAGGCAATGATTGTTCTAACATATTCTTTTGTCAAATTGAATTCAGTGCAATTAGAATGCACACCATGGGCTGGTCCTTTCTTACCCCATGAAGGCTGCGATCCTGTCTTACCCCATTTGACTATAATGAAAACAGAATGGCACCCAGCAGTTGGAAGATCAGTAGAACCATATTCTTTCAACAATGCATAATGAAAATTACAGGTTAAAAATCTGGGTATTAGTGTAAAAATTATTTATCAATCCTTGAAAGTAAATGAAATTACTTCTACTAATGAAGGAGAAAAACAAAGGTCAAAGAAAATTACGTGAAGAATAAATCTTCGAGTGGGACATGAGAATTATTAAGATCATAAAGGCATTCTTTAATTTATAGGTAGAATTGTATAGTATCTTACACTTCAGAGATTGGAAATGGCTATTAGGCACAAACCAATTAATTTTCAGATATATACCCTTTGTAATCAGTATATACATGTAGGGATCTTATTTGGGATTTCTTAGACAACAATATGAAGAAAAAGATGGAAGGAACCAATGTGGTGAATGGAGAATTAGGAGAGCGGGTTAACAATCCCGTAGCAGTCTGCTAATGCAAACTTGCCTCCCTCTGGGTTAAGTGCAAGAATTTATGTTCAGCAACTGCAGAGGTATGCATAATGTGCTAGTGTCTTTATAACCTCTACTGTATCTGTTGATACTGTACTCATGTCATATCTTGTTTCTTTGGGTGTTATCAAATTTGTATTGAGGATTTATTTTCATATCAGTGTTTAGTACCGTACTATATCTAATTGATCGTTAATTAGACTTTGTTCTTTGTAGGGAGCCATCATTGCCTAACAAGCTGTTACCTACGCCTAGCCACTCCTGTGCTCTAACTTTATTCTAGATTACTTAGGTTTATTTGAATTTGTAAGCACCAATTAATATAAATGGTTTTTGTATCTGAATTTATTATTCATTATTATTATTAACTTTCCTACTTTTTCAACATTTTTATGCATAATTGTGCTAGGCAGGATAATTGGCTTCAATTTCTTTTAGCAACTGGACAAGACATGTATAATTTAGAGCAAATGTCTCAATGCATCACTGCATTTTGATGATTTAAATCAGTGTCTTGAGACTTAGCATCAAACAGCCGCTAAGTCTGAGTTCCCAATACTGGCAGATTGGCGTAAAATCTGATCTTGCATGTTAGTTAGACCATCACCAACCCATGGTCCTGCAATCACTTCAGTGACATTTGTGGCTAACTTGCTCCTTTCCTCAAGAATATTCTTCTTGAGGCAACTGACAGTTTTCAGAAAGCCAGTGAATGGCCAGTTCTAACATGCTGTAGCTGACTTCCGGCCACTAACACTGTGGGGAGGGGTTGAAAGGGGCACTGGGGAGGGGCTATGTCTGTATAAGCCTATACAAATGTCATGCAATTGCATTATAAAAATCTTAGTAGTTGAAATCAAGCCTGAAATAATGAGTGGGTACAAAAAATTATGAAATAAAAGGTGTTAAAAGGTTAATATATAATTAAAATTATTTTTTTTTGGTACCTATTGGTAAGGATTATAGAAGTAGAATAATAGGCACCAGATATCCAAAAGTTGCCAAAAATCACACAGAATGCCACTGCAAAAGCAAGATGCGCAGTGAAATAGATTCCCAGCACTGGGATAGCAATTAGCAGAATTTTTTAGCTTTCAGTCTCACTTCAGCACTAACATTTTTTTTGCAATCATGTTACAGCAAGACTTAGAGCAGTAGCTTGCCATGAAATTTGGATTCTCAGCTTCAAGTTTGAGTTGCACCCAAACCTCCTACCCCCTGTCAAGTGTGAAGCACTCCGGTCATGGCAGTGGAGCTAAGTACCTGTCCAGATCCTGGAATTTCACCATGATTTGGAACTACGAGATTTCAGCGCATTGAGTAAGCAGGAAATTTCCCATCCTGGAGTTGAGTTAGCCCAAGTCTTATCCAATTTGGAGTATCAGGCAGAAGTATCATAAAATCATGGGTAAAAATAATTGGTTCAGGGGTGATTTTTTCAATTGTGGATATATATTGGTCTTTTTCACATTTTCTCACTGAATAAATTTTAAAGAAGCCATAGGAAAGCTAAATTCACTGGTATTTTTCATCTTTTTCATCAGGGTGCAGAAAGTGGGTGAATATCAAAAGATATTTGGTGACACATCAGCAGCAAAATTGATGCCTTCTGAATATCTTGCTGACACATTTGGATTGAAATTATTGCATTTTAGAAATTACTTCAAAATTACTGCAAATCTGAAAGACCACAAGAGCACACATTAAGGTTTCCAGTATGCCAGATCCACACTCAGGAGTCAGGATGATGTATGTTTAGGGGGAATTTTCTCACACATAATGACTTTTTTAAGCCATTGCTGCACACAGTCGGCTCACACGCACGAGAGTCCACACGGCGCACAGATACATTTTGTCAGGGGACAGGAGACAGAAAACGTATAATACTAATGAGCGTTTAATTATCCGTAAATAATCTATGATTTACCTTGATATAAAAATTTTATGAAAGTACAAATATAGAAATTTAATTTAGAACAAATTATATACAAATTTCTTATGGCAACATCTGACATTGTTTGTTTACATCCCGTAGACTGTATCTAGGTAAGAACCAAGTCCTCAGAAATTGGGCAAATGAAGTAATCAAATATTAGTGTTAGATGACAGATTTTGCTTGTTCTATATATTCCAATAGTGCACTGATGGGGTTATTAGAGGTTGACTGACTCCTTTCATTAACTCTTTAATGAAAGGAGTCGAAAATTATTTCATCATTCTAATTAATGGAAAATAGTTTTATATGTCTATATAAAATATGTCTAGACAGCTGTCATCAGAAATTCCCAAAATAATGGTATGGCACCATCATCTTTGCAGACTTTTATGCAACACTGATAGTACATTGTCATGTGTCATCGCTATCATATGATGTGTCCCCTTGAAACCATTCATATTTTATTTACTGACATCCACACGCAGGCAATTTCCCATCCTGGAGTTGAGTTCATCTATAAAATTGACCTTCAATGTTGCAGAAAATGAGAACTGATAATGAAAACAAACATTTTCGGTGCCTGTATTTTTTTATTCAATGGGTTTGTGCCATGCAAACCCATTTTACTGGCCAGGCGGTTGTCAGGAACATAACGTATTCCCGACATTGACATATGGGTTTGAACTATTTGCCAAAACCAGTCTTTCATTAGAAGGCACTGATCTCAAGCCATGTCGATTGTTGCCTTCTATTCTCCAGTTCTGTAATTCATGTCCAACCAAATTGAGATCTATGAATGAATAAATATTCATAACTGTGCCAACTCTTAGAACCTGGGTTATTACGATAGAAATCTAAACAACTTGATGCAGATATGTTTGTGTGTGATGGAGCTGCCGTGCATTCATCTTTGAACATTTAGCAGCACGGTGCATGGCGCATTTTTTTACCATAATATTATGGCGCAGATTGATAAAATGCCAACATAAATTCCTGTGCACCTGGCACATCTTCCTGACCATGGCATCAGATGGATCAGGAAGCAGTGAAGCTTGTCCGGAAATCAGTTGCAATGTGTGAAAGTGCTGCGGAGCGTGGAGAGTTAGGGATATACTATCAAAGTTGCTTGCAGCACTTTCTACTTAAAAATTACCCGGCAACAGATCTTGGAAATGACTGGTAACGCTTTGGGCTAAAAATCCATATCTTGGCAAGGCTCCAGGGTGCAGAAAGTGGGTGAATATTGCAAGATCTTTGGCAAGCAGCAAAATTTATGCCTTCAGATCTTGCTGAAACATTTGAATTTAAATTTTTGCATTTCAGATATTCGCCAGTCTTTGGACAACTATTTAGAAAATAGTTAAAAAATCTGAAAGACTGCAAGCGCACACAGTAGACAGTAGTGTTTCCGGTATGTTGGATGGATCAGAAGGCAGTGAAGCTTATCTGGAAATCAGTTGCAATGAGTGTAAGTTGTAACTGTGTATGGTAAGTGTTGCAGTGTGTGGAGAGCAGTGTGGAATTCCAGAGGGGTAATATATTAATTGGTAAACATAGCAAATTGGAAAGCAGGTCCCAACAATCAGGAACATCCAGTACATTTCCACTTTCAGTCCATCATCATTACTGATGAGTCTGCAAGATGCCACAGCTGTTTCATTGAAAAAAAAAAACAGCGCTTGCATCATCACAGTAACAAGAATCCAATCAACGCTTGAATGCGTCCAACATAGCAGTCACAAGAATCCAATCAACGCTTTAACGTGTCCAACGTACTGTCACAGGGATCCAATCATTGCTAGAACGTGTGCAACGTCACAGCCACTGGAATCTAATCAGCAATAGAAAGCTAGAAGGGACTGCCTCAAATGCACACAATGTTAACACACTGATGCTAACTTGATGCATACTGCTACAATTCTTATTTCAAGAGCATAATACAATAGTGTAGTTATGTCATTATTGATGGAATCGCAAAGAATAACATCTTCACTATGTACACTCACTCACAAATACATGAAAAACTGCCTATGATTCAATCCACACATACAAAACTGACCACCAATGCAATCAGCTGAGACATGCAATATCCTTTCGTTGCAATCAGCCAATCGAAAAATGTAAACAAAGAAGGTAGCAGGGATACCAACTGCACCGGCAACCAATGTGAAACTGACATCAATATAGTCATGTGAAAAAATGAAAGATACGAATTCTTCTATATTAAAAATGTATCAGTAACTGACATTCAACAGAAATCACAATGGTTTAATAACCTCCGTAAATATTATACTTATACATGCATGCAGAATCAATCGTGTGCAACAGTGGCGGGAATCTAATGATGGTTAGTGGTTAGTTCTCATTACGCAATTGGTGGGGTAGGTAACTACAGAACATTACCGAAGATAAAGCTCCCAAACTTCAAGACGATAATCGAGTGAAAACTTGCGTGATATATTGTGAGCCTTCTAAAGTTTTAATAATGAATAAATCACAAGGTTCACAGAATCTAAAGGTTTGAATGCTAAATTTTTGACTTTCGAGTACTCTATTGACTATTGAGCCTATTCTAGTCAGTCAACTGTGAAGTGTCATGTTGTTTGTTGTGCATTGCCTTTTCTTCAAGAAGTTTCTCCAACTGCCAATGAGTTTCTTCTCAATTTGAAAGCTGAGGTAACAAATAGATGCCATAGATCTTTTTTTATATTTAATTTGAAACTATTATGTTGGGAGTAAATAGTATTTCCTTCTGTAGATCCATCCCTCTTGCTCATCTGTGAGTGACGTGTGCAATCAACAATCTTGCATGGGACCTCCTCTGTGTTGCCTGGCTTGACGTTCATACGATCATAGCTACCATACCCGAAGCCAATTTCTGATGGCCTCGGGCCTGCAAACCTGTTTCTAGTTGCCTGGAACGTTTTTTTAAGGCAGAATGCTTTTTTTATGCGAACCATGAATTTTAGAATTCCAGCCTGGTGGAGCGTAGGGAATATACTTTCAAAGTTGTCAGCAGCTTTTTCTTATTAAAAATTACTTGGCAAGGCATCTTGTAAATGGCTAGCAACATTTTGAGGCTTGCCAACTTGGCAATGCAGCTTGCTAACTCTGCACCCTGGGCAATGCTGCTTGCACCCTCTGCACCCTGGCTTATTCATGGATATCTTTGCCCAATTTTCCATTTCGAAGTCTAATCTTGAATATTAGATAAAATTTGTTAAAAATTGTACCTAAAGAGTAATGTTTTATGATTAATTTTCTAAAATTGCTTGCAAAAATGCACAACTTCTATTTTTTATAAAGAAATTAGGCATGGACCCAGAAAACATAAAATTACCTGCCAGTATTTTTCATCTCATTCACAAGGGGGCTTCTGCCTAATTTTCCAGAATACAACTGAGTCAGAGCACAGAGGAATTAGTATTAGTATTAGTATGTACCTAATCTACAACAAGTAGGCATTTTGAAGCATAGCACAAATAATAAAATGCCAGTTTTACTGTGTATTTCAAAACTACAATAGACACTGTACTCAATAACTTACTCTTTGAAATTATAATCAACAAATTCATTGACTAATACTAGATTTACTAAAATACCATGCTAAATTATCTGCAGCAAGGACACCTACACTCAAATAACTTCAAATAGTGCATAAAAAATTAAAATAAATGAGTGGAAACTCACAAGAACCATTTTCATCAAATTGCACAACAAAATCAGATGATGCCAAATGGGAAGAGCCTCCATTTTCGGTGAACTTAGAAGACATTCGGACGATCAATGTTATTTTTCAAGAAAAAATTTTCAAAGTGATCACTCACAAATTATCTTTAACTTTATTATCAGTGATGACTCACAATGAATATTGCAATAAATACCACGCAAAGAACGAATTGTAAACGTAATTCAGTGGCAGGTACACAGCAACTTCGGCGCCATCGATTCAGCAATGTGATCACTTCTTAAAAACTTACCAACAGACATTTTGATCTGAAATTATCATTTTTAAATTCTATGAAGTAGCAAAAATTATTTCAAATGATAAAACAACACCAAAACTCTGCATAAAAGCGTCAATTAACGATTATATATTCGCACACAGAGATGTCTCTCTTTCACCAGCACAGTGGACTATGAAACGCACCACCGGCAAACCCTCGTTTAGAAAATGGGAAATTTCGAAAGGAAACTGTTTTAAAAATTCGATCGAGCTATTTTTGCGCAAAGCTTGTCAATATATCAACTGTACTTAATGCAATTGCAAAGACTACATTGAAAATACGATGGTTACTCAAGGCCTGACAGAAAGAAAGCAATGATGGCTGCTTTAAATGTAAATAGCAGGTAAATCACTAATGACTTGAACCCGAGACTACTAAACATTATTCGCATACGCTCTTCTAAGAGTTGATAGCATGTTTTC
Organism: Hyalella azteca; assembly: GCF_000764305.2. Classification (NCBI taxonomy): domain Eukaryota; kingdom Metazoa; phylum Arthropoda; class Malacostraca; order Amphipoda; family Hyalellidae; genus Hyalella; species Hyalella azteca. The sequence goes on along the minus strand of NW_025943225.1, from coordinate 378,859 downwards.
TTGTTGATCATTATTGAAATCATAAAACATATTTAAATAATGGGTATGATGGCCTGTAAGTAAATCGACAACTGCACTTACTATTTATCTATTATAACGTTACTCGGACGTTCTTCTATGTTCTGATCGGCGACAGGCCACATCAGGCCTACCTTTCAGCACCGACATCGCTATGTTATGTTGCGTTATGAGATAATTGCTGTTTGTTTTGTAGTTAACCACAATTGAAATCATAAGACATATTTAGATGACGGGTGTGACAACTACCTAGTAACTAAATCGACAAGTGCACTATTCATATACATAACACTGAAGAAATGAACAACTAATTTGCAAAAAAATTGAAAGTACAAAAGTGAACAACGAACTAAGTTGGTTTGTGCATGATAAATGGATCTAGAACTACAAATGTTTCAATTACACAACACCATCTCGTCATGTTTACGTACCTAGGAGAAAATATATAAAATGTAAACTTAGTTGCATCAGAGCCAATCCCTATTATTACTAGCATTTTGTAGAAAAAATAAATGAAAGAAGTTTGAAGGCCTTGATTTTTGTTTCAGTACAACTGTACAGTACAGTAATTTTTGAAAACTAATATTTGTTTAATAAGCTTAGTTTTTAAATAAGAAAGTACAGTAACAAAATGAACTGCAAGATAAATGACAAAATTAGACACGATAGAAACTACTGAAAAATTACCAAAACCTTCAGGAGAATCTCATGACTTCAAATTTTTTTCTCAAGCAGCAAGTTAGGTAGAGAGCTGTAGATTCATCGGCACAGGAAAAGGAGGCATGGCAAAGAGCGCGCGAGGCAGACGATCGCCCGCGTATCCACGCTGTGGTGCACTTGAGCTTCTCTTCTTCGCCCACACCTGCAATGCTGCGACCGATGGCATTTGAGCCGCCGGATGAGATACTGGGCTTGGGAAATAAAGTTTCCCCCTAAGTATTGTAATGCTGTTGGTATAATCAGTGATCGTGTAGCGAGTAATATTCGGCGTAACGATTAATTACAAGTTAAAATATGCTGTACAACTCTTACAGAATTGAACATGTAAAATTTAAATAATATTATTGCTGCAAAAAATAATAATTGAAGGAAATATTTTAATTTTATTAGTTTTATCTATATTTTTAAAATTAAAATTTAGATTTAATTTTTGAATTGACAATGGCTAAATGAGATAATTTTCTTTCGTTTAAATGTTAAAAGCAGTACAAAATTTGCACGGAACTACATAGGAAGCATTTTATAGTGCTTCATTAAGCGAATTACCTAACGCTTGTTACGAATTATTAAATCTCATCACCCTAAGGTATGTATTCTATGTAACTATATAGAAAAAAATATACGAGTAAGCTAAACTTAGGTTTGATAAAGCATTTTAGTTACAGCAGCACAACAGCATTGAACAATAATTACAGATGGTCAATGACATTTTTGTATCACTACAGTTCCTCCAAAAAATATTTTCAATGTCCGTAATCAGTTAAGTCAAAGTGATATCATATCAATTAAATTTCAGAACTGAGATCGGAAATAAGCGGTAAAAAGTAGCAGCCGAGTAAGGTGAGCTATAAATATTGAATAGGTTATTAACTCAAAAGATATCGAAATACTGGTTGAAAGGTGAACTAAAATCAAAGGATATGGAGTGCTCAAAAAACACTGACCGCGCGGGCGCACCGCAAAAGATTTTCGTTCGTAACATGAATTAACGACCACCGTTAATTGCAATAGAAATTCAATATATCCGCATGTAAATTGATGGATAATTGCATTAACTTGGATTGGTTTCGACCACTCAATAACTTATTAGCACAGAGGCATATGCAAGGATATGAATGTTGCCCTCTCATAAAAATATTGGTCAGTCTGCAAATCGGCGGCAACTGAAAGAAAAATGGTTGAATGTAGTCAATTTAATTCCACTTGAATTTTACTTAAATTTTGGGTATTACAATTGTCTTCTGCCCCGGCTGTAAATCTCCGTTATAACCAAAAAAATATGACTCAAATAGTTCAAAACTCATCGAAGATGATGATAAGTAATGAGAATAACATACAATGCTCGTATATGGCCATTAAATTACATTCTATAGGCTTAGCATAGCTTGAAACAGCTTCATTTAGATTTTAGACTAATGAAAGGGTAGCATCAGACGCTGCAGCAACACTACACGTACGCTGCAGCAACACAAGACGCTGCAGCAACACAGGACGCTGCAGCAACACAAGACGCTGCAGCAACACAAGACGCTGCAGCAACACTACACGCTGCAGCAACACAAGACGCTGCAGCAACACAAGACGCTGCAGCAACACAAAACTCCCGAATTAGTGAGTATAATCGACCATCACATATCAGGTGAGTCAGGAATTGATGCTGCACTTGAAACGATTGATACCTGCATTTGTCCCTCAACAAATACACTTGTTACGTGTACTCCTCTCCGAAAACGCTCGTTGCGTGTTTCTCACAGGAAAAGCTAGATACATGTGTCCTACAACGTACCTACACACTTCCGTGTCACTTAACGAGCTTATTCCACACATATTATTTTTTGTAGCAATAAGCAATACCCTAAAGCGTGCAATAACTTACGACCACCGTTACCCGCTTGGAGCATACAGCGCAGTGTCTACGTAGGCGACCGTAGCAAGTAATACATTTAGGCTCGCAACATCTTACGGACACCTTTACCCGCTTGGAGCATACAACGCAGTGTCTACGTAGGCGACCGTAGCAAGTAATACATTTAGGCTCGCAACATCTTACGACCACCTTTACCCGCTTGGAGCATACAGCGCAGAGTCTACGACTCTACGTAGACAACCGTAGCTAGTAATGCATTTAGGCTCGCCACATCTTACGACTACCTTTACCCGTTTTGCGCATACAACGCAAGTTCATGGTAGGCGACCGTAGCAAGCAGTACCCTAAAGCACACAACGTCTCAAGACCACCGCAACATGCTCAGAGCACACAATGCTTTACGTAAACGGCTGTAGCAAACAATACCTTAAGGCTCGCTACCTCTTACGAACACCTATATACGCTCAGAGCATCCAGCGCAGGATCGACTACTTGATCATTTGCTGTCGAGTGGACAAGTGCCCTATAGTAAAGCCCTAAAAGACGTACAACGTACCATACTATAATTACTGACTGAAAAAAGGTACAAAGAACTTGGGTAATAATATAAAATATATATTAAGATACAGAATGTACTACGGCCTATAGGTAACAAGGTCCTACAGATATTAGGGTGGGGAAAGGACTCGTACTAGAGTACCAGGGACTAAAGGTATTGAGGGCCCAAAAGTAATGAGATAATGAGATACAATGCATGTAAAATGTTCCATTAAATTTAAATAAAAGTGACCGAAGTTACTAAGGCTCAGAAGAACGAAGAGAACGTGCTATGAACAACCAAAATTGGACCTTCGGCAATTAATCAATTAGTAAATAATTGTATTTTGAATGGACCTATATGAAATTTCATACGGAAATGATTAAGATGCGGTCTTATGCTCGAAACAATGCAACACGATGATTCTATATCGTTATTATCAAGCAACGTATAATGTTTTTAACTAAATACCATAATGAAACATAATTATTGTAATGTAAAATAAGAAAAGGATTTCGATTTCCAAACAAAGCCGTTGATGAGTGGTTGAAAAAATTGACTTTTTGGGAACAATAATAATTTTCGAGAATGTAAGTACGACTCTACGGAAAATGTCAGTTACCGTAAAACGGTTTTTAAATTCAATGACCACCTCGTGACTTTTGATATAAAATCAACATCAATGAATTTACAAACACCTCAATATTTTTTTAGCATCTGGCCGCTAAGCGCCGAGGTGGCTGGCAAGGCAAGCCTTGCGTGTGCGCATCTCTGATCGATACATCCTTGCACCCTCTCCCCACTCGTCCATCTCGTCGTGCCCGAGCATAACACCTCCTTCCGACTACTGGCCAGCTCCGTCTGTCTCCCAGACTATCAACTGTGTCTGCCATCCACGCAAGACTGTTGCCCAAAAACCTCATTCCGACTACTTTAGCGCTCAAGTTTATATGATGGTCACTGAAACCACGTAAGCGTTTCTTTTATTGAGTGTAACACCTCCACTATCTCGTGACTTTCACTGTCACTCGGTTTCTCGATTACTATGTACAGTACTCTAGTCCCTATACAAAAACAATAAAAGACTTCTACGTAATTATTAGAAAAAAACATGGCTCACTAAAATGAAGTCCAAGAGATACCAAGATTGTAATGTAATTACACTTCCGTTACTCACAGCCTTACTCAAAACAGTTCCCGCATTTAAAGCAGAAATATAAAGGATAACCCGATATGCCGGTTCACGTGCATATAGATCATCTTTATCGGCAAGGAGCGTAGGTAAAAAATGTAATCCCTACAATTAAGTTCCACAAAATACGAAATACCTATAGTAAAGAGTGCAAGTAATTGAGTCAGTGGTCAATAATATGATAACAGTGAGCAGCTAATAGTGATAGAAATATCACTGAAGCGCACGCACCGACTGCTGATTTCACTTACCAACGACAGCTGAAACCTTTTCAAACTATCTTTTCACTCGTCAAGATCACAGGTAATGAGAACTACTTATTACAAAACGCAAGACAATAGTCGTAAATCTGAACTCTTGGAAATAATTTTGCGCACTGCACAGTTAGCGTTGGATTTACTTGTTACACTACCGTCAATGACGATAACGTCACCGCAGCACTTAAGTCGTCGGCCTTCTTTAGAAACGATATATCTTTTTAAATAAAACTAAATCACATCTTTCCAACGCAATCACAATAGCTTTTTAGTCACCATGTGGTTATTGAACCCTACAAATTGTAGTTCTGACTAGTATTAAACGATCACGATCCAAGCAGAATCAGATGATGTGTGATGAATCAAACAAAGGAGTAATGAATTGCGTCAGAGGACGGGGTGGCTCAAGCAAGTTCAAAGCAGTTAGGTAATGCAGCTGGGAGTGGGATCGATGTTTGATATCGTAAAGTAGCTACAACTGAAATGTCCTTTTGAAAAGGATGTAGTGTGTGTTTTGAAACTGGTAACACAGCATAGGCATAGGTGCTGCAGGAAGAGCTTACTTCCAACGTGCATAATGGGTGCAAATGAGCGCGCTTTCAACGCGAACATAAGGCACGATGAAGACTTTCATCAAAAACAATGAGGCAAATGGGAACAAATTTTCAGGATTAGTTCACAGAGACTCAAGTACACAACGAAAACACTTTAAGTAAATGCACATGACCAGTTAACATCAAGTCATTGCGGCCACGCCCTCTGGCGGTGTTCTCTGCCGGCAGCGTCCAGAGGCACGCAAGAACAGCACGAGGCGTCGTATACCGGAGCGGCAAACTTTTTCTTCGCGGGTAAATAGTAAGATATGCATAACATTTGATACTGTTATATGCTGAATGAAAAGCTAAGTAGAGGTTGATGAATTAATTAAAAATGAATGGAAGATTACATGAATGAAAACAGGAAGTTTGCAATCAGATAATTTATGCAGACATGCTTCTACCCTGGATTCTTATGAAGCGAGAATCCCAATCCAATGTGTGATGGTCGAATCGGAAAGTTTATTATATATTATGGCAATTGCTATAATATTGATTCACTTCATACTAAATTAAATTTAACAAGTTACTAAAGCATCAAAATACGATAAACAAATGTGAAGTCTCATCAATAATTTAAACCTAGAGAACGCAGTGATGCTGTCACAGAGTGCTCAGAGGTTCTTTCGCGAAGTGCAATGACACTAGGACAGGCCTTTAAATACAACACTGTCTAAAAACTCGAAGAAAGAAGCAGCCAAGGATCACTGGTGCGTCCAGTAGACCGAGAACATCAGCTTCAGAATGAACTGCTGTCGGCCAGCACTGAAACTCGAGGATTCGTACGGTGCTCGTAAGTTCGAGTATCACGTTGAAGCTTCATTGATGTTAAGTTCCTCTTAGCTCTTTGCTATCTCACTTATCTGATAGTTTAACCATTTCACATGTTATACTTATCTAGAACCATCAAATAAGTTCCTCTTACTCATATCATTTTGTCACTTGATAGTTTGACCATTTCACATGTTATACTGATCTAAAACTATCAAAAAGAGAGTTAAGGATAGTAAATAAAATGTTTAAACATTGAATGGTTATTGGGAGAATGTGAATGACGCCGCTAATAGTTGGAGGTAAGAAACAGGTGTAGAGCAGAAGAATTATCATATTAATGGTATAAACTGCACCTGTTTATAAATGACTCCCTGTTGAGGCTATTGAATCAGCCAAAACATCATCTCATATTAAATTGTTTATTTCTTTGTCCACTATAGTTAAAATTTGAAATTAAATGTATGGAACATTTAAGACTCATACAAACTGCGTTTATGAGCGAGTGTCTTTCAGAATTTAAATAACATAATATTTTCAGCATTGGAACTTGGATAACGTAAGGCGGCACGTATAAAATCGATTTGTGAAAACTCGGCGAAAAAATATCGCGAAGCTTAAACTTTATCCCTGGAAGGATTTAAATTTCTGCATAGCAGGGATAAGTTCACCCGAAATTATTCCGAAAACCGATCAGAATTGCGAAGAAAATAGCTATTAAACTCCTGCCAATGCCTTACACTGAACTAAGCTAACGATTATCGTACAAATTATGACCGTCTTAGGAATTGATTTTTTTTTTTTTTGTATTTGAGGTTCGTAGACCGCGTTAGGGAGCGGTTGCACTGCAAGCGTCGAATTATTCGTAAAATATAATTCATCGCAGGCAAGGACTTACGGTCAAAGAAGACTGATGAAAGCCGTCAGCTAGGACTTACTATCAGCGAGAGGACAAACGACCACCGTAAGGTCAAAACAATGAATAACGAAGATTACAATTAATATTATTTATATATAACGATCCAATGATTTACGATCACTACATTTATTTGCGATAACTACAATGAGCGCTTATTTATCACAATGACACAATTACCACAGTAACTTATGATGACCATAATAACCTACGATTACCACAAAGACACGGTTACCACAATAACTTAGGATTACCATAATAACCTACGATTACCACAAAGACACGGTTACCGCAATATCTTTGATGACCACAATGACACGGTTACCACATTAAGTTATGATGACAATAAAAACCTATGATTACCACAAAGACACGATTACCACAATAACTTATGATGACCACAATGGCACGGTTACCACAATAACTTATGATGGCCACAATGGCACGGTTACCACAATAACTTATGATGGCCACAATGGCACGGTTACCACAATAACTTATGATGACCACAATGGCACGGTTACCACAATAACTTATGATGACCACAATGACCTACGATTACCACATCGACACGATCACCACAATAACACATGAGTGACATGACGTCCACAATAACTCATAATGATCACTGTGACTACTATTACCGCAAGTAACTAAAGTTACCACAAGCACATCGGAGTATGCAGATGGGGGATGCGGCAAGGGAGGTGCCCCGAGGGATCGATCTCCTAGAGGCGCCTGACGGGAGGTCTGAGTGGCAGACACCGACTAGACCCGCATGGGTCAGCCACCTCCAAGGCAGTCATGTGGTCTAATGGAATCATAGGGTCCACACATGGGTCGAATAATGAGACTAGTGGGGCTACAGACTGCTTGGGGCTATGTGGTCTACGTACAGTTCTTCTACTGGGGTTCTTGAGTTTATCGACAATTCGCATACTTGGGTTCTTGGATCTACAGACTGTTTACTGGGGCTCTTGGGTCTACAGACAGTTTGTCTACTGAGGCACTGTGGTCTGCGCACAGTTGGTCTACTGGGGCTCTGTGGTCTAGGCACACTTGGTCTACTGGGGTTCTGAGGTCTACGCATAGTTCGTCTACACCGCATGACCGCCACCCCACACGTCCATACACCGCATGACCGCCACCCCACACGTCCATACACACCGCATGACCGCCACCCCACACGTCCAGGCAGCTGATGTCACTTTAAACGGTGGCCCAGAGCAGTAAGCCGAACTAATGTTGAGGTTCAAAAGCAGCGCTGGTCAAAAAATTCTCAAGAGCTTCGTTCCCAGCCCTCAAGCAGGAACACCACTTGGTGTACGAATTGTGGGTCCGGGAGACCCACCTGCGATGCTCAGTGGATGGGCTCAGCAGTGAGGCTCGATAATGAGTAGGTATTGTACCTGTTTAAGCCCCGTATATTAACGCAGGGCTCAACGTTAATATGATTACAAGTAATCAAGGCGGAGTAAAAATATTAGAGTAAATATTAGAGTAAAAATATTAGTGTAAAAATATGAGAGCAAACATTATATAATCAGAGGCGGAGAAAAAATATTAACTTGGGTACTTAGCTTTAGGGTCACGAAAGTTTCAGGACAGAGTGAAAAAAAAACTTGTAATTGCCTCCTGCAGCATGGGTACGCTAATAACCAATAAATTGGTTACTATTATTAATATTATTAGGATTAATTTGAATGAAATATAAATTATTATTAAAAATAATTCGATAAAGAAATAACTAATTCGGTTATACGAACTCGGCAAACGCACTTTCGTCGCTGCTAGTGAGATTTACCCTCTCTTTTCCACATCATTCTATGGCACGCTCCAATAAGAGGAAAGTTACAGCAAGATCAAAATTTCAACGCACAATTAACTATAAAATACTACACCTTTCTCGAAGAATAGTTTCTACATACAGGCAAATAAATGGCCGAATTGACAATATTTTATTCTGAAGAATGCATGTCTCGCAAGTTGGCTTTGGCATCAGATTCTGCTGTCACTATGCCCACGAAGATAGGCCTACTTCGGTGTGAGAGTTGAAAGCATCGAAAAGAAAAAAATTGGCGCAGAGTTCGAAAATATAATATCTAGGCACGCCGCTAGCTGGCGACAAGTAAAAATAGACGTCGCCATGTTTAGCTTGACGTCCAGGCTTTTTTAAGCAAAAAACGAGGTGTGGCCTCTTCGTTCGACAAGCCTTTCAGCCCATTAGTGAACTCAAATGTCGATATGTTACGGAAGCTAATTTTAAATTATTAGATGATCTTGAAATTACAGAAAAATGTACTGTCTAAGCATAAACTGTTCAAACTGTCTAAAACTGTCTAGCATAACTGAATCATTGATTCATTAGAAACATCAGTAAAGCAGGCGCAGAATAATAAGTGTAATACATTGCTGTCTGGAATTAATTACCATCGTTTCTCGAGTCCACCGCACCAGTAAATCGCTGTGTCGTAGACTCGTAACGTCATTTACAAGTCTAGAAACTCATGCCATGCTAAGGAAACTTCCCTGGTTATTCCCCGACTCGCTGGGAAACTTCCATTCAAGAGGGTTATTACATTTCACATTGGCTTCGATTTACACTATCAATATCCTTTACTTGAGATTAGCCTAGCAAACAACTCAAAACAAAAACGATGTGAATGGTTTGATCACTTAAAGGTACAAATTTATATCTTTCTTCAACATCCCAGAATTGAATTTAGTTATCAATACGCAAAAATATCACAGCACATGAACTATAATATGTATTACATGAGCGTAACGAAACATCTTGGGTATATACATGTATAGAATATGATGTATGAGTTACATAGTACCTTTGTAATATGTACGGAGCAGCAGCCACATATTTATTTACAGCCTGACTAAGGAGAGGGTGAAAGTAGGAAGCTTTCGACTCTAATAAAAGGAAGCGATTCAATTCAAGTTCAGGTCTAGAAACCTATATTTGATACATATTTGGTGCTTGTACTCTAAACCCCAGCTGAATGTGATATTTGAACCTCTGGGATCGAAAAAAGAAGATCAATCTCACTTGACAAAAAACTGCAACTTGTTTCAATGTCAAACACCGTATCCGTGAACGAACACGAAACACGACATAGCAGTTCATGTGAATGAAATGAATGAAGGAATGTAATCGACATATCAGTTCATGTGAATGAAATGAATGAAGGATAGTAATCGACATAGCAGTTCATGTGAAGGAAATGAATGAAGGAACGTAAACGGTGAAGCAGTTCGTGTGAATGAAATGAATGACTGCATACGATGAAGCAGTTCATTTGAATGAAATGAAAGAAGGATAGAAATCGACATAGCAGTTCATTTGAATGAAATGAATGATAGACTGCAATCGACATAGCTGTTCATGTGAATGGAATGAATGATAGACTGCAATCGACATATTAGTTCATGTGAATGAAATGAATGAAAGATTGTAATCGACATAGTCGTTCATGTTAATGAATGAATAAAAGACTGCAATCGACATAGCAGTTCATTTTAATGAAGAACTGCAGTCGACATAACAGTTCATGTGAATGAAATGCATAAAGGACTTTAATCGCTGAATGTTTGCCGGTCACGCAAAGGAGGAAGATGCGTAACGGTGAAAAGCAAGCGCCGCTCTCTCTTTCCTTGCCAGAGATCCTTGGTCTTGCTGAGCGTCACCGCTGCCGTATCCTCGCATGCTTAACATATTTATCTTTAGTTTATTTACATTTGTCTTCAGTTTAATTACACTTATCTTTAGTTTATTTACATTTATCTTTCGTTTATTTACATTTATCATCAGTTTATTTACATTTATCTTCAGTTTATTTATATTTATCTTCAGTTTAATTACACTTATCTTTAGTTTATTTACATTTATCTTTAGTTTATTTACATTGATCTTCAGTTTATTTACATCTATCTTTATTTTCTTTACATTTATCATTAGTTTATTGACATTTCTCTTTAGTATATTTACATTTATCTTTTGTTTACATTTATCTTTAGTTCATAACCTCTGAATTTGTAGCCAATGTCGGGGCAGAGATGTCATGCATTGTAATGCGGCTGTTATCGGCAAGTTCGACATAAGTCGATTCATTAAAGAAAACTAACTCTTTTTACACTATAGAATCAAAACGCGTATCATCAATTCAACGAAAATTAAAAATTTCGATTGGTACTCTTACTGGGAGATGACAAATCGCATGATGCTAACGCTAAAGTCGCGTTGATTAAATGGCGTATTTTCGACACTAATCATTTCAATGCTCCTAAAAATTCTACACATCAAAGTTGATCACAAAGGTATAATATTCCTGTTATATTAGTATTGGAAGGCAGAAAAGGCTTGATTAAACACAATAAACGCATTTTCAATGCTTTTTATAACTTGACCATGACCACGAGTGTTCTTGCATTCGAAATGTCGTAAATAAATTAAAATTACTTCCTTGAACTTGCATTTTGACCAACCAACCGTCATCTGAAGAATATATTGATCGACCCTGAAAATGACACATGTTCTGATGATAAATTCAGACACATGTTCTGATGATAACACCAGACACATGTTCTGATGATAACACCAGACACATGTTATAATGATAACACCAGACACTTGTTCTGATGATAACACCAGACACGTGTTCTGATGATAACACCAGACACATGTTCTGATGCATGATAACACCAGACACTTGTTCTGATGATAACACCAGACATAAGTTCGACATCAAACAACTAATTATAGAGGTCATTCAAAGTATGCTGTGCCTTGCATTGTTACACACTAAAATTTTAATTTTAGTGTGTAACAAATTTTTTAAATTTAACTTAAGAGGAGCAAGACACAATCAAGTTTGTTTCAGAACTGTCTGTACATGCATAGATCAGACTAGACTTGGAAAGTTAGCATACTGTGCACTGCGCAGGTAACACAGGTTCTAACAGCTAGGCAGTCCTGACGTAGAGAGGCCAACCATGGGGTTTCATTGGAGTCGTCGAGTCAGAAAAGAGCAAAGAAAGAGACACACTAACAGAGCTCAAGAGTCTAGTGAAGACGGGCGAGGTTAGGGAGGGTTTGAAAGAGCGAAAAGAGCGGCGAAAGGGCCACGAAAAGGAGAGCAATCGCAGGCAAGCACTCGCGATATTCATATTGTTATCAAGGAAAATACCCTTCAATTTAGTATTAAACATGAGAAACAAAATTCGAAACAGCTAAATATTTTATTCCATAAATATTGATAGTATCGAGTTAAAATCACCATTGGCATCTCCAGAAACAATTAACTGGCGCGTCGCGCTCATGGTGATATCCGACTGACAGTGCATGCGTTCGTTTGTTACAACCGTGACCCCAAACTCCCGAGTCCCCAGCAATGCTTCGCTCGCAGTCTCAGAATGTTTCGTACTTCAAATAAATTTCAGCCTAATATTCGTACAATATTGAGACCAAAATAATTAATCTAGAAAGTAAACTTAGAAATGATCTGAATGATTGGCAATAACAGGATTATTGACAATTAAAAAAAATGTTATTTCATTCATTTTCAGTGTGTCAGATTGCTGAACATGGGAATCAGACGAGACTTCCCTTTAAAGTTGCCAACAAGTCTAGCCTTGAGTTTTGCTTGAAACTTCCTTCTTTTCTTTTGAACACTTGTTGGGATATGAATTGATAATCATGGAACATTTTTGTCACTTTCACTCAAGATGATAAGACCGTACGCCGATAGACTATTTGGATTATGTGTACAAAACATGCTTTAGAGAGACGTGTATTCTCTAAGCGGAACACACAGGTAAAGTCAAAAACATCAATGAAAATGAAAGCAAAATAGAGCAGAAGGAGGAAAAAAGGATGCAATTTTTCAAAATAGAGCAAAATTGATTAAAAAATTCTATGATATACATCTTGGGAATTTATTTAGATTCAAGCTACTGGTGAATTCGACGTTTCTCATTGATTACGCGTGTAAAGAGAAACTGCACTTGGCAGCAGCGATAGTAAATCAGCTGCTCCCGTGACTACAGTTATCCTAGATGCCTTCGGGATAGAAAAATTAGTATTGATATTAATTTGAAAAACTCACCTGACATGATCAAAACGACTGGTTTGGAAGTAGTTGTCTTGTATAACTTTAATGAACATTACACGATAATGCCACGAAGAAAATTCAAGGGAACAGGCTTCTTAACACTAACGGTAGAACACCTTGATTCTTTTAAACGACTAAGCAGCGTTACCACAACCGATACCTCAATCTAAAATAAACTGCTTCAGTTACTGAAAATAAAGTTCAACCAGAGTTTGACGATTGTCGTCAAATTGTTTTCACTCACTCAAGAACAAGATCAGACATGATTTTACATCCTAATGACAACTGTTGGATGTCATATGAAGGTACAACGCCTCCTTGCTGCCCACAGAGAGAATGCACAGGGCACACTTCTCTCACGGCTCTCTCAACACTGAGCCAATTTCGGAATTTTCAAAACACGCCTGAGAAACTCCTCCCGCTGACACCAGCGACAGAACACTTCTATACACGGACTTCCACTAGCTGCTAGAATTAAATTCTCACTGTTTTATAGCACATACTATTTAGAAACACTGCAGCACGTTATATAGGATGCATTGAGCAGGACAGACCAACGCACACTCCAGAGGTACAGCCGAAAAGTGAAGGCAGAGGCTAGCTACAGAGGCAAGAACCCTCGCTTGGCTCCACACAGATTCCGTCGTGCTACTCTTTAACTCTGGGCTCGGTAGTAAGCGACAACCTAGCCCAGAGGACGCACGCACGCATGCACTCGCAAACGCAAATAATTATTGTCTTCCAGAGTGGGATGGACGATGAACCTCTTAATGAGTCATTCGAGATCTCATAGCAATCGCACATTTGGTAAACTTTGATGGATTAACGAACGGAGACGGAATTTAGATCATTCAATTGTAAGAGTAGATGACTCGGTTGAAAAGTCTACGCTTTCGAAGTTGCTCATTGCAGTGACGACGTACAATACTGCAGAGCACCGGTTTCCTGGCATAGACGGCGGCACTACCTTATAGAGCCACGCTCAAAGCAAGTTGTCTAAGTACAATTCACCATATGCGGATTTGCATTATGAATATGATGAGCAATGGAGAATATATAGATATCAGAAGAAATGGAGAAGATATCTATAGACTATAGCAAGATATGGATATAATGAGAAATGGAGAAGATATGGATATCATGAGCAATGGAGAAGATATCTATATAATGAGCAATGGAGAATAATGTCAGGAGACAATATCGTCAGTAGTCACTTTTTCAGAGTGGCGACATGCTCCACCGAATGACAGATAACTTACGGAGACCTGGCTACACAGAACAAAGCTCTTCTGTCCTTGACAAACTGACATATCGCGCGTTACATCTGAACTCTTTGACACTGAGTCATGCAGTGATGTCTGATCAGTAACATTCACCCAAAACTAATGCATAGAAATGATTTTCTGCATTGCTTAGTATTATGATGCCTAAATCATTGCAAATAAGCTAGGGGAAAAAGTGAAAGAATTTATCAATTTAATTGCATTTGATTGGAGTCACAATACCGTTATCATTCCGATATACCACTGATTGAAAAAAATTGCGAATCGACTCTACGAGGAATAGAATTTAAAGTTGCTAAATGATGTGATTTATAATATTGTTAAATTTAAATGGATAAATTTTGTACGTTGTTCACAGTGTTTGTGAATTATCCTTTGACTCTTGCTGCGTTTTAGATATGAGGCTCAGAGCTGGGAGACTACAGAGATGTCTCTCTTCCTTCCATATCTGATCACAATGAGATGTACGGAAAAAATAAATAACATCGATTTTATAGAACAAATTCGCGTTTGCTGGCATATGCTGGTTTCAAAGGGAAGTAAATAGGAAGATTGGGTAAGCTGTTAAAGCCTCTCGATGCTCAATGTTACAAAAATTTTGAAATTCACGTAGAAATTACGAGTTTAAATCGATCAAAAAAAATCACAAGGAAAAGTTCAGGAAAACGCCAAAAGAAGTTAGAAAACGCCGAAAGGAGGCTGAAGTCAGAAGCCTACAAAGGTAATAGATTGTATCCAAGTCTATCATCGGGTGTTTGTCTTATAAAATGCACTTTGTCTCATAAAATGCTAATAATATCTTGGCCGTGAGATAGCACCGAAATATTCCTGTAAGCAGTTGAGGGTTGAATGGAACCGCCAAAAGATGGAGGGCAGCAGTCGACAAAGGTTTGGTGTCCAGCGTTGGTCGCCGGAAGGATGCTCGTGCTGCTCTCTTCAGTTGAGCTGCAGCTGCTGCTACAGATGTAAGCAACAGGACATCTTTAAAGCCGCGACAGCCTATGTCTCAGCACCGCCCCCTCCATCCTCTGTCATGCTGCCTTCAATGCACCCGAATTCTCCTCACTGCACCATAGTTCACCTCAAATCTCAATTGTAGTCGACTGAGTTGCAGAACATAACCTCGTATCAGTCGTATGTTCTTCGTATGCTCTAATCGTGTCATTGTGATTATCGTATGTTCGTAGGCCGTAGTCGTAGGCAAGTCTTGACGCGTAGGCTAGATCTTGCTTGTACGCCTAACCCAACTCGTATATAGGCAACGCGCATCGATGGCCCATTGAGTTTTTAACAATTTTACTTTCCAAAAAGTTCACTTAACTTGAGCAACACGAATTATGGGGTCGGAATTTCAATTTCATTCCTCGTATCACAATTATCAATCTAATCTACGTACAAGTCATTTGTTTGCTGAGCAAATATTAACGCTGAAGAAATTATGAAAGTGTCTAGTAAGGAGATGAGTACTTGAGGATGCGTCGTATCGCATTTAACGGAAAAATATTCCAATATGCGAACCTGATAAGCACTGGCATGTTGAACGGACGAAACTTGCATAGGGAACACCCTAAGCAACTTGCATAGGGAAAATGCATTATTTGAGATGAGCCCTAGAACCAGGCATGTGATGACAAATTCTTCGGAAGAAAGGATGACGAAAAATGGGCTTGGCGACGCAGAAACGGGGGTTCAGTGTGATTCATAAGAATGCGGTATGATAGGGAGAGGGTTAGAAATGATGAAGAGGAGGGTGAAGTAAAATGGGGTGCAGGGTGATGTAAAATGGGGTGCAGGGTGATGTAGAAAAGGGAACATTATGTGGGATAAGGTGCGGCTTGAAGGTGCAGAACAGGCATGGTTGAGAGCACGATGATGTATGATGGGAGCAGAGTGATGAAGGAAAGAGAGATACTGGACGGTCTGCACAGGGAACAGTCTCCGAAGAAGGGTAATGTGGGGGTGGTGAGGAGAAGGGGAGCTAGGGTTGCCCTCAGTCACCGAGGGCATGCATAAGGGGCGTGAAGTGAGAGGGAAAAGAGAAGCCGGCTAAAAAGGACGGGGAGACGGGAGAGTATAAGGCCAGTTATGGGAATGAACGAATAATTGTGAAAGGAAATAGTCACTGGTTTTGAGAATGAGTTTTAAATTAGGAGAGAAAATTATCACTTAAGTGTCTGATTGAAGGGGAAATTGTCTCTGGTTACGGGAATGAAAGAAAGAATAATGTAAAAATCTAATATTGGCATGTACGAATGGGCTAAAAATTATGGAAGATACTTATCTCTGTGGGAATGTGGTTAAATCAGCTTGATTTTTGAGTGTTGCTGCTTATATCTATAAACTAAACTTTTACGACAGAGATATAAGATGTCCAGTCAAACATTCCCGCCAACCGTGTGCTCTTCTTTGTGGATTGTTGAAGGTTGAGTCGCTGGTTCAAATCCAAGTGTATAGAGCTCACAAATAATGCGGTCGATTTGTATGAATTTAAACTATGGTATTGGTCTTAATTTTATGAAATAGTCACCTTCAACCCGACAATTAATTAATTATAGTTTATCCCCAGTGACATATCCCAAGACTCGTACATAAATATGGTTCTTCAATTTATAAAAAAATAAAACCACCTATGAAAACATGAAGGTAATTTGCAACCAAAATAATCACTTTATTTCATTTTACCTGAAAATTTCGAGCTTGAAACAGAAAATAATGTTATGAATATTTTAATAATTACACATATTAGGATGGAATGATAATAGTGTTGCTGCTTCAATTATTTTAAGTTGACTATAAATAGTTTTAATTTTTGTCATTAATGACTTCGACTAATTTTTTCCGGAGCGATATCTTGTACTGAACTATACATTAGCACTGTGCCTAACCACTTGCTCTAAACCCTTTTATACGATACCTATTTACCGCTGACCATCAGCAACAGAGTTTACCGGCAACCTCCTTCATACAAAATCTAATAATATATTAGCTGGTAGCATAGATATTACTGGTTTCGTATGATGCTTCAATGCTGCTGTTCATTATTTGAAATTAATAAAATTAGGCTTGAGAAACGCAAAAATGTATTTCATATTAAAATTTGGTTTTAAACGAACGAAGTCGTTTTTTTAAGATTTATATAAGTCAAATGAAATTCAGCAACGCGTTATCTTCCTGATACGAAGTGCATGAAACTAATAAGAACATTATAGCATCCGGGCCTCAAAACTTATGGCCGATTTGGTGAGTAACCACGAGGACTGAAATGCCTGTAAACAAAAACAATTATCTGACTAAATAATTTTATTATCTCTGAAGCAATAATTTTGGTGCTGACTAAAGCTACTAATTTCAATCTTGTCACTTGTCGAATGAGATTCGAAAAATTTTCAACTCAAAGACTTAGCTGATCGAAAAATTACTATATATCGCGCCATTTATTCTTGCCTCGGAATTACGTTTAATAATCAGTTGTTGACATAATTCCGATAAGGAATTTCTTAACAGACTTTAAAATAAATATAAATCTATACATTCAGCGAGTTAAAGCTAAGAACAGCGCTAGATATTACGGTTACGGCGGGTATAAGTGTATCGAGATAATATAACTAAAAAATTTCGCGTTAGCATCTTGCGAGTGGTCGTAAGAACGGAAACTCTTGTCAAGAAAGTTTCTCGAACTCGTTTCGCAAGATATCTATGCCTTGAATTTTCTCTTCAAGACTTAATATTCGCAACAAAGCGTGAATTGTGAACGGGTTCGAAAGTCTGATAAAGATAGGGGCGAATTTCAGGTGAGTTCAAAAGTCAGATCACCTAATGCCAATCATTTGGAAAACAATAATGTAAATGACTCTTCATAATGTGGTGCTACTGAGCGATTGAGGGATAATGAAAAATTCGAAAAGCGGGTTCGAAGAGAGCTATGCCAGAAAACGACCGAGGCCGTTGATATCTGCGCCGCGCAAGGACACACATACCAGCACACACATACCACTAGCGGCTAGCCTTTCCGACAGCGCGACCAGAAGGCTGGCAGCTTGCTAGCCTATCCCAGGCTCTGATCACCACAAGCTTGCTGCTCTTGTATTTTGCTGCCTTCTCCGCGCTATTGATTTTTACCTCGGGCATCACCGGTCTTCCCAACTTACTCCTGAGACTTCACTCGTCTGTGGGTAATATGCTGCCTATAAGTAGCCTGTTAATGCACTCGCTGCTCACCAAGAAGCTACTCTAGGATCACAAATGACTATAATCAAGTGTTATTATTTTTTTCTGATTACAAGCATTTTCGATAATTAATAAATTTTTTATTATTAAAATCGTTGAGGTCTGGGGCTAGATTTTTTCTTTTATGGAAATGACTATTGTCCAAGTGATACAAGCTGATGCGCCTAAGAACCCTCGGACAAAAGTGACCCATACGAAAAGAAAGTTGCGGTGTTCTAACTTGAATCTGCAGAAGCATTGAGTGTGACGAAGCTATAGCATTCCACTATCGGTGTGGCATTAGAGAGGCGGAGACAGAAACAGCTCTGCTTTACAGCTACAGCTGCTCGGCGCGCTTTAATAGAGAGCACCCAGCGCGGTACCTGTTAGCGCCTCTCTCAGCTGACCACCTCCTGGCTAATGGCTTCTCAAAAATATCTCACAAGATACCGAATGTTATGAACAAATTCTGGATTGTCCTGCTTCATGATACCTTGTATGGTCAGGTGTGGTAATTATTATCATTCGATCAGCAGACGGAGGCATCATTGGAGCCGATGTCGAGTTCGGCGTAACTACTACGCTACTTGTCGACAGCACGACGGCTGCGGGACTGACAGTTGAATGCGGCAACTCGCAGTTCACGGGCTGCTTGGGCGGATGTGCACTCCTTACCTTCCCGCATCCCTCCCTACCATCCATTCGGTCGAGCTATCCCTACTATCTGCCATGCCAAACTGCGTCTCATTGTATTTAATTATATATTACACTCCAGATAACATAACATCTACTTATCCATCGACCTACCCACGCATATATAGGCCTGGTTACATACTTTCCAAGTATTTAGCTCCGCATTTACCCACGAATTTTTTAAAATGCTATCCAGAGCATATATCGTTATATGTGAAATTATATTAAGTAATCTACGTATCTAGTAAAACATAAGCAGCTAATAGCAAAGATACTGTAGTATCTACTTTCTGATCATTTTTCGCACAGTCTGACCGCAATTTGCTTACCCCTGTTCCCCTTCCACCCACCACGAGCGTTGCAGCACTCTCCTCAATCACGCTATGGTTCCTCAACTCTAGTTAACGCCTCTCAAGTATCTTTTCTTGTACACAAAAAATGACACAATAACTACTCTTCGTGAGATGCAAACTAATCTGGAGGTGACTAGCAGATTAACTTTGCAAAGATTTTTCTGTCCGTTTAGGCAGGAATGCATACCAAGTAAATGAAACGATAATCTTCTCGCAACAGGAGACAAAAACGACTGAGCAAACAAGGCGCTTTTCGAAATGCAAGCTATCATTCACGAAAACGCCGTCAAATATTGATGTTGCTTGAACGAAAAAAACTGCTTCGATAAGATTAAATGATATTTACTTCGGTGTAATTTCTTTATGAGTTTCTAACTGAACTGTTGTTTACAGTTATTTGTTTAACAGCCATCGTTGCAGTAAAATTGTGAGGTTACTAACTTTTTCAATGTTGCCTGTTATTATATTATGCTCGATTGTCATAATGATTTCGATGTAAATGCCGTACAGCTCACGTAACAGTTCTGCTTTCTGAGTTTGCTCGAATTGGCTATGTAAGTAAACGTAAATTCTAAACATATAACTATAGATTAGTATTGGTCGGTGAGATATGTACGCACTAGCATCGTCAACTTACTGCAGATTGTCCGTAATATCACCTTATGTGTGAGCTTATGAGCTCAATTGGAAAATTTACGGAACTTTATTTACGAATTTTCATGAATGTTGTTTTGGTTAAAAACTTGCTCCTTTCTTATCAAAGACTTCTTAGAGTAAGTTTTACTGTTGCGAACTGTAAATTAATGAAAAAGAAGAAGGTTGTGAATCGAGAACGTTGCGCAAAGGAAAAAAATGTATTGCAACATGTTTTATTTGATGCTCCGATAAAATAATGGCCACAGTATTGCTTTATTGATGGTTATTTTTATTTTTCACTTGTTTCATAGTCATGAGGTAACTTGCTGTAATTATCTAGCTAAATGTTTTGGTGGGTGCTGTATAGGGTAAAAATGTGAATACTGTTATGTGAATACCACATACCATGTTATGTAATACCACATGTTATGTGAATACCACATTAAATGCGTTATGATGAATATTACTCACGTCAATCATCATCCAATGACCATCATATTTTTTGTTAGCGTTTCTTACAATTGCGTATAAATTCATTCACATCATAATTAATATATTTGTGTGTTATTGAAGCATTATAATTAATGTCACTCTCAATGTTACAATATTTTATTGGTAATTATCTAATAAGAAATTCAGGCAGATTTAAAACCGTTAATTGTTATTACGCAGTGTTTTTTATTTGTTTACACTAATTACGAACAGATTAGGGCTCCACAGATACATACATAAAAAAGGAAAACAATTCTATATTCTAATACTTGTGGTAATATGAAATAGAGACGACATTGGACGAAAATTGAAAATTGAGAAAACGTGATTATTTTTGGCGAAGTTTACCATGATAGTTTTCTCTAGATGATCTGAAAAAATGAGAAATGCCACCGGATATATAACTAAGGTTAAAAAATTAGATGTGTTTTCTGGCATGGAAACGGTGAAGTAAGCTAAAAAAACAAAAAAATAATTGAGTGTGATATGTTTATTGTAATTTCAAAGTCAGCATTATTTGCATCTAAATCTGTACTAGCACGGAAAATATATTTTTTTGTCACATATTTCTGAAGCTCTATTTTACTTCTAGGCAAAATTTAAATAACAAAATTCTTTTTATGTATGGTAAAATATATATAAATATTTTTATGAACGAAAATTGTCTAATTTTTTTGTCCAAATTGTCCAATTTGAACACAAGTTTTGGCAAAATAAGCATCTGAATTTCCTAATTGTTCAAAGTTGAGTGACTAATCGCTGAAAATTCTGTTACGTTGAAAACCTGAAATCTAATTAAGAGGTGATGGTTTCGAAGTTGATTGAGCTTATAATTAAATGCTGTTCTTGTGCGCGCAATATTATTTGTGCAGGTTTAACTTAAGGAAGAAATAATGACCGTGCAAGCAAGTGAATTCCATTGTTGAGCAATCAATATTTTGTTATGTGCACACTTCCCAATTTTAGTTTTATTTTAACGGCAGAAATGCAAAAAAGTATCCGCCAACTTTGTTTTCAGTTGGCTCATCGGCAACTTCATTTGTTAGGCTCACATATTTAAGCGACTTAACTTTGTTGAGCCGCTAAAAATTTACCTTCAATTGGATGAAGTTAGACATGCAGCTCATGCTGCACCTCGATGCAACGCTACTACTCTGGAAAGGACAGACTTCCTTTGAAATATGTCTTCTGATCATAATCTATTTCTTCAGTATGCTCATTACTTGTAGTTCTTCAAACACCCAATATTAAATGTAATTTAAAAGAATCTGTAAAAACCACTTCAAATCACCTTGTTATCACCTTGTTAAAACGTTTATTTAATCTACGTATTTACTTCTTTAATTGACAACTTTTAACTTATAATATTTTCATTTTTTATCTGAAAAAACGCTCATTCATGTGATTAAAATACCCATTGCAGTTACGTTAGCAAATTTCGTTTCTTTACCTAACCTAAATGTATACCCTTGGCTATAAGTCAACGTTGCCTTTTCCTCTCTCGAATGTTCCATTGTCGCGAATGTTCCATCGTTTGGAAAGTGCTGCTGACATGTAGCTTTTGCCAAGCAACAAGTGAAGTATACGTGAATATACAAAGATACGTAAACAGTCTAATAGGTCACTAGTAACGTACGTGCACGTTCTTATTGTGCGCGAACTTCTGAGACGAATACTCATCAATTAATTATTTACACGCTCATCTACGATAAGTATAGAGTATAGACTGTTCAAAAGTACGACTGCGACAGGTATATATACAGAAATGAATGAAGCGCTCACACGTACACGTTGATTTATAGTATGAGACGTGTGTACTCCGACTAAATGAACAGCATCTATATTCGCGTTTAATCGTATGGAACATAATCATTTCTACGTCTGCTTGAATGGGCTTCTGGCACGCATACGTGCGATTGCAGGAAGTTCTTATTCGTATATATAAGACTATGAAATTCCCACGCACTATTACATGTAAGCCCGCACTGTGTCCCCAGTACGGATGGCCCCACAGTCCCACTGACTGTTCACACTCACATACACTGATGAATGTGACGATATAAACTTTTCAAACGAAAAATTCGAAAATTTTGCTCCTCGATATTGATCATCATTCACCAAGTTTAATTGCTGCTTCAATATTACTAAATCCGCCACAACAACGAATTTTAATATGCAAATAAAGTGGGCTCATTCATAAACATTTATTTTCTCGTACTTTAATTATTTTATTTATTAATTGCTGTGTAGATCTGTTGATGCGCTGCCACGTAATAGTAGTGTAGATATTGTAGAGCATGGTGCTTGCCTGGAGACTTCAACGTGGCGCAGCGGGTGCAGGAAGTGATCTATGTACACCAAGTTGCTTATATACCTGCCGTGTGCTAGTTATGAAAGTTCTTCGAGATCAGATTCCTCAGCCGAGTCGAGGTATTTACTGGTAATTGTTTGCTTTTTAAAAAAAAATTAAATTTGTCAGTCAAGGCAGAAATGTTTCCGCTTTATGCCATCCATATTGAGTTAATGGTTAAGCGATGGCACAAAGTCGTTCACTATTTCTATAATACGAGAACCTATTTTTGTGTACTCTTTATCGCTTGAATGCAGTGAGTGATCCCGTACGTAAGCCTATACGACAATCATAAAGACAGGACGTGGCGGCTGCCGAGCTCTACAACGGGACGATACGCCGTGCAAGGTCAACGAGTTGACGAGTATCCTGTCTATGGCTGCCAAACGCCTCAATTAGGCAGGGATTATCTCATTTAAATCATTCAAAGCATTCGAACAGTCCGACTTTCTCTGTTAATAAGGTCCTTATTGATATGATTCTCTTGATGAATTTAAACGAACATAATTGCAGATCTAATTTCCAATCACCGGAAATGGAACGAGAGTTTTATAATTCAGACTCGCATAATGTATTAATGGAGGTTTCGTACTATGTGATACGAGCCTACCAGTACTCCCGTTCATCCAGGAAAAGTTTTAATTACTATAACTTCTGTGTTTTGCATGTATTTGAAATGCTACATGTAGCAGCAGCAGTTGTTGCTCCCTGCTTTGGTTTGAGGGTTGAGCTGCAGACGCTGACTGGCAACATTATCAGTAACGCCTGAGAACTGAAGTGGGGTGGGTGACGTCGCTCTCGGCTAACGCAAAGCTCAAGCTTGTTCTGCTCACCCTCAAATCCACAGTAAAATGTCCACAAGTTCTTTCGATGCCTCTCTTTCCATGAACCTAACGTGAAGCGCAAATAAACTTAGGTCGACGCGGCGATTCTCAATCTTGATCAAGATATTTTCTGATGGCCAAGTGACTAAAGCGTAAGGAGTGCGAGACAATGCAGTGCAAAGCGTGTGCGATTCCTGAAGCGTAAACATTTCTAAAGTGTGAATTATATATAATCAGGGATGGCGTGTCCGATGTCGTGTTATTGTGGCATGGTTGTCAAGTGTGGTTGCAACTGCACCACCCGGAAAGAGAATCAAACACCTAAGAACAAACGACTCGTGTACGTGCTTCTGCTGGGCGCCGCAGAAACTGGAAAATCCACCATGATGCGCCAGATGAAGATCATCCACGATGGAGGTATGTCGGCCAATTCGCTGAGATCTTACAAAAACCACGTGATCAGGAACGTGCACAATTGTTTGAAGATGTTACTGAAGGCAGTGCGTGATTCCGGAATGCCTTGGGCATCAGATGACGCTTGTAGAGCTGCAGCGACCATGACCGGCCTCAATGCAATAGCTTGGGGGCTTGACGAAGACGAGACGGTCGCGTCGATGGCGTTAGTCCCTGCAGATCATTCGAAACTAGCCTCTATTATCTGGAACGACGAAACTGCCCAGGCATGCTGGAACCGGGCGAATGAGTTTAATTTACCGGATAGCACGGCCTATTATTTAAATGAGATAGAGAGGATAACAGAGGAACCATATATCCCCACCCAAGAAGATGTTCTGAGGCTCCGGTTGCCAACCAAAGCTGTCGCCATGTACGACTTCACCGACGATGACAATGGCTGGACCTTCCAAATTACGGACGTCGGAGGTCAAAGAGGCGAGAGGAGACGTTGGATAAGGTTATTTGATGGCATACACGCTATAATCTTCTTAGCAGCGCTCAGTGAATACGACCAATACTGGAGCGAAGAGGAAGAAGACGGAGGTATCAACCGACTCGAGTTGTCGCTGAAGCTTTTCCGAGAGACAGTAGAGTATGACGGCTTCACCAAAGCCACTTTTATTCTATTTCTGAACAAAGTGGACATTCTGCAACAGAAAATAAACTCTTCTCATTTGGACCGATATTTTCCCGATTACTACGGCCCTAAAGGGGACTCGCAGAAGGCTATCAAGTACATTCGTGACCTCTTCTTGGACACCGCCGGGGCTTGCAAGAAGAGTGTGTACCCGCACGAGACCTGTGCTACTGACACAAACCGAACTCGGTTTATCTTCACAGCTGTCAGGGATCATATCCTGTGGACAAACATGGCACGGTTCTTCGACCACATCCCTTGACTCTCTTGCCTATCAGTCGCGTCTGTGATAACGTCTGATCTTCTATTTTTTATCCATTGCTGTACATTCGATACTTTATTTTAATTAATGATGTACTCTCGAACGTTTATTTTAATTCGTCGATGTACTCTCGATCGTTTATTGGTGACGGTAAAGCGATAATCGAGGCAGTTCAAACTTTATGTATTTTTCTTGAAATTGTGTTGTGATTCGGTGAAAAATAAGGATATGGTGTAAAAATGATGAAGATATGTTCTGTTTAAGTGGATTCATTTGTATCATTTTCGCGCATAAGCGATTTACGTTGTCATCTTGTGTCCATTAAGTTGACTGCATTGCGTTAGGCCTTGCGTCAAGCCCTCATAACATGTCAGGTGTTTCCTGCGCATATTCCTTCTCCGGTTTCCTGAGCCTATTTCAACCAATGATTTTATTAAATATTTGATTGCGAAATGTTTGTATTGAGCGAGTAAAACAGATTTCAATATATTTATTTCGGCCGTCCAAAATATACGAATTTATAGGAACAGTTTCCTTTGACACTGTTAATAATACTTACACGCATATGACTCACTGCAAATGTTGTCGTTTCTATAGCTTTGCAACTTTTCGCTTTACTATTATGATTCTTTTTTGGATCATTCGGTTACTCCATGCGAGTTTTTCTCCTTTTGTTTTGTAAAACCTGTGATGATATCCAGTTAGCACCGCTGTATGCACAGTGGTGTCGCACTGAGATGAAAAGGGCTACCCGAGGGTTCGAGCCTTGGGAAGCTCAGTTCATTTCTCGGTGTCGATGGAGGGCGGCGCTTGATCGTCGCCAAAAGTGGTGTTTTCGGCATGGTTTTGGGTTGGTGTCCCTAAACGCACCATGGGTACATGATAACTGGGGGATCTTGAGGTCCTAAGCTACGTGAGTTTATTGTATGAAATCAATTTATTCTCAATCAGATTTACTCTCGAAGTTTTGTTTTCTTCACTCACAATTTTTCTCTAATTATGACCATGCAAGTACCTGCGCCATATGATGTTCCTAAATCTGATAATCCCTGTAATCTTGTTATTTTTAGTCATTAAATTTGTTAAAAATATTGATAGACGTTTCTATTACCCTTCTCAGTGAGTTATTTCTGTTTGGGCCGATACCCAACTAACTCATCCAATCATTAATGAGTATTTCGCCTTAACTTATCCAATCGAATAAGCTCATCTCGGTAACACTTATCCGATCTAATTGGCTCATTTCGACAACAATTAACCTTTAAAACCCCTATCCACTTCAATCAGAACAACATGTAATTAAAAAATAATAGTATGATCAGTCTAAGCATATTCATTCAATTTCAATTCTGAGCTTGCTTTTTGGAATTGAATTAAATGAAAGGGACTGGATCACCGGACCAGTGCTGACGAAATATCGTTCGTAAAATCATTTTATAATTAATTCCTTCCATCATTATCATTAGATCTCTTTGATTAACAATGGTATATTGGATAAGTCAAGGCAGTTTTTGGATCATCAAACACATAACAGTTTTCGATGATTTATTCAATTGCACTGAAAGTGTCTGAAACCCCTTTCAGGGCTTCTTTGCCGAAAAAGATAAAAATACTGGGTTCCAAAAAATTTAAAGATGAAGTGTTGCTAAAAATAGTTTTCATTACTGTTTTGTTACGTGAAGAAATGAAGTTCACAAACGGGCGCCATTCAAAGCAAGATCTTTACAGACTACACATAATATAATACCGTACATTAAAATATAACTATAAAATACCGTTACTTATTCGGATAAATTAATCTAAATGAAATTAGGTCATAGGAACTTTAATAGAAAGAAAATGTTACTCGAAACATGTGCGGTTGTTCTTTAGTTAAGACTTACGCACGTTTTTGTTTATTAGGGCCTGGCTCTTGCTATACTGCATGGTTACACATGGCGTAATTATAGTACCATTACCTGATTTTTTCTACTCAAAGTTCGCTCCTTGACCCTCAGGCGAGTTTTAAAATATGTACTAACTCGGTATTTCAATGAAAAGTAATCTGTCATAAGGATTTTATGACCCAGCATTATGGAAGAATGCGTCTGGCATCTACCATTTTTGGGCCTCTAATTTATCCCTAGATTGCCGCCATAAACCCGCGATGTAAAGGTCTCGAAGTCCAAGCCAGAAGTATGTGAATATATTTTTCCTCAATCTACTGTGAGGACCACGAGGCTTTATGGTCTACTTGTGTAAATCAAAAGTTTATTTAAAATGGCCTTTTGTTTTCTTAAGCAAGTCAGGGTGTAATCTGAATTTTATATGCCAGCTTGCTGAAGTAGTGTGCCTGATTGCCTATAACATTGGTATAGTTGGCTGAACTTGTTTTTAATGAGAGTTTTAACACATAAAAGTGTTTCTCATTTACAATTTTGTTATTATTTTTCTCAATTCGGCGAATTAGGCTTACGATTGGGCTAGAAAATTCAAGTATAAGGTATCCATGGGACATTTTATTAAAATTTACGACGTTTCCAATGCCACTACATGCATTATCAAGTAGTGGAAGAGTTTTGCAACACTTGAAATTGAAATTTTGAAATGACTGGTACAAACAAAGGGTATTATGGATGCAGATTCAATTACGAGAACAGTTTCAACGCCCTGACAAATTCGGTGGTTTGTAAATTTATAGCTGGAGACTCATATTTGATGATGAGAGCCTCAGCTATGGCCAGTCTTGTGGCGTCTGGGCATCTCATGACGATGCTGGTGCAGGTCTCCAACGTCGCGAGTGAATGTCTCATTATGAGCCTCTCTCATGTGGTTCTTCGGTCCTCTGGTCTGGAGGTGGC
Source organism: Hyalella azteca (assembly GCF_000764305.2). Classification (NCBI taxonomy): domain Eukaryota; kingdom Metazoa; phylum Arthropoda; class Malacostraca; order Amphipoda; family Hyalellidae; genus Hyalella; species Hyalella azteca. The sequence goes on along the minus strand of NW_025943225.1, from coordinate 350,833 downwards.
ATGTTAGACGGCGGCTCGAAGTCGTGCTGGTCAAACCAATGTAATTTACATTCCAGAGAAGCCTTCAACCTTTTGTGTTGCATGAATATTTGTAAACAACATTTGCCTCTTGTTATGGTCCCGACTTTTTGCATGTATTATTTTTCATTATTAAATGCTTGAGTTTCTTGTTTTTATAGTAAATCAGGAGTTTGATTTGGTCGGTTGCGTCAGTGCTTCTGATGTTACTAGACAAAATTGATTTCAGGACACTTTATTCTGTCTTAAAGCCTCTATAATTATCTGGTTTTGGTAATAAATTGTAATACTTCCGTTTGAATGTAGGTTCGTAGTCCGTTTGGTTTTGACGTGCTAGAATTTGCTTGCAGATCACCAGAGTGCTGGTTTTGTATCCCTGTAGACATTCGTTTACTTCGAATAAAAAATACTCTTCGGTCATCAATGAAACCTGCATTAAAGATTGCCTATAAGGGCACTATTGCCTCATCATTTTTTACATGTTGATCGACGTGAATTGGCGAGTAATACGATCGTTTAGATAAAGTACGTTTAAATAAACTTAGTTAATTGCGTAGTTTATTAGAGAATATATGTTAGACACGTTCTAGGTTGACAGATAATTTGAATAGGCGTCAAATCCCAATGAAGTGTACTTAAATTTAACTACCATTAAATTACCTGCTAAATGACATTTTTTACCTTCATTTTTAAGTGAAATTTTATATTGAATAATAATAAAAATAATGTCATAATAGTGTGTCAGGGGCCATTTGCTGATGGAAGGCTAATTGATTAAGAAAATAGTTAGATAAAAACTACATAGAAACTGGTCGATAACTCTCCCTTAATACTGTATTTAACATGCTGAGGCTAACAGTCTTTACAATATTGAGATTAACAGACGTTATCCTGCCGAGTCAAAATATGTTTCATAACCTTTCTGTACTCGCGGTCTCACAGGAAAATCCTCCTCTTAAATGGATAAAAAGTACCGAATGATTTTCTTTAACTTAAAAAATTTTTTAACTTAATTTAACTTTAACTAAATTTCCCAGCGCGTAGCGGAAAAGAAAGAGCGTGAATCGCACGCAAATTTTCCCGCAACGGAAGTCGCGTCGCGTTTGTATTTTCCGCGCGCATCTCTTGCTGAACGAGAGGTGATTGCGTGCTGATGCAGGATACTGTAGGACACTGCAGCCTGCAGGACACTAAGGGACACTGCAGGACACTGAGGGACACTGCAGGACACTTGGTGGTGCACTAGACGTAAGCCTTGGACCGTATAATATCGACTTTAGTAAGAAAAAACTTGAGGCTGCGAAGCTGCATCGCGCAAAATTGGGTAAAATTGACGTAATAAACGGTCTCTGTTCACTTGTCTTCGTCAATTTCCTAATTAGACGCGCATATTTTATTAACCGAATTAACGGCCATCAAACCTTATACAGATCGCATTTTTAAGAAGACAGCGAAATATCTTGAATTTTTACATCTAGTCTTTGGATTTTTAGGATTTATGTTTTGCCAGCAACTCATTTTCTTATTTTATCTTCGTTTAATTTTTAATATATGTGCAGCCATCTCTGGCTGAGAAAAATGATGCCTCTGGAAGCTGCGCTACCAATTTATTCAGCTTGACTTTTTATTTTGCTTGCCATAAAAAGACCTAAAATAATTTGTTTATTAATGTCTATTGTATCTCGTGAATCTTTTCCGGTTTTCTATCACTTTTTTTTAGTTTCTTTCGAACATTTAATTCAATTTCAAGGAAGGCATCGCCAATATGTATACGTCCTTCCACCCATGAAATTCATACAAAATTTGAGGATTGAAGCTTATTTCAATCACTTTGCTCCTAGTTTCTTTTGAACATTAAATTCAATTTTAACGAAAGCATCGCCAATATTTATACGTTTTTCCACCCATGATATTCTTACCTTTGAGGGTAAGAAGGACTGTCGAACTATCATGAAGGACTGTCAAACGATCATGAAGGACTGTCGTACGATCATGAAGGACCGTCGAACGATCATGAAGGACTGTCAAACGATCATGAAGGACTGTCGAATGATCATGAAGGACCGTCGAACGATCATGAAGGACTGTCGAACGATAATGAAGGACTGTCGAATGATCATGAAGGACTGTCGAATGATCATGAAGGACTGTCGAACGATCGAACGACGTAGGCGTATCGAACCCCGGACGCGAGGTTCAACGATAGCTGCAGGCTTAATGCATCGGCATGACTCGACACATCTCTTGCTTACGACGCAAGTTATTCAATATCCCGCTGCCGGCGATCAATGTTCTTGACAATGACTGCAGTTCTGACGGATAATAACTTTTCTGTAAAAAATCATGGAAAAGGGTGACAAAAAAAAGGGAAATAGCGTCGCACAGGATAGGGAAATGTTGTGGCAGGTTCTGAAGAGTTATTTACGATCAAAACGGACTTTATTTTCAAATTATTTAATGATATTTATCCAAGAATAATAGTGATCATTTTTTGTCGATATAATAATCAAATGTAATCTGCTGTGTCGACTGATTCCCGTCTTATTGAACTGACGAAGAAATAGGTTTGGAATGCGGCTAAAAATTCCCATGCATTCGTCTGATTCCCTGGAGGAAAATAACAAGTAAATAGAATGTCGCCAGGCTCGTACACGCATCGAACAATTTATTTGACAGTGCAAAATGTGGCTAGTCTTTGTACAAGATATTATTGCATGAATTTTTAGCTGCTTGCTATTTTACTGGGAAAACATCGTCTCTGGATAATAATTTTGGCTTAGCTGCTGCGACTCTCGTTGCTGCACTGAGCAACTTCTATAAGCTGATTGAGAAAATTATATAATAATATATGTATATATATATAAGTCACAAGGCATATATATGAGTCAATTGCTCATGGATACCATCTTCATATTATGACTGCTTCTCTTAAATGCAGCTTACATCTCAGTTTATTTTGAGCTTAAGCCATACACTGGTGTCTATATTACCGTACATTGGCATTCGCACATCACGAAATAAGAATCTTCGTTCCGTTAGATTTCTCTGCAGTACTTATCAGGTGCAGTACTCGTCAGGTGCAGTACTCGTCAGGTGCAGTACTCGTCAGGAGCAGTACTCGTCAGGTGCAGTACTTGTCAGGTGCAGTACTCGTCAGGTGCAGTACTCGTCAGGTGCAGTACTCGTCAGGTGCAGTACTCGTCAGGTGCAGTCGTCAGCAGCAGTACTCGTCAGGTGCAGTACTCGTCAGGTGCAGTACTCGTCAGGTGCAGTACTCGTCAGGTGCAGTACTCGTCAGGTGCAGTACTCGTCAGGTGCAGTACTCGTCAGGTACAGTACTTGTCAGGTGCAGTGGACACAACAATTCCTACCTTCCTCTGGACGAGCTAAGGATTCGCTGAGTATTTTTATACAAAAATATTTCTTTACTGTGGCTTGCACTATTTTTAATAGCATAAAAAATATGTAAACCTCACAATTTCAAAACCCGCCAGTCAATACATTTGGATTGTGGTAAGATTAAGCTCAGGTAGTGCATTTTTTGTCCATGTAGCTCCATTGGGTTAGAAAATGCTGCTTAAAGTTTGGTTAAAAACGTTTTAAAATTTGATGAAACACTCCCAGTTCTTTGGAGGCTTCGCAAGGGCAACGAACTGTATACGTTTGGGCAGCACGAAGAGCGGTAGCAAGCTTTCGAGCATTTGTCTCGTGTAATATTAGCTATTTTAACGCTATTTGGTGTTACAGTCTTCTTTATTTTACGCTATTTAACTGTTTACTATAATCGTGGAAATAATAAATCTAATAATAATTATTTGTTTTGTTTTTGTTTTTCTCTTATCATTTTAATTTCATTGATACAGTATTTGACTCTTAATTATTTCCGCCTCATTGTTAGTAAAGTTTTTATTTCTCTCAGTTTCAAGAATAAAACTGAAAAATTAATAATATAATATAATAAATAGAAATTTTAGGCTTTAAAAAGCTTAAAAACATAGAGGCTTAAAAAGTCGCACGAGGGTCAGATTTTGATGCTGACATGTAGCTTAATTGGGCCGAGCGATCTTGCCTGTTAATCTTTACTGAGAGGACGTTAATGTAGCTTCGCTGAGAAGACGTTACTGTAGCTTCACTGAGAGGGCGTTACTGTAGCTTCACTGAGAGGACGTTACTGTAGCTTCACTGAGAGGACGTTACTGTAGCTTCACTGAGAGGACGTTACTGTAGCTTCACTGAGAGGACGTTACTGTAGCTTCACTGAGAGGACGTTACTGTAGCTTCACTGAGAGGACGTTACTGTAACTTCACTGAGAGGACGTTACTGTAGCTTCACTGAGAGGACGTTACTGTAGCTTCACTGAGAGGACGTTACTGGGTGATCAAACGTGTAGCTTTACTTTCGTCAGCTCTAGCTTGAAGACTGGATCGGATTATCAAAGATAGTTACGAGGTAGAGGCTCCATCAGCCAATCATTGACGGTTTTTCAAGTTAGACCCATCAATCATAAACAAGAAATCGGCCACTTCTTATACTTAAGAATCTACAGTTTAGTATGTGCGGACCTGACCAGTGTTGTCGCTCATTCAGGATGCAGATGCAAGCGCCGTACATGATCAATATGGTTAAGATTCGAAATTGAAAAAAACAAGGAAACAGAAACGACCTTTTTAGACCATGGTTTCCAGTACAAGCTAAATTTACAATCGTGCTCATGAAATTTATAAATGGTACATCAAAGTATAGTTGATGTTTAAAATTTTGTTAATTATATTACTAAAGCTCTTTTACATGTAAATTCTACGAGATACAACAAAGGATTGATTATGGAATGAATGATACGCCAACTATTAAGACTCACCCAATTACACTTAGCGTCCGATTTTTTTTATCTGTGATTGGTGGGATTAGCTTGAAAAGCTGTCAATGATAATTATCTGACGACGGAGTTACGAACTCGTAACCATTTTTTATAGTTGGGCCCCTGGAATTTACTGCTTCTGTGATTCGCTCAAAACCAGTTGGACCTGAAAAAGATTCAGAGAGCTTAATGGGATGCATCAGAGATACGGTACAAGAATCGAGGACTCAAGTTCTGAGCCTGATAACTATTGATTTTTATAGAAGTTGAACCGTTACGCTCAGTGCCACGCATGTAAACCTTGATATTTTACGATAAAAAAGATTTTCTTGCTTGCAAGTCCACGTTGTATCTATAAAAAGCTACAGCAAGGCACTTTGACACCCGTCAAGCTTCGTTAGCTCAGTTAGGAAATATATATTTCAGGAAATCAATTCATAAGAGAATCAATGTTTAGATCTTTTTATATATTGTAATGATGTAGATTATTTACAAGCCCAAGCTAATACAGCCTAGGTTTACTGCCAATTAAAGGAATATAAATAATTAGAAGCCTGAAGGCCTTGTAAATTAGTAGCACAAACAATTTGCATACTTCATTGTACTTGTTGCGTAGTTTATTTTCTCTAAAAAGGATTAAAATTTTTTCGTAAATTTGAAAGTTACTCCTCATATAAATAAATGAAATTTATTATAATTAAGAGGCTGAGATCACAAATCAGTTCATTAGCTCACCGTAACACGATAGGGGGCGGAACCGACCCAGCGTGGCTCTGGTAAACTGTTATCAAATGTTGCTCGAGTTGGACTATGGCTAATAAATACCAAGTTTCACTAAACACTCATAAATTAATTAAAATCTTATTTGACCAAAATTTTTCTATGGAAATGGTATTGGGCGAGCGTTGACCACTTGTCACATCTTTAAACCGGTTATTAGCGCGGCATACATTCATTTAATCAGGAACCACAACTAAAAAGAAAATTCATGTCTTCCTATGTATCTAAAAATGTTTTCAGCTAAAAAATAGGTTTACTGCAATATCATAAAAGACTAAATATGTATTCAGTTATAGAGCATAGACGTACATCCTACAAAAATAAACATTACAAACATAATTGGCCTTCCGCCTCACCTCATAAAAAAAGGTATAAACTTAAATTGAATTATTATTATAAATAAAAATGTTAATAATATTTATTAGAAGCATAGAATGATAATTAAAATAAAATTACAGTAATTCAAGAATGAAGCTTTTCATCTGAGATCAGATTTGTTTGATTTATGTTGAATAAGAAGGCATGCCGTTTCGTTGAGTTTTATGAAGCACAGTGAAAAACTTTATTCGAGGAAAACCATTTCTTATTCATAAATTCTCAGAATTTAGTTACCAGACTGAGTAAAATTTTAAACAGCCGCACATCGGATAAAAAGACGTGAGAATCTTAAGACAATGCCACGGAAGTGCGAGCAGCAACAAGGAAATTTGTTTAACGGTCGAATTTTTGAGGCTGAAAAGGTGCAGCAGTTCACAAAAAGTTGTCACGTATCTCTCTCGCGTGCGTTATGTGTGCATTACCGCAAAAGAGAACTAAACTTATGGTTATATTCTCAATGAAACCCACGTGTTTAATTGGGATAATATTCCCGAGACAGAAGAATTTGCGAAGAAATATTCTATAATTTTTTCGAATGAAATGTTGTAGATTAGCGGTAGAATTTTATGATGATAAGTACGTAACTATACAATGAAACACTGTAATCATGTGGGATTTGCTATGAATATTATAAAACGTACAAAAATTTTGTTTTCGCACATGCAAAACGCGAATTTAATAGTTTGGATTCATGTAACATTTGCACTCGCAAGCAGTACATGTGGTATAAAACTTCGTAACTCCGGCAGTTTTCATTACTTAAGGGTAATCGAAATTCCGAAGCAATGCTGGAACAAATGCGCACAAAAAATTATTTTTTTTTTGTTCAAGAACGGATAAAATTTGTATTCATGTTTGAAGTTGCTCCTCTCGATTTAAAAGCATGGCGATTTAAAAGGACACCAGCAAACTAAATTCCTTTGAACTTGTGAAATGATAAGCTAGTCGTCGGTGGTCTGGCAGGGCTCTGCCCTGATGGCAGTAGCGTCAGTTACTGGCATCACATTACAGCTACGTAAGTCAGAGGCTTATTGTGCGCTCTATTGCGCGTCCAACTCGCCACTTTCCCGCTAGATCTTCTCGCGACCTTACGTGGCAGGTAGTTAGTTGTTTAGCCGCTATATTTTCATTGATTATCGTGCGTTTTTATTATTATTTTACGGATACGTTCATGGCATTTATATTTGTTATTTGGTGCTGAGTATGTGTGACCTTATGAAAATAATTGAGAATTCAATGAAAAATTAAGAGTTCTTGTTATGAAATGCTTGATGAAAATCGAACAAACAACATTCATTTAAATAATTGTTCTCTTATTTTTTGTCAACATGGCCTCTTCTCCTTGCATATCTTACAAAATGTTTCATTTCTTCTAATGTTAGACAGCCTTACATTTTATTGCATATTGAACTATAAATTAAACGTAATGTATAAAGCAATACACCTTTATTTCCAACAGCGTTAAATTAAATACCAGTAATGCAGCCAGAGCTCTCAAAAAATTTTTAGCAAAGAATTTCGGAAAAAAAGGAGAACCAATATATTAGATATCGGCTCTGAGAAGTCAGGTCAAATATTTATAAAACATATAAATAGCAATTGAACTTCGTGGGTTCTTTAACATAATTTCCTCACTTGTTTGTGGTGAACCCTCTTGCATACGATTATATAAAAATCGAACGAAGTTTCGCTAATCGTCCTGGCTGTAAATGACTAATTTTTATTTTGTTTTCTAATGCAATCTTTATGCGCGTTTATATGTTTTCAGATTCAAATCTTAAACAACTAACGATGGCCAACCGATCGTTGGCCGCTAATATGTCGCACTGTTCTACCCATCACGGCCAATAGAACCTAAGGAAACTTTGTTCATCGAAAGGACAAAAAGCTTATATCAAGCTTACGTGATAGTACAATAAATTTTGAAATCTTCTCCATCAAATCATCTTGGCTCTAAATAATTAATTTCTATTTTATTTTTTCTTTCAATCTTTTTGTAGCCTAATATGTTTTCAGATTCAAATCTTAATATCTGCAAATTTGTTTCCAGGTTCACGAGTTTCTGGCGCCTCAAAGGCAAATATCAACAGCAGACATGCGGCGCACGGTGAGTCCGCTGTTGGAGCTCTATAAAATATTTTAAAAAGCTTCTTGGTGAATTTAAAAAGCATCTATCCAGAAAATTTATTAGAGTGAACGTCCTGAGATTGTTGACATGCTTTCTATAAATTATACTTGCACTATTTGATAAGCATACACGACTCCGTGGCAACGGATAGCAATGCTGTTTCAATAGGGAGTGGAAAGGGCACATTCATGACGTATGAAACGAAATTTTCTAAAATAATTTTCCAAGTTACATTATTTATAAACTGCATCATTAATATTACAAATTTATGATACTGATTTCGAAGAAATTTCAATTCTGAATTCCAAAACCAGTTTGCAAATCCCCTTCTTCTTGAACAATAAGTAATACGAGTACATAATACGAGCATACAAACTACTCTATACTAGCAATTTTATGTAAATAAGAAACAAAGACTCATCATTCAACTTAAGCTTCTGTTTAAAAACATTCACGGTTTTATTTAAAAAAAGTAAAAAAAAAACTTTTCATTGAGTCCAGGGAGTTGAGTCCGGCTGGGTGAGGGATATGTAAATTTCCATTCCTATCATTATAACCACTCTGTCAATTTCAGTTCAACCCTTAATTCAAAGTTATAATTACATAATATAATTTTCAAATTGATGATGAGTTGAATTCTGGAACGTCAACACTAAGTTAGTTATTTTGTGTTAAGCATTTCATTGACTTACCAACGTTTGTCCGCACACATACGTATATCAGGGATGCTCATTTTTAAAATAATTTTGCATATTTTAAATTTGTGCCTGCATCAACGTTATTCTAAGTTATCATGTGATGTAAGGGCTTTTTAACAAATGTGGTTGGTTAAAATCTGACCCCATAAAAATTTGAAAGCTATTCCACCTTGTCTCAGAAGACCACTAACTCATGATGAGTAGTAGAAAAAACTCATCAGCAATGGCATGCATTCATCCAAACATCGCGTAACCTAGCTGGGAACAAATTTCAATGAAGCGCGAAGCTAAGGTCACAATAATTGCTACTTGCGGAGCAGCTTTCTGCGAAGCCTTTGGTCTCGGACAAACTTTTCGAAGAAGCGGACCTTGATTTTAAACGTTTCGGCTTATGAACAAATTAGAAGGGTAATAATGAAGATGAGCCGCTGCTGTGTTGCTAGAGCGAACAATGTGCATAAACTTTCCCTCGAATGTTATATAAGGCCGAGGAAAATTTTTTAGTAACTTACTCTGCATTATGGTTTGACATAGATAAGAAAAATCCCGAGCGTATAAACAAATGAATTGGATTTCTACAAAAATATCAGGGAATGAAATATCTGTGTGTGATATAATGTCGTTAACGAATATTAATTTTTCATGAAATAAATTTAATAGAATTAACAATAAATATTTTTGGGAGAATGGGCAAATAATATTTTATGAAATAACATCCAGCAATGTAAATTAACACTGAAAATATTCAATACTTGTAGGGTAGGCCACTTAATCTAACTAGCAGAATATTAACTAATTATTAAAGCAATTAAAGCCACATCTTCACTACTTATTAGAAGGCTAATAATTATTGCTGCTGTTGATTTACCATGAACGCAAATTTTCAACTACCGGTTACATTAAAATTTCTCATTAGCTGCCCCAATCCTAATTCACCATTGAAACACACCGACATATCCGGCATTATCAAAGACTTTATTTCTCTTCAAATATTATGAACCCATTTAACAGCACTGCTATTTCCTGTACACTATTTACACACACCGATATATCAGGCATCACATAGCGCCTTCATAATGCCTAAAACTTTAAAAAGCACATTCAGCACCTCGCCATTTCCAGTTCACTATTTACTCACACTAATATATGCTGCATAACCGATGTCTTAATAATCTCTCTTACTTTGAGAAGCTCATTTAGCCTCACCGTATTTCAGCAAATTAAATCCGTCTCAGACCCATAAGTCTTCGAACTGTGTCGACTGCCAGGCTCGGGTTTCTTGTTCAATGCAGGTCCGGTTGATGCAGCCCTAAGTCTGATTGTATAGGTCCATAAAAAGCTTGACGTTCTAAAAAGCTGCATTAAAAGTAGCATTGCCAACATAGATCAGCGGTTGTGGCTTGGACGCCACCACCGCCGACTCATGAGATCATCTCTGCTTAGAGACGCGGACACGATAGTTCCAGACGCTCAGTTCCAGGCGGAGATAGAAACTTTAATGAACCTGATTTAGTTAGCAAGACAACATACAGTGGGTTCAAAAAGTACCCGACACAGAGGGAAAACTTTATTTAATTAAAGCTTATTCAACAAAATAACATAAACAAACACAACTCTAATGTAAATTTACATGGGTATTCACTTATTTATTTAGTCATATATTCCAATTTACTTAGGGAATTTTAGTTGATTTAAGTGGTATAGAACTTACTTCACATGTGCAAACGATAACTAAAATCTATCTAGATCAGCTGATCTAGATAAGTGGCTGTCAGATTTTCGATGATAACATTGAGAGATGACTGGTTGACGTGAATCCTAAATCTGAACGATGAAGATAATAATGTTTTAATATCCAAGACTACGTTAAATATGAGTTTCGTATTTTAAATTGTCACATAACAATAAAACAAACTGAGGAAATAAATTTACAAAGGATAAATCTCTCATACCTACGAACAAGGTAGGAAAACCCGTCTGTGCCAGGATGTGCCGACCAAAGTTACGTGCATCTCGAGGCATGAAAATTCAGACGAAAATTTCATTCAAACGCCGCTTGAGAATCGTGACGCACCAAGAGATACGATCGAGCTCGGCCAAACTTTTTTGTCGATTTATGTGCCGGCAATGAATGGCGAGAATAACCAGCATCTGTTAACAACAGTGAAAGAAGTTTATGTGTCACGGAGCTTCTCGACTGACGATTAGAGTGTTATTGATTAGTATCGCAACAAGATGCGAAAAAAATTTTCGATCAAGAAAATATATTTTAAATTAAATAATTCAAACTACTGTTTCAATTCAAATAAACAAGATTGCATTGAAATTTTTTTTACATTATCACTTTATTTACATTATCAGCGCGTTTTATTTCTATAAATAATTTCCTTGCGTTCAATGCTTTTCCTAAAAATTAATGCCTTGGTCGTTCATGAAAGAAATTTGTTAAATTTCAATTCGTTTCAGAGACCTAATCATTCTAGCAAACGTTTTATTCGGAAAATAAATACAAGTTAACGTGTTAAAAAAATTGGTAGACCTTATTTAAGGGCTTGGCGTCTTTTTTATTTTTGAACGAGTCGTGGAGCGATGTTTTATAATGAACAAAATTATGCACGATTGAGGTGGCTAGGATCTATGGCAGGGAATTCCTCCTTTGCTTGTGTATGTTAGAAACGACAAGGAAAACGTGAACGATAACTTGAACAAGGTGCAAGGTCTGTCCGTTTTTAATTACACTTCCGTTTATATTTTTTTCGTTCAAGGGGAATTTGATGCTGTAAAATTTTAGTTTATACATATTTTTTGTCATGCCATCCAAATGTTTTCAATAAAATTTACGGTATTTTAATCAATTGAAGCCCGTATTCATGTTGCATATATATAAATGAGAATTGAATTATTCAAGTATAACTTCACTTCACAAATTGCATCCCTCATCATTTTCTGTAAAAATGTGACATATTTCTTGATCTTTGTCTGCAGATTGTTGCCAGGTGCTTGCTCGTAGCGGCTGCTGCGTCTGTGATACAGGCTGAGCACCACAATGCTTTCGCTAATTCCAAAGGTCGGCTGAACGTTCAGTCCGCAGCAGTCTCTGGATTGCGAAATTTTTTGCACTCGCCCAGACGTGCAAGTGGAGGAAGAAACTATGGATCTACAAGCCAGAGGCAGCATTTGGATGTTGCTGTACCAAATCAACTTATGAACTCAGACTCATCACTTCTAATCCATCTGAAAGACCAAGGGCTCTGGGAAAAGGTGATTTAATTTGCAGCTATTGATTGTATTTTACGTCTTGGAATATTGGGAAATTTTAATTTAAATCGAAACCTCAGAATAAAAATAAATTAGGGATCACCCTTATGAATGAAGGAGATTTTGTTGATGTTTTCAAATTTATACTTTTGTCAATGAATAACCGAATGCCGTGTAATATAAATGTACTTTATTTACTAATAACAGGAAAATACAGTGGGAGGATCCAACGCGCATGCGGCCTTCATGCCAACTTATCTCGGATCTCATGCTCAAGAAGGCAATTACGAACCAGAAATTACTCCTGGGGAAGTTAACAGAGAATTTAAATACTCAAAGAATGCAATGAAGCCGAAGTCAATCTTTCAGGATGTCGACATGAATTTTGGCTCGATTCCAGATATGAATCAAATCGTCAACATGGATGCTGTAACTGGGAAAAGGTTTGAAAGTAAAGCAATTAATGTCCGAGATGCGTTCAGAGACGTGTTACATGGCACCACCACTTCATCTCTTGATTCCGTTAATCCATCCAAGTCCAGCATGTCAAACGGCCCCGGCGTGTTCTTCAACCTCAACGATTTGAACGACCAGTTCGAACACGTGGTTGAAAATATGGGTGAAGATTTCGACGGGTTAGACTTTATTGTAAAAGATGGAAAAGGAGGCGTATACGTTGATTTCTTACAGATGTTGAAGGAACAGCAGGCAGCTGCATCGCTTCAGGCTGCTGTCGCTCCTAGTCTCGGCCAGCCAGACCTAACCGACCCTAACGCTTTGCTCGCCCAGGAGCTGCGCAGGAAGAACATCTCGTTCGAGGTCTCTAAAGATGGCGGCTTGCTCTACAACCTCTGAAAATTTCCAATTTCTGATGATCCTCTTTCAAGAAAGATGAGCATAAAAAATTTTCTGAAAATCTTTCCTGAAGAGAAATCTTCCTGAATATTTTTTTTTCCAGGAAAGGTGAGCATAAAAAGGCAGTAATTAATGGAGAATCTTAGATCGTGTGTAAGAAATTGTTATAATTTATTAATTTTAAAATCGTCTTGAAATTGTTTTTATTTCGTTACATTGCCAATTAAACTCATTGATTTTTTTCTGACTGCAGTAGTGCACTCGAACACTCATATTAATTTAATTTATGTTTATTGTGTATGAATTTGAAGAAAACGTTCACGTTGAATTATATGACGTTATTCATAATAGAAGAATTCATCCGACGTACGGGACCCCAATATCTCACAATTCACTGCTTTATTAAAATTTTATGTAAGCCTACTGCACACCATCAACTGTTTCCGCAAGAAAAAATTAATGTTTTGTATCAATTTAGAAAATATTTCATAGCTGTATCTAAATTGGTATTTTTTCCTTGTTCACAAATGTTAAGTTCCTTGATGCATCCTGAATGGCAAACCAAAGTGTTTCTATTGATAAAGTTACTGCAAAAAAGTGGTCGTTCGATATATCCAGTGCCATAGCTCATGGTTATTTTCAAATGAAAATGTCTGGTAATATCTTTCAAAGAGAAGTAGATATTTCAATACAATTTTCGTTTCATCACAGTAGTTATACAAGTCATGATGAAGAACCGGTTATTTTTACGATGCTGCCAGTGAATGCAATGCGGTCATCAATGTTCTGCTAGCCTCTTCTAATTCGAACAGGACTTATTCGTTCTTTCTTATCGCACAAATAACATTGGTCTTAAGTAACGCGCTAAAAAAACTTATCTTATTAAAGAAAAAACTTATTAGAATTGCCGCTGTCGGTGCAGAGGTTCTCTGTTGGCATGCAGTCTGAATAAATTCTGGCAGGATGAAATCAGAACATTAATAAAATTCAAAGGGAAATATTTTTAAAGAGATATTGTCGAAAAAGAGTCGACTCTTGATATTGATTGGAGATGTAATAACGTCTGAAGTCTGAATCAAGATAATGTGAAGAGTTTGAACAAATATCAGAGCATAAAAAAGTAATTTCTCCGACATTCGCAGGATGCCGGGATTTGGTGAACTCAAAATAATACACAAGATAATTTATGCATGGAATTATTATGAGGAATGCAAGTGCCATAATGAAAAAATACGGCCAAGAATTGATATCACTAAGACTATATGTACAAAAATATAAAATTTATATATCATTTCACATTTTCAGTTATCGAGACAGCATTTTGTTGCCCATCTTAAAAAAATTTTAAATTGGACAACAAAATCGAACAGAAATAACACGATTCACAAATCGTCTTAACAAAGCTCAAATTTTGTTTCCGACTGCCCCAAAAAAAAAAGAGCATAACCTATTAAAATTAGAGAATTAAGCGAGTGGCATTCAGGCCTAATGATCTATCCACATCGTTAAGCCATACGCTCTGCCTTTACATTTTCTGTTCAGTCCCGTATGGGGTCTTTGAACGCAAGCGACCTTTAATGCCCTTTTGGCTTTTTTATGTGGCTTTTATGCCCTTTTGGTTCCTTTTAGCCTCGTGGCCTGCAGTTTAATCAGCAATTCTTGGCAGTTGCATAGTCTTGAATGCACAGGGAGCGCTGGAACTTCTTTAATTATGAACATAAAAGACAGAGTTGACTACAGTGAATGTCATGGGACTGTAACAATACTGTACAGTCACTGTCTGCACTGCAGCGCCTGCAGTGCAGTGATGCGCAGTCGTCACTGCACTGCAGTGGCCACTATGTGTCACCCCGACGAGCGAAAGCGTAGATGCATATATTTTAATCCCCAGACCAGTTTGTTGCTAAGTGCTTTTTGTGCAGATTGTTCACAGTTGGCGTCGCTGTGTCGAGCGGCTGCATAGTTTAGATTAAAAGATCGGGTTTTGCAAGTTCAGGAGACTGGGACAAGCGCTATTTTAGTGAGCTACTTGATGGATGGACTCAACAGTGGCATGCTGGAACGATCTTATCAAGTACTCAACTGGAATTTTTTATCTATTTGAAAATTTATTTATCTGGGACATGCGCTATTTTAGTGAGCTACTTGATGGATGGACTCAACAGTGGCATTCTGGAACGATTTTATCAAGTACTCAACGGGTATTTTTTATCTATTTGGAAATTTATTAAAATTTCACGGCATTGCAGAGCAATGAATTTTACTCATGCAGCATTTGGCTGTTTATTTATTTCATTTCAAGTTGAATGTTATTATAAAAGCTTCATTAATTTATAATATTATAGTTCATTACTAGATTTGTTAATTTATATGAAACTTTCACATTAATTTATGAACTTTTTAGGCACAATATGCACAACTCGCTTCGTTTTATGATTATCAATAATACTTATAATCGAAATAAGGTCATCAATGTCTTGCAGCGGTGGCACTGCACGCGCTCTGCAGGTGCAGCGGTCAGGCTGGAGACTGCGTCAGCTTTTACTGTTACGTAATTACTGACACGAAATGTTCTCAATGAGTAAATTTGTTAAAATATTTAGGACATGAATTTAAATAGGCGTATTTGTATCTGAATAGGGTGTTAACGTACGCATTAAGGAAACGTAAAATGAGATTACTACTCACGAGAAATACTCTCAATGGAAAATAAATAGGGGTTTCCAGAATCATTAATCAGGCATCTATGAAGTTGAATATACTGATTCATATGAATAAAAAGTGCATGAATCATGAGACAGGCGAGAAAGATTTAGCAGTGTACTTGCCACTACAGGAGGGATCGATTCAAGAAGCTTTACATATGATGAAACTTTTTTTGATCAAGCATCGCGTGCCTTGAGACCTCCTTGGTGAACGTAGAGACGAGGACGATATTTTGAAATGTCGGCGTAACGGGAACTGTCGCTCTCAGTTAGGAAATGAACGGTTATGTTATGGTTATGACGCTGAACAACGATAAATTATGAAAATTGTAACTTGTACGATGATGTTGAATTAAAGCCTTTGGTTTGCCAGAATCCAGAGTAGCTATTTGCTATGGTAGTTACGATGCCAACCATTTAACCACAAACTACTCCGAATAATCCTATATACCACATGAAACGCTGAAAAAAAAAAATTTTCTACCAATTCTTGAAGTTTAATGAAGATTTCATTCGTCTTACGTCGGTAGACTATTTGCATGTGATTAGAAAACTAAAGGATCATCAATAAATGTTATCTTGACAGGTATGCAGTCTCAGACAAGCAGGTATTGCAGCAACATCTTATAGTCTGATATAACCTGCTGGTCTTGAGCACTGCTTTAAAACGTGGCCATTGTTCCCATTAGGCTCTCACTGCTGATCCTAAAAGCGGCTGAATGCAGGCGAAGAGATGCTTAGTCATAGCCATTACATGGCACAAACCTGACCATCGTAGCCATGGTCTTTATACGACGCAGATGATCTTTATGTAGACAAAACTTTAAGCTTAGAGCTCGTAACAATGTAGCTCAATAAAATGTAATTAGTTGACTTACGGTAAGTCAATAGCTAAGCGGTAGCAGGTCCATCCGGCTAATGTTTTTTATTAGTATGAAGTGAAATGATAGAAAGTTCGGCAGGGAAGGTCGTACTTTCATCGCCTAGATGTACGTTGCGAAGCCAAATGAATTTTCGACGAACTATTGTGGAAGTGAAACGCCATTGGGGGACTGCAGTTTCGTTCGTAATCGCGAACAAAAAATCTAGGTGGAAATTTGTATCATTTTAAGTTTCAACTTCGTTTCGTGTAACTAAACTTTCGTTGAGGTAAAAAGTAATTGGGATGTAACAACATTGTCCATCAACGTGGCGCGTGCATCGAGTGTATTTATTTACTCGAGCTTCTTGATCCTTGACCCAACGAGCTGGATTTATTTTACCATAGAGCGACCCCTGCAACAAAGGGACAAGCTCGGCCACCGGTAATGAACGTTAATAATCATAGGCGAGGAATGGGCGGCCGGCGAATACCCTCGGTCTCCTCTAAGGAGGCAATGCATATGCATTGAAGGAATGCAGCTCTCAGCAGTAATGGCTGGAGTAGTGCATAGAAATATCTGAACGGATAAACGATGCTTACTTGAGAGAAAACAAATCAACACGAGTATGCAAAAGGGAAAGAATTTAATTATTTTGACATTTAGAAAGCTAGTCAGCCGGCATGGTCATGCCAACCAGTCTCGTGTACCTCAATAGCTGCACGACGGGAGTCCAAGTCGATAGACAAGATCGCGTTCACAATGTGAAAGCAAAAATTTCGGTGTAGAAAGACTTCTCTTGATGCAAGATTTGAATTACATCCCTCACTCAAGAGCTTATTTCCATTCGTGATACCAAGTTAATTTTTAAACTAATATAAGGTGAAAAGCAAATGCAAATGCAAAAAATGGAAAATGCTGAGCTATATATACGCATAGACGTCTAGATAATTTAGGAAATAAGTGCAAAAGAGTATTACAATACCGAGCTCTTTGAAGGGGAGTCCCCGACTAGCTGAAAGAGGTTCACCTTGATTGGACTTTCCTCAGCAAGGGTCTTGAATATAACGCTAGAGGGTCTAAGAGAGCGCAATATCTTACCAATGAAATTCTCGTCGCTGTAAACTGGTATACAACTCATTCAAGTGCTATAAACATATAGGCCAAGGTTCGGTCAGGATACTTTAGAAGACTTTCTTAGCTACGAAACTCGTTAGCATCGAAAATTTTAGATCAGCAGCGTTGCAAGCAGGCCTTCTGTAGGTCATTGAGGACAACACAAGACGGTAAGTTGTCCTGCCTGCATCGGCATATCAAAGGTAGTGGAAATAATACAGTTAGGATGAAATTATAATACGTATTTTATTAGATTTGAGGAAACAGAAGATTGGTTTCCATTACAACAATACAGATAATCTCAAGAAACGCAAAATGATAGCATTAATTTAAGTGAACGTAGGAGAATAAATTTCGGGGCTAAAATAACATTGGAATCTCCATGAAACCTTACAACTTTTATTGCGAAAATCTGATCGATTATTTCGATTGATTAGAATCTACGTTATCACGTCGCTTATGAATTCTACAAAATAGTTCTCAATCTCTATTAATCAAATTTAAATTTACTATCTTTCTCTTTTACTATTTTAAATTTACTATTTTTTTTATTTACTATCTTTTTTTTCAAATTTTCTTATTAACTTGACGAGTTTTTCTCGCGCTCTACAAATCAATTTTAAAAATACCACTTTTGACGGCAGCCTGACTGTATTTTCCCCGAAAAACACTCAGAAAGCGATGTTGTTGATAGTAGGTGTAGTTTTCAGGCCGAGATGATGCTGTTAATCCAGGGTATGAAATGGGCAACTGAAGTGAACACGCTTAGGCCGCTCGGATCGCACACTTCGTGCTTCGCGATAAGCCCTCTGAGTACCAAGTTCTTCCCTCGTGCGTCGTACAGTAAGCTGGCACTCTGGGCAAGACGAGGACAAAATAGAGAAGTAATACGGAATACGGTTCGTTACAACTCTAAGGTTTAGTCCTAGACGATGAATAAAAACATGCCCACAGTACTCTAATGAATCATACAATGTTGGCTCTAGGAAACACTATAACCGTAGAATTTGCTTGCAGACAACCTAAATATCGGTCGTCATGCGTGTTTTAATGATCAAACGCCTATACCTGATCGTATTAGTATGTGCGATATAACCTGATTGTAGTGAGTGCATGCTTACCAGTACATACTTAATCCCCATTGAGATGCTTACGAGTAACCACACCAATACAGGAGATATTGGGTATGGTTATAATAGAATTACAATACAGGACCTACCATGCATTTCTTCAGAGGGTTGACAATGGTGCAGAGGGTGTGAGGAGGTAGGTGTTCTTCTCGCTGGATTGCACAATTGTCGCCACTAACGAGGGCTTCTTCAATGGCCCACATTTGTTGGGGAAGCTTAGTGTCGTCTGCAATAATTTAACGCATTTAACTATCATGAAGTATAATTTCAAAGAATTCGGGAATTAGCTCTGTTACAAGAAAATCAGGGGCATCCTTTTAATCTGTATAACATGCATAGTAAGTAACCGTAAAAACTGCTGATATTCCTAGTCTAAAAGATAATGTAGTTGAGACTGAATAAACTACTAGCGTGCTGCTAGTGGGGAGTCTGAAGAACGCGCCGTTAGTGGGAATTAAGCGTCTGAATAACGCGCCGTTAGTGGGAAGAGTCTGAATAGTCGTTAATTGGAACGGTAAGACCAACGTGTTGTTAATGGGGACCATCGGTAATGCTGAACACTGACCGCCAGTGTAGACATTGAGCCATTTAGATGAACCGTGGTAAAGAGGGATTAACATCTGTTCAGAGGGTAAAAGAAAACTCCCCCTGTGGCTAGTAAAGCTACCACTTATATTCACGGGTGATAAACACCGTAAGAATAGCACGTGACAGTTGGGACATCTTGCTATGACTGTTAACCTTATGATGAACGGGCAGCGACTTATAACTGTTGCGGAGTTGCAAAGGTTGATGGGTTATAGGGAGCTGCCCTAACGGATCCCGATGGGGTATTGCGAAATCTCATTCCCCACTTGAGGCTATTGTGAACCTCCCCCTACCGAAAAAGTTTAATGTGATCTTCCTACCAATGAAAGGGGGTTACTTTTAACCCTTACCCGTCAGTGATGGGGGTCGGAAGTGATCCCTAACTTACTGCTCAATGTCCACCCGACCACCAGTCCGTTGACGTCCATGAAATCTTCATTAAGATTTGGTTCCTTGAAGAGGGGCAGGCATACGGGGTCCAGTCCAGGGGATTCAGATAACCTTAGAAAAATTCAGTGAAAAAAATTTGAGCTATATATATGATAAATATGAACGAGAATAGAAAAAACTATTGATATGATTCCTATTATAACATTGGCATGAAAAATTCAATACCCTAAGTATCACGGCATTTTTGCACCATGATTGCGACGGATAATTTTTCATGTCCAAGACAGCGCTCACTTGACAAGTGCTATATCATGCGTCCAGGACAGCGCTCACTTGACAAGCGCTATAACATGCGTCCAGGACAGCGCTCACCTGACAAGCACTATATCATGCGTCCAGGACAGCGCTCACCTGACAAGCGCTATATCATGCGTCCAGGACAGTGCAGGATATAGGAATATTTCCTCAGCGAAGAACCGCTTGCTGGTCGCAGTGTGGTAGAGGTGGGAGACTCCGAAGTGGACAGCTACAACGGGCATCCTTCGCTCCTTCGAGGTCTTGCCTGCAACGTGCCTGTGAAATTTGAAACATAACTAGCGGGCAACTCTATTAATTATGCTTAGGGCATAACTAGCGTTGACATTCGTGTATGCAGGTGATGTTAGAGGCTAACTAGCGTGCATGCGTGATGTTTGTCTACGTGGCTACATGCGTTGTAGAAGACGATTCGGCAGAGACTGAATGCATTTTTTTGACAAGGCATTTTTGCGAGCAATGAAACCTGCATCTTTATACCAAATTACAGCTATGAAATTGTAACCTAAACATTTCTGAACTAAATTTTCAGTTTAAAAAATCAGCAGTACGCGAGAATACATCAACGCAAAGTAGCTATAGTTCTAGTTGCTCTATAATACAAACAACACGTAAGCTTCAGGGGCCATACTCTCAAAACTCGCTAAGTGAACGTAAGTTCATACGCTCTATTTTCTTGTCTATGATTGGCGGATTTTGCTTGAAAGGCCGTCAAAGATTGGCTGATGAACTTACGATCTCTTAACTTTTTTTGAAAGTATAGGCCCTGGAGGCAACCCACCAGCTCGGGAAGAAGCAGGACGCTGTGGTGAGGACCCAGCGGGGGGCGACGAGGGCTCCGGCGCAGGCGTCGGGGGCTCGCAGGGCGTTACTGAGCTCAGGCTTGACGAGTAGCAGCGCCTGGGGGGCACGAGATACGATGGGGGGCACGAGATACGATGGGGGGCNTCAGTCAGCAAATCTCAGTCAGCAAATCTCAGTCAGCAAATCTCAGTCAGCAAATCTCAGTCAGCAAATCTCAGTCAGCAAATCTCAGTCAGCAAATCTCAGTCAGCAAATCTCAGTCAGCAAATCTCAGTCAGCAAATCTCAGTCAGCAAATCTCAGTCAGCAAATCTCAGTCAGCAAATCTCAGTCAGCAAATCTCAGTCAGCAAATCTCAGTCAGCAAATCTCAGTCAGCAAATCTCAGTCAGCAAATCTCAGTCAGCAAATCTCAGTCAGCAAATCTCAGTCAGCAAATCTCAGTCAGCAAATCTCAGTCAGCAAATCTCAGTCAGCAAATCTCAGTCAGCAAATCTCAGTCAGCAAATCTCAGTCAGCAAATCCCAGTCAGCAAATCTCACTCAGCAAATCTCAGTCAGCAAATCTCAATCGGCAAATTTCATTGAACAAATTTCAATGAGCAAATTCTAATCAGCAAATCTTAATACGCAAAATTTCAATCATCAATTACGCGGTCTCGGCATAAATCTCGGATTTATGAAAAAAATTATCAAAAGCACGAGATTGAGGAATTGAGCCGCGAAGTTTGATCGTACGACGGCAGAAAGCAGGAAATTAGAAAGTTCATCTATAATTAATTGGCAAGCATGAAAAATGGTAGGGAAATCGTAAAATTTTAGGACATACTTAATTGGTTATTGTAACCTGTAATTAATTTTTGTTTTGCGCAATTGCCCAATAAAATAATCGACCATTTACTGCATGAAAAAAGATAACAGAGTATCCGTAATATCTAGTAACGTTCTCCCAAGAACACCAAGCGAGTTTTGAACTGTATTACGCGAATCTTGAAGAAATAATATGACTTATCAGAACGGATATTGGTCTATCCGGGGAAGGGCAAGTCTGCAATCTCATTGTTCGTTCGTGGAGGTTTGTCAAGCACTATTCTTCAATTTTGTAATTGTAACATAAGCACTTCCATGATTTCATAACACAATTAGGATTTTATAACTCTCGCGAATGTTCTTGTACTTATTACCAGAGTTAGCGTTTACTTTATTCGCTCACAGAATACAAAACTGCAACCAAACGGCTCAACTTTGCTGCGTTTGAATTTTTTGTAACAATATTAGAATGCGACGAACTGGTTACGAGAGTTTCCGTTATTAAAAAGAGAGATTATAAAAATGTTTCATGATGTATGAACAGAAGAAACATAATTGACATTACTGACCTGCCAGGGGTAAGTGCCGGACTTGACAGGTTCGGAACTGTTGAAGGGTAGTCCTGGGATGAGCGTGTTGTTCTTCAGGCCGCATGTGGCGTTGCGGTGAACACAGCATGGACCCAGTGACCCGTACACTGCCGCGACGCTGTGATTTCCTGCAGTGATGGGCGGGGGGTGATGCAGTGATGAAGTGAGGGTGATGCAGTGATGAAGTGAGGGTGATGCAGTGATGAAGTGAGGGTGATGCAGTGATGAAGTGAGGGTGATTCAGTGATGGGAGGGTGGTGCAATGGACTGCAGTGGAGGGAGTGGGTGGTGCAGTGGAGGGAGTGGGTGGTGCAGTGGAGGGAGTGGGTGGTGCAGTGGAGGGAGTGGGTTGTGCAGTGGACTGCAGTTGTGGGAGGGTGGTGCAGTGGGCTGCTGTGATGCATTACATTATCTAGCTACCAATCAAAGACTTGTCCTTCAGCAAAGTTATCAAGTCTCACCTGGGATGTCTCATGTCTCACCTGGGATGTCTCATGTCTCACCTGTTGTCAAGTCTCACCTGGGATGTCTCATGTCTCACCTGTTATCAAGTCTCACCTGGGATGTCTCATGTCACCTGTCATCAAGTCTCACCTGGAATGCAGGCTTCAATATCCAGGTTCGCTGGATCAGGATCAGCATCGGCCAGCAGAAGGGAGATTTCCTTGTGCGAGACTTCCAGAATTTCATCCTTACTCGCACTGGATCGGGAGGTCATTTATATCAATTATTGCATTTCAGTCTTAGGTATACGGATATTCAAAAGTTCAATATAAACGAGTTCAATATGCAAAATTCAATAAATTTATAATTTGGTTATAATCGAAACTGGTTACCCGTTTAGAAACGAAAATAATCGTTAGACGTTTGCATTAGAACGTGTGTGGGCGTGTTTATTTCGTGAATTATTAATATACAACATTACAGTCTAAACCAGTAGAATAGAAAATTAATTTTTCAAACAGTCTAGATGCCCGAAAAATGAGCAGTATAAACAGCATATTTCTGCACGAATTTGCAGTATTTGAGTTTTTGGAACCGAGGGGAACAGGAGGCACAAAGTTTACTGAGCTGAATTGACACTTCTTACTTCTAAGCCTATTTAGGAGTTAAAATCAAACCTATTACCGGTAGGGGATAGATTGCTCCATAGCGTGAATTATCGTTCTTTCTTCGTCGGCTCCGGACCCGAAATTCAGCGTGATCGAAGCGACTGCAGACTGAGAAAAAATTATTTGCGAAAATCATTCTAAACTGTTACTGTTATGGGTAATTAGGCTTATGATATTTATTAGAATCTGGATAAGGACGAATTGGTCTATAACTCCTAATTTTATCCTAGTGTCGGCACATAAATTAATATTCTGTAATTCTCGTATTAGGCCGACTTACTCTCAAGCGCCACCGGCATTTGGACCAGTTGTAGTAAAACTTGTACCGGTATCCTGGATACAGATATGCCGAGCCGCACGGCACCACAACCACTGGAGCATCGTCCATGTCTGCTGGGCAATAATCAGAGATTTTGGGCAAGTTATAAGAATGTATTAGTTCATATATTGTCAAAAAATCAGTTCCCATTAGGGAGCATTTTTGGCGTCCATTAAAATCCTCGGCTAAGTATTCTGAGGTCATATTTCCGGCTTAAAGATCGAATTACAGTAAAAACGCTATTGCAAAGGATAAATTTGATTGGGTGCCTTGACAAGCGTAACCACAAACTTTACAGATACAAGGGCGGCTATATTACCAGAAAAGTACATTTAACCGTAGTATCGAAGTTTGTGGATAATAAAGAGCGAGCCAAGCCACTAACCTATACACCTCTCGAAGTCGTTAGTGCGCAGGGACGGGTCCGGGACGTAGTTAATGATTGTGAATGCTTCACCATCAGTAGTCATCACCATCCCTGCCTCCAAGTCGTTCATAATCACGGGTTCCGCCGAGTCTGCCGTCTCCAGATACTTAAGAATCATTGATTTTACAGTTACGTTGTGGGTGTTCAATTTTTCCCCGTCGAGCATGTAGATATGAGGATTGAAAAGCATCAAAGCATCTTCGTCTGTCGCCCTTTCTAACCTGTGCGCGGGATCGTCCAAAGAACTTTGAGCTTCTTCGGAGTCAGGCTCATGAGATCCGTCGGATTCAGCAGTCTTATTTCTTGCGTTCCTGCCTTCGTGACTGAAATGAGTGAGGGGCGAGGATTCCAAGGCGTGATCAAGGATGTCGACGAACGACAAAAACGAGTCCGCTTGGGATTCGAGAGTTGATGATTCAGTATCGTCGTCGGTGGCAAAAGTATCGCTGTCATTACCGCCGGTATTGCTTCGAGGACGTACACCGTAGACAGGTCTATTGGAATGAATATTTGTGGGAACGTAGCTTCGGAGACCAGCGTAGCCGTGGGAGGAAAACTGATAAGGATTGTCTGGTGTACCAGTTGGATTGTAGTTGGCCGGCACAGAGCGATGAGGAAGAGGCTGCGACTGATGGACTCTTTGACCAGAACTTGCGTCGTAGTATGGATCGTAGTTTCGAGGGCCTCCTGCGTGAACGTAGTTCTGCGAAGGGTAATCAGACAAGACCTGGCCGCCAGTTGGATAGTCCCGGTAGTCATATGATTCACTTGGGTCTGAATTAAAGCGCACATTAGAGCCTAACCCTCTTATATTAGGCCTTGGACCTACACTGTTATCATCCATGTAATCAGGTGCGGGTATAAAATACTGAGCAGGTCGTGGCCGGGCTGGGACATATCCCGGCGTGTATTTCGGATTAGCTGGTGAGCCGCCACCGCTAGAAGAACGAGTTCCGTCGTAAGGTATCCCCTTGAAAGGGTCAGAATCAAAATTTCGGAAGGACGGGGAATGTCGGCCAGTTACCTCGTTGGCAGCATCGTCTGATATTTCATCAAGTTTAAGCTCTTTTGGATCAGCTTCATCAAGGGTGATTGCTCGAGGGACGCAGAAAATTAGAACGCTAATTATTGAAAGAAGTGATAATACCCCCATTTTCCGGAGTTTATCTTACGACTTAAAACGAAATTCTTTATCCAAGAATTTGGCTGTTGCGAAATTCTCGATTTGATATTCAAAGTTTAGCAAATTATTGATCACGTATTCAATGGGAAACTGAATTCTTTACGTAAATGACTCTGGAATTGAAATGTGACTCTGGAATTGAAAGAGGTGTTTTGAACACTATGCACATTTACAAGAGTTAGCTCATTTTCGGCTCGATCTTCCCCATTCCCAGAAATTCCCATCTCGAAGAGTTGTATGGTTAATTTTACATGAAAAACATTGAAAGCCTAAACTGCCTAACATCATCTTCCCACATACCAGTCTGAAGCAATCTTAGTCACTAATGCTAACGATTTATTATACTCCTACGAAATAACATTCACGGAGCATCAGGTGACGAGGCTGACGACAGACACAACAGCAGATACCTTTGACTTCGTAAACACGCAACACAAAGTAACGCGTAATAAAGCTACATATCCCTAAATATACAGGAGCTCGGCCGACTTACTTACAATTGTTGCTCCTAAATACAAAATGTAGCCACTTAGTGAAGGCATTCACGATAAAAGGTTCGAATCGTGAACGCTCTGCATTGAAAGACCAGATGGTGATGCTGCGGAAATCGAACTGACTTCGTGGCAGCCATTAGCACGAATATTGGAAAAAACTTTTTCTTTTGAGTCGCCATGGAAATAACTAAATTGTGTGTCTTTGCAATTCAGTGTAAATTTTTTAGTTTTTTTCACAACTGTGTTACTCATTCGATTACGTGGATGCAGTTTTTCGGTCATATGATTTTTTTTTAGCTGCAGTGAATTTTTTCGTAAACTTATCCAAAGTTATTCTCGTGATGCCGCGTAAATTTTTAATACAGGAGTAGACAAATAATTTGAACTTCATAAGGCGTTTTTCCATATTTACCTCTGCTCAAATTCCGACGACAATTTATATAGATGAAATATAAGAATTTCAGAAAGGAAAGAATTGAAAACATTGACAACTTTTCAAACACAACGCGAAAATGCTACTAAACCTAGAAATTTATTTTTTTTTTAAAACGTCAAAAAGTCTGTTATAATTTCACGCGTGTCAGGTCAGCCGTTTCTTGAATAGAATTAGTTTGATAACTTTTAAATTCAACTCGAAAGTTCTTGCTGAATGGCTATAGTGAATTGGATTATAAGTTATAACAACCATAACGAGGAGAGGTTCACCGGAAATTCTGTTTGGATAGTGAAATGCGTTCATGGCAGGAACAGTTTATTGATGCAAAAAGTTTATAAATCCTTCTCCAAACAGTCCAATACATGAATATTTGGAAAGAATTTGAATTTATATAATGAGTTTTGAAACAAATAAAGCATTACATTAATCTACGAAGGAAGGTTCTTCTGGAAAAGAAGAATATTTGTACGGTTTTTAAGTAAATGAATTTTCAAAGAACGATAGAGCAACAGACTGAAATTATGGCTCAAGGTTATTATTTCGCACGGAATTGGAGATTCGAAATAATTTGAATGAAACTCTTAAATTAATTTAAACTACTAGGGTATAAGTGTAGATGTAACCTAAAGATAATCACACAACGGCTTCAGTTCAGTTGAGACTAATTCGCGTCAAGCATCTTGTTTGCTGGTTGAAGTGTAATACGATGCCTTCCTTATGTCTCCTTTTAGTAGTGCATGGGCACGAATTTTAACACCTCATAAGCATTGAGCGAACGGCTCCTCCCAGCATTTATTTATACCGGAGCTACGCCGAGTTCTTGACAGATCAGTCATCTTTGAGTTACTAGACTCTCTTGCAAGGAGCCAAGTATCTCAGAAATTGTAGGGCCTTCTGAAAGTACTTGAATGTAGAGTCCTTTGAAAGTACTTTCAACTTTGAAAGTACTTGAATTGTAAAGCAGCGAGGTCTCTCGCAGGTGCTCGAGTCTCTTGCAAGTAGTCGAGTTTCATGCAAGTAAGTTGACTCTCCAACAAGTAATAGTATATCTTACAGGCAGTTGAATATCATGCAGGAAGTTGCGTCTCATACAGGATGTATAAACAATTCCAGATTCAGTAAAAAATAAGAATTAAAGGCATTAACCAACACACGTCTTAAAAGTAACTAATAAATATATAAATAAATCTCTCTTTGCACTTGCCGTCTATGGAGCAGATTTTATGTGGCTCGTCAAAAAACTAAAATTGTAATTTGATACGAGGTCGGAATGCAGCATAAATGAGCATAAAATTTCTTATCTGATTCTTGTGAGTGACGTGAAGGTTATAGTTATGGCAAGCTTATTAGTTCATTTAACCATTATAATGTACAGAAATATCAATGAAGTTAAGTGCGCTGATAGTGATGAAACCATAAACGATCGATTTCTCTGGCAGATATCTCTTAATTTTAATCGCGTATCTATAACGGAAATTTATGAATATAAAAGATCGTACTTTAAAATTAGCAGTAAATTTCCCCGAGTCTGCCCATGACGGTCAGCTAAATGAGTCTCCTAACAACATCCTAGCGAAACACTAAGGAAACACGGCTAATAAGAAATTCCTGTAACTTCCAAGATCCAAGACAGAAAATGCGTGACTGAAGTATGTCCGTCCGGGAAATTCAGATTGCACTCCTTGGTGGCCACGAAACTGATCACTCCACGCAAGAAAAACCGCCCATTTTCCAACAGCATCGTGGGACCTCCGGAGTCACCCTTGAAACATAACTATGTAAAGTGTGTAGAAAACTTTCAATTTACGATAACATATTTCACTTTTGCGTACATAGAATTCGCTAAGGATGTAAACTACACAATCTTAATTTGATAAATTAGAAAAAAATTCATTGTAATAATTAACATGCAAAATGTCGCATGCAATTTTTGTTGAGTGTCATTTAGATAAGTTTCGTCGAAGTCTTAACGCTATATTGAATTTCCAGGAAATTTATAAGCACAAGTTAGAAATGTAGCGAAAGCATCAACAGCCGGTCAGTTCGACACTGTTGAGTGTATTCCGCTTCCTTAGTCCTATGTGACTGGGAAAGTTTTTCGGATATTATTTTGTTATTGTCTTTATACTTTAAACACTGAATTGAATATTGAAGTAGAGCATTAAGTAATACGCACGTTTCGTCGCTATACCGGCGGCACCCGGCCATATGCTACCGCCAGCCAGACTCATTCATCGTCATTAATTATACATATAAAAAATAAATAAATAGTATGTGACTGTCACTCACATTATTTATTTACTCTAAATGCATTTGCATCATCAATTATACCCACAAGGCAGATGTGGCCGCCATAATTAGTAGTGGTGCAGAAGTGATGCTCGGTGACGTACTGTCCGTACACGCGCTGGCAGCTCTGCCAGTCCATTCCTTCCTGCATCAACTCGCGCGGAGTTGTCGGTTGGACGCCTGTAGTTCATAACAAAAATTGAAAGAGCTAAGAACGATTATATTAAATTATGAATTTAATTATGAATAAGCAACGAATAAAATTATTTTATTCATTGCTAGTCTGTCATTTGTGAGAGAGTTTATACGATGGTGAAAAATCGACTTCGATAGAGAAATACAAATATTTGGTAACACTTATCTTGGGTTTAATTCATTAGAAAATGTTCTAATTTGTGTAGGAAATTTTTAGGTTATTCATATTAATTAAATTAATTTATTAAATATTAAAATAATTGAATTAATAGTAGCATTGCTAATAGTTTCTCGCCTGTTTCAGTGAGACCCCAGCCAACGACAACGAGAGGCTGTCTTGTCATGTTCCAGTTCTGCATCTCAGCTCGAGGCAGGCAAATTGGCCGCAAGTTTGTCGTGAAGGTAAGTGGCCGTGGCAGTCTGAAACGCAAACTACGATGAAAACTACAAAATTATAGGTCTATTTGATATTTATTTATTATTGTTTATTTACTGAAAAAAATTAGAAACAAATGTAATTCGGAAAGTAAAAATAATTTTCGTTGATTGTCGTCAATTGTGAAGCATGTTTTGAAATTACGAGACTTTTTCATATACAGAAAGATTGCTCTCGTGTTTTCAATAATAAAACTTGTAGACAATGAGGTAGACTTACATAAGTGACTTATATCAACCCTAAGTCATGCTAACGCTTTCTTAGAAATGATTTTTATAGCCCAGATACCAACAAACTTGTTGCTGTATAGTAAATTTTCTTAACGATAACAAATTGTAACCCAGACCGCAAATT
This sequence comes from Hyalella azteca, assembly GCF_000764305.2. NCBI lineage: Eukaryota > Metazoa > Arthropoda > Malacostraca > Amphipoda > Hyalellidae > Hyalella > Hyalella azteca. Next base: position 321,309 of record NW_025943225.1, on the reverse strand, counting down.
CAGTTTATTTATCATAAAATGATCGTAAAAAATTATTGAGTTATAAAAAAAAATTCTTAGAGAGTCCAAGAGTAACTGCAAGAGATCTTACTCACTGTATGAGCGCCAGATCATATTTATCATAAAATGATTGTAAAAAAATGATTGAGTTATAAAAAATAATTTTTCAGTGATTCAAGATTAACTGCGAAAGATCTCACTGTATTAGCGCCAGGTCATAACTGAAAGATAACTCACTGTATGAGCGCCAGGTCATAACTGAAATATAACTCACTGTATGAGCGCCAGGTCATAACTGAAAGACAGTGTGGGGTAAATGATGACGTTCGACGCCTCCATGACCACCCGGCTAGCGTCCAGTGTGTTGGCCAGGTTGTACACACCCGCGTAGACAACTACCCGAGGGATGCTCGTATCTCCGCTGGTGATGTATTAGAAGTTTAACCGGAATTAATTAATAATAATTAATAAATTAATAATTACTAATGTAATTAATTTTAATTAATAAGTAATTAATTTTCCCCTGGTGATGACACATTAGAAGTTTTACTAGTAATCAATTAATGTCTGTCAGTTGGCGATGTATATAAAATTTGTTTAAAAATTACTTCAATTCTCTGGGCTGGTGATATTTTAAAAGTTGTACTGTTAAGTAATTACTCTCCCTCTGTTAGAATGAGCTAGTCAACTCGGGAACCATTTGATACTGTCCGAATTTTGTGTCATAATAATAAATGCAAGATTATTCGCAATGATGTTCAGGACTAATTATCTGTAGAAAGTTCTGTTGAATAATACTTTCAGTTGGACTCATGTTTACCATTGAAGCAACAATCTAAAACTTTCAATTTCCATCGAAAACTCCACCAGCAGAGTATTTTTTGAGCTACCAAAGCTTAACAATAAGCAACTCTCACTTCTTCATGACGCAGTGAGCAGCAGTGAGCACCCAGCGCTCAGAAATAACGCTACCGCCACACCTTACCGCCACACCCACTCACTTCTTCATGACGCAGTGAGCAGCAGTGAGCACCCAGCGCTCAGAAATAACGCTACCGCCACACCCACTCACGGCCCCAGTTTGCCAGACGATTCTGAGGTACACCTGCGCATCCAGGATACGTTGTAGAGCCTCAAGTTTCCTTTTGCAAAAAAATTTTAGTATTGTTTTATATAGAAAATATCATTAAAATTTGTAATTTAATTACGTGCCGTATTGCTCGCGTTCAATTTTTATTAGTTTTCGCCTTTTTCAAACTTTTATCTTCACTCGCAGACCATATGGCATTGACTCAGTTTTAATTCAAAATATTTTAATTACAAGCTTTCTCCGAGTTACGAATTGTAACCAGAATGACTGCTTTGCAATTACTCACTTGCCACGGATACTCATGTGCCTCAGTTTCTTGCCCGTTGACTATTCTTTCAAATGTTTTTCCCGCATTTATTTCCTGGACGAGTTTCCATCTTGATGTTTGATCCGCAACTCGTCCAGTTATTTTATCAGATGTGGACCCAGCCACCCTGTTGACAAGCCCACACTCCGGGTGTGACAGCGTCGCAGTCACGGAAGTGTTGGTTGCTGTCACTGACTGGGTGGGGCTTTGCAAGCTCAGTGTTCCTGTCACTTCCTCTACTCCTGTATTGCGGCAATCAATATAACTGTAGTTGAGGATATGGATATTATGGTGGTTGATGTATAATCAAGGTTATGTACAATGTACAAGCTTAGATTCATGATTTTTTTTGTTGTCGATTCAAATCGGGGTAGCCACCCGTGCGTAGACCCAACGCTTATAACCAAAGTCCAAGCTTGTTTATTAGATGCCCGAGACAAGGGCTACCAGCATCAGCATCGCTGAAATTGTATACATACTAATTGTTGTAAATTTCGCACGTTATTAAAATGACACAATCGAAATTACTTAGGCTTTGAAAACAAATGATACCATTCGTTAACCATGCTAATGTATATTAAATTCCATGAGGTCACTGACAGAAAAAAATTTGAATTCGGATTCATCGGATTCATGCTTCATGACTTCATCTGGTCATTCATTTCCTAAGATGTATTATTTCCAGCATAATAATTCAAGATCGATTATACGAGCTCTATGTTCACTCAATATCGTAAACCTCTCAGTAAATTTTGATGTATTCTTAGGTATTTTGTATTTAAGTATAATTTTAAAGTATTTTTTAAGTATTTAAGTATAAACAATCGTCTGTTTCGTGTAATTGTTTAATTTTCGTTGACAAATGCATAATAGTCACTGTGTTCTGACCGTGTCATTAGACTAATCACGATAAAGCTGAGTCACAAGTGATGTATGAAATATAGTGATAATTGTGTCATCGTACCAATATGGTGCAAGAAAGCCTCATCGTTGCCTGAGTCACAAGTGATGCATGGAGTATGGTGATAATAATGTCACCGTATACTAATTGGGTCTATGGTGCAAGAAAAGCCACGTTATTGCCTCAGTCACAAGTGATGCATGGAGTTTAGTAATAATGATATAATCATAACCAATGGAGTTTACGGTGCAAGAAGGCCTTGTCGTTGCCCGAGTCACAAGTATGGTGATAATGATGTAAAGTAAAGTATGGTGATAATGATGTCATCGTACTAATTGAGTCTAAGGTGCAAGAAAGTCTTGAGTTTGCCTGAGTCGCAAGTGCATGAAATATATAGCGCTAAAGATGTCATCGTACCAATGGAGGATACGGTGCAAGAAAAGCCTTGACTTGGCGTGTCGCCGTCGCTGAAGAACGATACGAAGACTTCGTTGGACGGCAGGATATTGAGCGTCAGGTTGTTGGTGGCAGTGTACCTGGCCAAGGTAATATAAGCTTTAAAAAGTAGTTGGGGTAAAGATATTATTTGAACAATGAGCATATCAAGTCACTAAATTAGGCTAAATTGTTGGGATCGAAACTATTGACTGGATTGTTAGTGTTAAATGTTATATGATGCGAAAAATTAGCCATTACATGAATTGTAATAAAATTAATACTTTAATTGTGCAAGAAGCGAGAAATTAACTTCGTAAAAAGGGGAAATAAGTAGGGCAATTCAAGTGCGTAAACTTCATGTGTATTCTTTTACACACAAGTTAATAAAATTAGGGTTCATCAATGACAAATCGACTTTGTTTATGAGAACCTGTTGAGGGAAGCAGGGTCGCCTTCCACCCCCAAAGCGAGGTAGTCACCCCGGCCGAGGCTGAACTGGTGGCACCTCACCCCAACCTTCTCCCCTGCCACCGCCTACATGTATTAGAAATACAAAATATATTATAAATAAATGGTGTTAGCGTCGAAAAGGCTAAATCTGGTCTGCCGCTAATTCTAAATATACCTCCCAGAATTGTTACAGCTAGCTGGAATTTCGAGCCCGCAACTCACTGCTTCTTCAATATTGCTATTCTCAACCACCCGGACACCGCACTGAAAAAAGGAAATATAGTATCGTCATTTCCACATTTGTTAGATCAATGTATTTTACGCTTACGAGTTAAGTAGCAGCAATAAATAATTGTATCAATAAAAACGAGCGAGACGTACCGTGATGGACCAGCGACACGAGAAGTTGTCAGGGTAGTTGGCAGGGAAGTACGGTGAAGCAAGCCGCAGTGACGACTCAGGCACCAAGTTGTATTCACCGCACATGACCGGCAGCGATTCTGGGGTGAATAATCCGGTTGTGAAAATAAAAATTATCTGTATTGAAGATTGAACAGGTAGTCATTTCAAAACGATGTTAAATTGATATTATTGTTAATTGATCGTAGGAACATCATCTAAAAATTACGTCGTTCAGCGACATTTTTTGGGAATTCATTTTTAAACGACTGTTTAGTGAACGTCTTCACGCGGCTTGAACGAAATTTACGTTAATAAAGCAGGTGAAACTATAAAAATTCCACAAATGAGTTACTCGTCGCGTGTCCATCATAATACATTACCTATTATATAACTTTAACACGGAAATACGCACCTGCATCGCTGGAGAGGCTTCGTGTTTGAGATTGAATGGAGGAACTTATTTTTAGAGCAATAGGCGGTACGATAGGCGGCACAATCGGCATCACGAAACCATTGACGTTTGCCACCGGGACATTTGCCCACAAATCCTCGCTGAAGTTCTGACGCGCAGCCTGGATCGCGGAATCGGAAATACCAAAGTCCCCCAAATCCGACGAAACCCTTGAGATTTTATCTGCCGTTCTTGAGTGGAATATTGATGTGGGCATCCCTTGATGGCTGAGGAATGGATTGGAAATGCCCTCGACTAGTCTGCTTCCATTCAGAGCCTCGGCAAAAAATGGAGACATCGGAAATTGAGGATTGATGATCGCGGAGGCTGGTGTCTGCGTCCTACAGTGAAAAAAATTGGGGTGAAATTTTGAGCTTTAATTCATTACGCAGAAAGATTATTAGCGTTACCTTATGAACAAAGTTCAAGTAAAAGAAAAAAATATTCTGTCGTCAAAATTGTTTAACGGGAAAGGTTCACGAAATTAATGCAGTTTTTGTTCTATTTATAATACATAGTCACAAAAAAGGAACATGAGTTCAAGCATTTAGACATTAAAAAATATAGATTTAATTTGATAAAACAAAACGTAAATGCGTAATTTTTAGTATATTTCGTGTTGTTTTAGATAAAAATTTCGAAGTATAGCTATGAGCTCACCCATGCAGAAGCTTTTTCCCGGCAGTTGGAGTAGTGGCAGTGGCTAAAAAAATTATTAGTAAGAAGAATTATATTAGTATTTTTAAAGAAAAGGCTTAGTTTCCACTTAATGATAGTCAAGAAAATGATCTGAATTTCAATATTTTGAAATTTCAAATTAAAGAATATTTCATAATATTAATTGGGAATAACCAACTATCTTAAAATTTAAAAATTCTTTAGCTGATTTGGTGTCAACAAAAAGTCGTATTCGGAACTATTTTAAATGTGAGCAATGTGAACACAACTAAAGCTGCGTCAAACTTACCACGATTAAAAAATAGATTAAAAACCGCTGTTAATATCGTGAATAAAATAAGATAAGAGTGCATTTTTTTCGAGTTGAGATGTTATGTCCCGTTAAAGAGGTGAATATTAATTATATATTCTCTTGGATGGCGTTCTTTAACTCGTCAATTCTCTTGCAGATCTGTGACATATCGCCATAACTGAGCTCTTATATAGCACCGGAATGTATTGCCTGGCATGTGTGTGGTCGGATTAATTGATTTGAGTGTTCTTAATCTGAGGATGAACTCTCACTCATGAATGAGTAAAGACCACACTGTGGGTTGACACTAATCGCTGTAGACTCGCGGTAAAATTCTTCTCCGAACACTTGTTAATTCCTCGAGGTATTGTATCTGATCCAGCATGGAGAATAAACTATCACAAAATGAAACAAGGAACAGTAGAGGACGCGTTTTCATTTTCATTAGAGCATTCAAGTGTTGGTACTCAGGATTAGTTCTATGGATTCGACTAAAGTATTGAGGACATTCGAGGATTTAAGGAGAAATTGCTATTTGAAGAGAAGTATTGTCGGCCGTGACATACATCATACGTGGTGCAGGTGAAGAACATTTTAGGTGACTGGATACGATATGGGTTATGGATGAAAATTCTAAGCATTGAGAAAATCAATTTGAGTAAATGAACGAACACGCTCGTATTGATGAAAGAGAATATATTTATATGTAGGGTGTATATACAACTAATAATTATAATTTTAAGGATAACTAAATTTTTGAATTTGGCCATAAGGAAGTAAACTTTCAAAGAAATTCTTGGAAAAACTTAAAGGACATTTTCATAGCGATGCTAAAATTTATTTTTAAGTGAGTAGTATGGCAACCGCGATTTCCAAATTCAACAATAATAACACGAGATCATAGAAACTAAAACAACAGTGTTTCTGTTCGTTATAAGCAGCGCTCTTCAGTCGATGAATTGTTTCCAAGATCACGTATTATGATCAGTAAATTTCTGAGCGGCGGCTGCAGATCTGTAAGGATTCTCAGACGATCTTGGATTTGGTGGAAATCCAACTGCTCGACCAGATCCCTGGTTTGCACCTCCAGTTCAGCGGGTCGCAATTCTGACGGGAGAGCGGAAAATCCAATTATCGAACCCGGGATAGTTAAACTCAATATTTATATTTAATATAACGTTAAATGTTGAACAGAGTTTTATATAACATATGCGAACTAGCCATTACTAGTATACTTAAATGAAATAAAATACCTTCAGCGAATAATCTTTCCGCGATGGCGGCGAGAACGATGAATTGTCGGGGTGCGTAGTTACCGAAAGTGTCTAATGGAGGGGGCACTATTTGTAGCAAGCTATCGAGCCTTGATTCTAGCATGTCTCCACCCAGAGCGAGACTCAAAGCTCGACCTAGGCTGAGCGATCCTGAGAGGAGGCCTGTCTGAATGACGAGGTAAATATAATTTTAAATCTATTTTATAGTTATGTTGTTTACTTAAAAACGAATCTGAAACATGGATATGTAAAAATAGGGAAAGAGACAATATGCTAATTACTTGGAGCACACTCTTACACGTAACGTGCTTCGGTTATCATTAAAGCCGGTAGAGAGAGTGAATTTCTTTTCATACAGGGCGCAAATTATCGGAGAAAACATTATTTTTTTATCTGTGTGTCAATTGTATCCTTTGATGGATCTACACTATTCAGGCATAATTTAAAGTTGTTATTGCAATTGTTCAATTGCAGAGATACTAGAGCAAATATAAAATAGTTCATGTCTCCATGATGTTGAAGAAAGTTTTAGTTTGCGACGATTCTCAAAGTTGGAAACTCAATTTCCCATCATAACACAGTACCTATTGAAAGATTTTTAAACTTTAAAATTAGAGAAAATATCTCGTAGTTGCTATGGAAACATGTATCAAATTGCCCAGTTAAGTACTTATATTATTAGTCTGCTTATATCGCAAGTTCACAAGGAATTTAAAAGCAGAGAAAACGCCAAGAAAATTCACCATATCGATATTCACGATATCGATATTGATATGGTGAATTTTCTTGGCGTTTTCTTTGCTTTTAAATTCATTGCCCAGTTAGAATTAATTGTTATTCAATAGTCGCGTTATCGTTATAACATTGTAGCTATTAAAACAATTAATTATTCATGTATTCAGAGGTGGTATATTAAGAATTAGTTTGACTTTTTTTAAGTATCAATATTTTCATTTAATTTACCTCTGAATCCTTGAACTTGGCGAACACTTTTCCGAAAAGAAGTGATCGGTCGTGGCTGACTTGCAGATGCGTTTCCAAGTAACTCAACGGCGTCATACCTGTTAGTGAGTGGAAGTGATCAGTTGCGACAAGCTTCACTACCGACTCTGATTTGATATTTTATTTGTGCTTTGATATTTTCATTGACTGGGCTTTGATATTTTTTATTCATATTCTTTGTTTAGCGAGGCTAAACTCTTGGTTCTGCAGTTAATAAAATTTCAAAACTCTTGGTTCTGCAGTTAATAAAATTTCAAGTACTTCTAGAAGACTTGTGCATTCTAGAGCACTAATGTCCACCAGCCACGTTTGAACATGGCTGCCCTATATGCACATTACTGTTGATGCTGCATTCTGTAATTGGCTCTTCAATTGCAATTGAATTGGCATTCTCTTTTAACTTAGTGCGCATTAGTACCGTCATTAGTATTAATAATTCGAATAAAATAGCAGAAATTACACGAACTGCTTCAATTTTTAAACATGCTAAAATTTTATCACGGAATAAATAAAACTTCGCGGCCACGTACAGAAGCAACTTCAGAGAATATTTCCGGCATACAGACGACAATGCTTCGACAACTGCATGTGTCCAGGATAACGCCTTATCGCTGGCTTTTATTCATGCAAGATTTCTGCAAATATTATCTACATTTATCTGCAATGAAAAAGTATTTAAGATAAGCATAAAATTGAAGAATTTCTCTTGTTGTGTCCTATTTGTCGTGTATCCATGCTCCACAGAAAAACGCAAACCCCATAGTTTAGGAACCACTGCTTCAATCTATGACGATTTCCTTGATTTAATTAACTTTAACACAAACTCTTTTACCTTATTACCTTGACACAATTCAACTACTACTTTTTCAACCTTATCAACATAAACTTAAACTATTAATACCAGTGTAACAATCTCTGAAAGTACTTCATAGTAAAATAAATCCATACATTGACCTTCGAGCCTATGAAGCTATCAGTGTAACGATATCTGAAAGTACTTCATAGTAAAATAAATCCCTACATTCACCTTCGAGCCTATGAAGCTGCACAGGCAGCGTGCAGACGGCGTGTCTGTGCGATGCACAGCGCGGCAGCGACAGCCAGAATGCTAGGTCAGTTTTATCGGCAGCTTTGCCAGCCCCCGTCGCTTGAAGAGATGATGTTTCGATCTCAAATTCTTCTTTGAGTTTAGTGAGCTCATCTGCCATATCGGGGCTCACGTGCTCCGATGAGAGAAAGTCCTTAGAGGGATTTGTATGAAAGTTAATAACTAGATTTTGTTTATATAGTCTTGTATGTATAAAGTTTAGACTTAGAGGGATTAGTATGAAAGATAATAACTAAATTTTGTTCATATAGTCTTGTATGTATAAAATTTAGACTTAGAGGGATTAGTATGGAAGTTAATAAGTAAATTTTGTTTATATAGTCTTGTATGTATAAAGTTTAGACTTAGAGGGATTTGTATGAAAGTTAATAACTAAATTTTTTTTATATAATCTTGTATGTATAAAGTTTAGACTTAGAGGGATTAGTATGAAAGTTAATAACTAAATTTTGTTTATATAGTCTTGTATGTATAAAGTTTAGACTTAGAGGGATTGGTATGAAAGTTAATAACTAAATTTTGTTTATATAGTCTTGTATGTATAAAGTTTAGATTTAGAGGGATTAGTATGAAAGTTAATAACTAATTTTGTTAATAAAGTCTTGTATGTATAAAGTCCAGAGTATTTTTATTTAGTGCTTAATTTGAAAGTTATCGACGAGAACCTGCATCTCAAAAATTGTGCTGAGGCAATCACGATTAAAGATCTTTTCTCCCCATTCAACTGATTATTTCAGATTTATGTATTCGGCAGCACTGTCATCAAAAATCGGTTGTTCCCCCCCTCCTTGAGGTCCATCCCTCACATTGGGGTCCATCCCTCACCTTGAGGTCCATCCCTCACCTTGAGGTCCATCCCTCTCCTCGAGGTCCATCCCTTACTTTGGGGTCCATCCCTCACCATGGGGTCCATCCTTCACCTTGGGGTCTATCCCTCACCTTGGGGTCCATCCCTCTCCTTGAGGTCCATCCCTCACCTTAGGGTCTATCCCTCACCTTGGGGTCCATCCCTCACCTTGGGGTCCATCCCTCAAATTGGGGTCCATGCCTCACTCACCTTGGGATCCATCCCTCACCTTGGGGTCCATCCCTCACCTTGGGGTCAATCCAGAGGTCATCGGGACCCAGGGTCGCGTCGGGTCTGGCGTGTGCTGAGGAAGGCTTTGGTGAACCAGGGTCTGACTTTTTAGCTGAATTTGGTTTGCTGCGATCGCCTTGTGAGACCTGGACAAAATTTACATTAATGTAAACAAATGATTTTTGATGTTTCTATATTTAAAGGTAAATTTCGTTTGTAAAAGTTTGTATTTCGAAAACACTGATCACAATATGTGATGATAAAATAGAAAAAGAAGGCTAAGGCAGTGGCACAGTAGAATATGAAATATATTTGTTACTAACCGTAAAAATAGAATACCGAGCTGAAAAAAATCATTTATTTCATTCGGGACACATAGTTCAGTTATAACTGTTCACCGAAAAACTTAATGTTTTCATAATGTTGCATGAAGGCTAAGACATGAACTACAAAGGGGATAGAAAGATTTATATGCTCCCATGATGATGGGTACGAAATTTTTTCTGGCATTTTCCATCAACTTTTTCGCCACTGTTTTGGAAACCCTGTGTAAATCTACTTAAAAATTTCTTTAATCCATTTTATGTTTTTAGCTTTTTGCATAGTTGTTTCAGTTAATGCTTAATTTTTTTACATTTCAAGAGCTAAAAAGTTGAAAAATACGAAAATGAACGCTAAAAAAATAAAAAAAAAACGAAAATGAACGTTAAAAAAGTAAGAAAAAACGAAAATGAACGTCAAAAGATGTAGAAAAGTTAAAATTTCTCTAAAATATTCCAGAGTGTCAGCAGAAAGCAAATGACAGTACTGCAGTCTGCCTGGGATCGTCAAGCCGCCCGTCGACGGTCTTCTTGCGCGCTCGCCCAGCGCCGTTCTTGCGGGCACTGCTTCTGCCCGCACTAACGTCTTCTTGTGGCTGCGAAAAAACGGATCATGATTTAAATAAAAACGTTTGCCTAAACCTTATCCGTTTGCCTAAACCTATTTATTTATTTAAATAAAAACGTTCTGCTAAAAAACCTTAGCAGAAGACTTAGCTTTAATTCAATCACACAACCGTGAAATTATCATGCCGTCGCACATTGAAAACTCAACATGGTGTAACGGGGGCAGTCATCTACTGGAATAGAATGACTAACCGAGTTTTGCGTTTATTGGAATAATTTATTATGGTTTCAGGAGAATAGATAGGATTTTATAGAATAATAAGTTATTATGGAATTACCCCATTTTGCAGAATAAATAAGGTTTGCATAGTGCAATTGCATATTTGTCTCAAATGTGTGATGAATAATTGGAATGTATCATGTAAATCGTAAGCTCTATTAAACGGAACGAAAATCGGAACGAACTTCAAGCAAAGCTGGATAGACCTCATAATTCTGTTCAGGGCAGATGCATTTAAATAATATTGAAACTAGTATTCACGAATGAGGAGAAGCTAAAAATGAGTACTGAAAAATAAGCAATATTGTTCGAAAATTCTGATTTATTAGTAATGGATACCGCACCATTTTAACAAGAAACTGGAAAATGTTTCAAACATTCAAGGGTTGAAACAATGAATGAATGAACACTATGTTTTACTCAAAAAAATCGAAAGTAATGTATGAAAAGAAATGAGATTATTTGAAAATTTAACTCGTTACCCAATCTAGCATTGGCAGTATTTTTCTTACATGCATTCGTGAGAATTCTTGTATGAGTATTTACCGTGTCTGAATCGATTTTCGCTTTAATCGGCCGCTGTTTCTTTGCAATTTTTCTCCAAGTTTCGAGCGGATTTTCTAAGATTGGTGTCTCCACTGGTTTGTAAGGGCTGGTTTCAGGGAAAACTTTTTTTATAACTTTTGATATTTTGTTCACGAGACTCGGAGACGGTGATTTTGATCTCATGGGTGTTGCTTCATGCTGATCGTGTGACATTACTGAGGGAGAAGAACGGTTCGATTCTGGAGTACAAGATTCTTCGATCTTCAATGTTTGCTTTTCTATTTTTGAGTTTGTATTTTGATTCCGAGACGTGAGTTCGTACCAAAATGCTGTATTTCGATTCACAGATACAAGCAGATCCTGAGCACTGAATTTTTCTTGTATCTGTCTTTTTTTTATTTTCTTGTTGCGTTTACTTTTCAACTTGGAAATTTCTTTGGAGCTGGGCCGAGGGTTGAGAGGCATACATGAACTTTGCAGAGCTATAATTTCATTCAGCAAATCTGAATCAAAACAGTCATTTTTCTTGTTCTTCTTTAGACGGAATTTATAGTTCATAACGAAAGTATCATCTGGACTTTCTGGAGGAGAAATGTGATTTAGAAATGACCGAGCGATACTTTGTTCTGGAATTTGTCGGTTTCGTAGAATTTTCTTGCCAACGAGCGCACTCGATTGCCATTTGCTGAACACAGCGTTTCTCAAACGCTTCTCTGTTTCGGCAGCAATAAATTTTTCCACGGGATTTTTAGCATCTTGAACTTCTTGAAGGTTTTTGTGTTTTGATAAAGGTATTTCTCTCATTGTACCCTTTAAACGCTTGTTGTTCCAAAACTTTACTTTGGGGAGCTCAGCTTGGATCATTTTCCATCTGTCGGTCGGTGTTTTGATGTTGTCGAGTGTGATACCTGAATATGCTGAATGAGGTTCTTCGTTAAAAGTCTTGGTAGGGTGGTCGGGTTTATCGGTATCTTTGTCTTGAATCACTATTTTCCAGTCGTGCAGTGGCATAGGATTTTCTACAGAAGGAGGGAAAAATTTCTCACTCTTACATTTTTTTCTTATTGTTTTCCTTCTTTTTCTGACCCTTTTACTTTTTGCCAGTTTTAAATGTTTGCTATTTTTCTTCGAAGATATTTTGTACGAGGAACTCTCATAGTCATATCGGTCAGGTATGTATGGAAATCCTGAAACTTTTTTCTCAATTCTCATATTAACTTTAGAACGCAATTCGGCCAATGCCTTACGCCTCAAATTTATTTTACGATGTGATCGCATTTTTCGCTTATTAGCAGTGACTTTTGACCGCATCCGGAACAGCATACATCCAGGTTTTCTTACTATAACTTTTGATGCATTCACATTTGTGCACGAGTGTGTTTGATATCGAATTATCGCTCGTGCTTTCCTGATCCTATTGAATATTTTTTTTCGTTTAGCTGGCTCGGCGAATTTTTTAGTGCCATTCGAAGCGTAACGTGATGAGATGACCCGAAATTCACCATTTCCAGTAATTTGCTTTTTCTGACGTTTTCTCTCGCGCCGTTTACATTGATTCAGGCGGCGAATGATGTGACCGAGAAGGATTCTTCTGAATTTAGGCGAGGCTTTTTGCAGGATCAACTCGAGTTTGGTTAATGGTTTGATTCTCATGTAGAGAAGACAACACTTCCCAAGTACCTTCAACATTCTATCAATTCTATAACTGCTCTCCGATAACTGCCTGAAATTTGTGAGAAACGAAATTCAAGGCAACTAAAGACGAATAGAAAATATTTGAAAAATGAAAATATTTTAATGATTGACGCGGAACGATCTTTTCCTCTAATCACGGCCTGAAAATTGCCAATGGTTTGTGGTAAATTGCATTAAAATCTACGAATAATTGTAAATTGCATTAAATTCTACGAACAATTGGATACATTATTCTATGTATAATGAATTTATGGCCATTAGTAACTGCGATCAAGAATCAGATAGTCGATTCAACAATGTAATTTAAGCTATTTCATACATCGAATTTTGAAAAGTATTTGAGACATTATTTAATAAGTATTTGAGACATTTGTGTCAATAAATGATTTATGACAAAAATTTGTAAAGTTTCACTAAATAAATGATTAATTTATTGAAAATTCTTCGAGAATGAGTCACAGCGTGTTGCGTTTTACTCTCTATCTGGAAGCACATACAGCGCGTCTTTCCTTCACGAAGGCTCCTAGGCTACTGGCAATTTGACCGCACATTGCACAGTAACAGGATAAAATACTTTAAAACTATAGCAAAGAATGAGCTTCACGACCTGATATCAGGACGCAGTATTTCACATGTATAAGTACTATGGTTTAAATTGGGGCTAAAGGGTTTAAATAAATTGATATTATTAGATTGATTATTTCTATATTAATGTGAGATACTCATCTTGCACATGGATGGTTATTTTCATTTGAGTAACATCAGTCTCTGTTGGTAAGACGTCAACATCTTAATGAAAAGCTTCAACACGAGACCAATGGCTAAAAGCCTCAGTTTTGTGAGGACAAACAATGATGTTTGAGCAATTTATCACGGTATCGATCGACTTGAGTTTATTTCAGACTCAGGAAACTTTCTTCCAGGACCGAGTAATAAACTTCTTCAAGTGAAAAGTTTGGACTCAAGATTCTGTGCTAATATAGTAATTATTGTACTAGAAATTTCTCTTCCTGTGTCCGCCAAAATTTGTTCTCTGAAGGATTTGTTTGAGATGATCTTATTTATGTGAGATTTGCCTGTAACAATTTTTTGTGGATTTTTTCTTCAATCAACACGAATTTTGTAAGACTTCCCTTAGTTGTCCCCAATAAAGCTGATCGCAAGCAATTGAGTCTTCAGCTGCAACTTTTCGTTCTGCTATTCACAGACAGGAATATCTTACGAATTAATCTGACGTTTAAAATTTATATTTGATCAATATTAATATACGAAAAAAATAAACAAACCTCGAGTTTTGTGATCTTAGGGGTCGACTTTGACGTGACTTTCCTCTTCCTTTCGTGGGCTCTCGTGACGACATCGAGTTGGTGGGTGAGGCGGGAGCTGAACTCCGCTTCGAACCTGCCTGTCGACCGTCGAGACTGACCAGCCACTCTGCCTCCAATTGACTCATCTGTGAAACATTTTAAAATAATTAAAAATTATCGATCAAACAACATGTATCATGTCAGAACTAGGTAGACCCAGTCATAGTTCAATCATGGACCCAGTTCCGGCTTTTCAGCAATTGATTGGCAATCATGAAAATTTTGTCTTCACTTTGTCTTCAAAGTGTCGACTCCTTCACTTTGACCTACGTTCTTTCCTAGGAAAGCAGAGGTAGCTTGGGTTTCAAACGTTTTAGAAATAGAATTAATTCATATGCGACCAAGGAATTTCGGGAAATTTCGCCGAAATATTCATTTGTGCACTTGAAAGCGGACCGCACGGTTTTTCGCCTGAGCACGGGTGTCACCGTATTCCGTAATCCGTATTCCGTATCAGAAGTCAGTACGAGTCAATCCGCGTTCGAAGGAAGGTGAACGCTTGGCTTTTGAAACGGTTTAACTCTTGGACATGATTCGTATGGAATCCATCAGTGATGGTGTATGTAGAGATAAGAGAAAACTGTATAAACAAACATTTGAGCCAAGAGAGAATTCATTGCCAAGTTTGAAAAACGCACTCGTGTCTCGAATCTTGCAGTCTAGAAAGATAAGCCGAAATCAACTATTTCCACTCCTTTTGAAAAACTAAGATGTTAGAACAGCCTGTAATATTAAGTAAGTTAATGGTCAGATGCGAAGGCCCCAGATAGAGAGTAAGGTGTGGCTACTTAAAGATATAAGAGAAAAGTAAATAGCGAAGGTAAGTCTAATGAAGTGTTTATTTATGAAAATGATTAAAGTATAAGGGACCTTGTGAAATACTTTAACAGTGAGGATGCGTTCCCATTTAAAGCCAGCGGAGGTTGCTTTGAGAATTCCCGCATTGCTATGCTAGTTCAAAACGGGAGGTAGCTGGTAATTTCATCAACGTCAATTGATTTATTCATGTAGATGATACGAAATCTCTATAAATATTTTTTAGGCTTCGAGACGAATTCATATATTTCGCTTGGTTCCTTATGAGCTAAGAATTTATAGAGCTAAGATTTCGCTACAGGGCCAAGGTGTATCAGCTTTATCTGTTGCAGCTGAATTACCTACTGTCTACTAACATGTGTTGCCAAATAAGTAAAGTCACTTGACTCAAGTAAGTTGCTCTCTCGATTATTACGAAGAGCTATCACACTTCGGCTCTCAATTTTGAGAGAGTGTAGTCCCTGACTCCCTGTAAAGCTTTTACGCCTGGCGCCTGCTGCTGTGTAGGACCGGTAGGATCTCAAGTGTGTCGTCGGCATGTGCCTAGTTGAGCCTTTACGTTTTCTCATCAGCAAGCGCCCAGTTAGGCGCTATCGTCGTGATGCAGCAAGGGTCCAGTTAAGCACTAACGTCGTGATGTAGTCTACGCCCAGTTAGGCGCAAATGTCTTGATGCAGTAGACTCTAATGTCTTGATGCAGTAATTAAGCGCCAAGTTAGACTATATCGTCTTGATGCAGTAAAGGCCCAGTTAGGCTCTAACGTCTTGTTGATGCAGTAATGGCCCAGTTAGGTACGAACGTCTTGAAGCAGTAAGCGTCCAGTTAGACTCTAACGTCTTAATGCAGTGATTAAGCGCCCAGTAAGACTATAACGTCTTGAAGCAATAAGGGTCCGGTTAGGTTCCCACGTCTCGTCTCAGCAGAAGCCTAGTTCACGTTTTTGACGCCGCAACAGCCCAGTAAGCCCCACGTTTTGTCGCAGCAAGAGCCCAAGAAGCCTCACGTTTCGTCGCAGCAGGAGCCTAGTAAGCCCCACGTTTTGTCGCAGCAAGAGCCTAAGAAGCCTCACGTTTCGTCGCAGCAGGAGCCTAAGAAGCCTCACGTTTCGTCGCAGCAAAAGCCTAGTAAGCCTCTCGTTTTTGTCACCGCAACAGCCCAGTAAGCCTCGCGCTTTGTCGCAGCAAGAGCCTTGTAAATCTCCGTGTTATGCCGCAGCAAGAGCCTAGTAATGTAGTAAGGCCCACGTTTTATTGCAGTGTGTAGGTCCGGTAGGAGTAAGCCCGGCGTTTTGTCGCAGCAACAGCCTAGTAAAGCCCACGTTTTGTTGCAGTTTTTAGGACCGGTAGGAATATGCCCGGCATTTTGTCGCAGCAACAGCCTAGTAAGGCTCGCAATTTGTTGCAGTGTGTAGGACCGGTAGGAGTAAGCCCGGTGTTATGTCGCAGCAACAGCCTAGTAAGGCTCGCGTTTTTTTGCAGTGTGTAGGACCGGTAGGAGTAAGCCCGGCGTTTTGTCGCAGCAATAGCCTAGTAAGGCTCGCGTTTTATTGCAGTGTGTAGGACCGGTAGGAGTAAGCCCGGCGTTTTATCGCAGTAACAGCATAGTAAGGCCCACGTTTTGTTGGGAAGCGCAGCCGGGCACCACCATTTTTGTGCACCAATAAGCCCTGAATCGAACGCTTTGGATCTCTCCGGTAATCCACCTATCAGCCGTGAACCACTCGGCTTTGTCCTCCTCCGGTCTTGCATAAAACCTGCCGTGCACCACCAGGCGGCGGATGGCATATGACTTCCGGGCATCGTTAAATTACGTAATTTTGCCGTTTTTGCGTTCACCGCATCTGAGGTTAGGTTTTAGATAGCATAGTTCTGTTCCAAAATTTATCGTCCTTCGACGAGTGGCCGTTCGACCGAGGGCTTGTTCGACGCACGGCCTAGATATGATTGTCCAGATTGTCCTGTAAGGTAACAATATTTATACCTTTTGTCCCTGGATATTTCCTCATTAATATCTTCCTTGTTGAAAGATAATCTCCTTCACTTCGATATGTTCATAAACATTTCCTTGTGTTTGCCTTCCCTGTTTATTAAGTCACGCCCTTGGTGACGTCGGATAGCAAAGCTATAAAAGCTCTGTTTCAAGCGATTAACTTCAGTCTTGGGCGAGGACCGCTACGGTATACCCCATTGCTCCTGTCCATGACAATCAGGACAGTAACTCTAACTAGACTTATCCGTACTCCAACTGGACGCCGAAGACATCTGTGTTAAAGCTCCAATTAATTAACTGATTATCCTAAACTGTAAGCCGAACTATAATCCTACAAATATATATTATCGTTTACGCTGTTCCTCTATATCCTCGGATCCCGCTACAGAAGAACCACCCTCAGGTCATACTTAATTACCATTCATATAAGGGCTGCATAGAAAAGCAACCTGTTACAGTCAGTGAAGTGGGGGTCACTTTCGACCCCCACTTCACCTTCTCGCCCCACATCGCTGAAATATGCCAGAGAGCTCGCCCGCGCCTCAACATCCTCAAATCCCACGCCGGAACCAGCTGGGGACAGCAGAAGGAAACCCTCCTGGTGACTTTCAAGGCTCTTATAAAGTCTCTTATAAAGTCTCTCATCACTTACGCTGCCCCAGTGTGGTTCCCTAACGCCTCTCCTTCGGCAATCTCCAAGCTGCAAACCATTCAAAACTATGCCCTCCGCATAGCCACGGGATCTCTTCTAATGGCCTCCGCTTCCCACCTGCACAGCGAAGCTGAGGTCTTACCCGTGGCCGAAGACCTCTCTCTACTCTGCTCACAGTTCCTTGCCAGTGCCCTTCGTCCACACCATCCCAGCTACCCTATTGTCACCCAGACATCAGGGCCCCGTTCCATGAAGCACACGCTTCAGTCCCGCTTCTTTCCTTCTGTCTCTCACCTGCTGGAAGAGGGATCCCTCCCCCCGACACCTACTCCGCTGCCCTCAGCACTCTGCACAGCTCTGCTGTCTCATCCTACCTGTCCTCAGCAGCTCCCAACAAGGTGTTGCTGACCCCTGCCCCCACTGTCTCATCCAGTGAGCTATCCCTCCCCAGGGCGGCTAGAAGCGCCCTTTCCCAGCTCCGCTCTGGCTACTCATCGCGGCTCAACTCGTACCTTGCCCGCATCGGTGCAGCCAACAGCCCTCTCTTCCCTGAGTACTGCGCAATAGACCACACCACCCACCACCTCTTCAGCTGCCCTTCGCATCCCACTTCGCTGACCCCACTGGACCTCTGGTCTAACCCTGGACCGACTGCGGCTTTCCTCTCTTCGCTCCCATCCTTCGCCGACACCCTTGGAGCGGCTCCTCCGCTCCCCCCTCCTCCTCCGGAGCCGCCGCCTCTTCGTGGGCGCCGCCGAGCAGCGGTCCCGGGCAATTAACAACAAAAACATGATTGTCCAGAAGTGTTGAAGGCTACTTTCCGGAAGACAGGAATCATGATGGTCCATTACTTCCAGGGCAGTGGTGGTCTTCGGCAGGCGAAACGTTTTGTTGCAGTGTGTAGGACCGGTAGGAGTAAGCCCGGCGTTTTGTCGCAGCAACAGCCTAGTAAGGCCCGCGTTTTGTCGTAGCAGGAGCACAGTAAGCCTCCGTTTTTTCGCAGCAAAAGCATAATAACCCTCAGCACGTTTTGTCACGGCAAGCGCCCAGCAGGCCCCAAGTTTTATCGCAGCAGCGCCCAGTGAGCCTCACGTTTTATCGCAGCTTCCCACTCATGACGCCGGTCAAGGTGTCCTTCACTGGTCGCTCTCCGGAGCGGTAAGTCGTCGATGGACACGCTGTGCCGCTCGAGACGCTCCGGGGTGATGCACCTGAAGAACAGGTTGCTCATTACTTTCGTTTAGCTATTGCATATTTTATTCCCATTCGTAACCAAGTTATGTACTTTCTTGTACAAGTAAATAAATAATTTCGGGATAGTATGATTCAATCAGGAACCATTTACATATGCCCACTAATTGTTCTGGAATGAACTCCTATGAAGAACACACAAAGTAAGACAGGATATTAGTGCGCTGTAAGTAAATTTTTCTTGCTTTATTGAAGCTGCGTTATAAATTTATTAGTTGACTAAATGTCGACTTGGAAAAGTGCAAGCGTTACTTAGTCTCAGTCCAATAGAAAGAAGTTATTTATTAAGTAAGAGTGTAGCGTATGCAATTCGTTCCAAAGACTTTAACGGATATTTTTTAACGTTGGTTATTATTCATTATCATATTCTTAGTACTATTAACAATTTCCTAATTCATTAACGTTTTTCTTTCATACACCCACGTTTTTCTTTCATTCATCCACAAAATAGGTTTGGCATGACCCTTTGTCAGTCTTTCATTTGCTTATTTCAACTGCGATTTCGTTTAATTATTCTAATACTTTCTCCAATTAACCTCTTATACGAGCGTCACCTTCTGAAGGCCTGCAGCGGCGCAGGTCGTGACGGCAGCAGCGACGCTACAGGAGACTCTGGCCGAGAGTCCGCGCGTGCGAACAGATTCAGGAACTCCTCAGGGATGTTAACCTGGCGGCAGATTCTTGACAATGGGTACGACGTCGTACGTCGTTCTGTGGGTCTTACTGTAAACAATTGCTGAAATCGGAAGTCTTTACTGTTTTAGTGTGTCTTATACTGCAGCTTACTGTAGACTGTAAGACTTCATATAGTCTTAGTATAAATAGTTTATAGTCATTGTATAGATTAGTTCGTATAGTCTACAGTATAGAAGAGAAGGGCTCGAACATGTGACTTTGTAGCTAGTACAACTGTTAATAAGTATTTACTTCTTAAGGAGATCGAGGAACCTCTGCCACAAGAAAAATATTGTATAATTGATTATTTTTACTAGAGATAGTTACGTGCCGTAGATCATTTCATGCAAATGAGGGATGCTGTGAGGAAAATATTTGCGACAAACTGAACGCAGCAAGAGAATCGATTGAGTGGATGGCGAATGATTGGCTCCCGCATTATTTATTAATTGAAAATTAATGCTAGATTTTTTGACAATTTATAAAATATTAATTTCCTGTTGAAAATTACTGAGCGAAATGAATGGAAAATCTCTGGCTCATAGATTACAATAATTTAATGGGTAAATAGAAGAGAGAATTGAAATTTTTAGGAATCTAAAAATACAAGTTAAAAAATGACTGGAACGAACGTAGAATGAAGAGTATTGATGTCATTCGATTGCTTTGATCTCAAGTTCACTAAGAAGTCACAACCACAGGGATTATCACAAAAAATTCAGCATTTTCACAAAAACATCTTAACCGAAAGCGTTTTGGAGTTGGACTCAGGAACGTTTCCTATAAAAATTAAGCGAATTTTGTGGAATTTTCTTCGCTTTAAATTCTTATAATGAAGAGCACCTGGACGCCCTCGGCCAAGAAAGGCGCGTAGATGGCTGAGGGAAGTGAGGGCTGCCCCTCGCCTGCGTCGTCTGCAGCGCTGTTGCTGTCGTCGTTGTTGGCGCCTGCTGCTGCTGCGTGGCCCAGGCGACTGGCGTGAGCACGAACCTGCTCCAGCTGAACCATGGAGAATCAATCACTGAATCAGTTGTGGTTCATGTGCACCGTGAAAACAATGGTGAGCAAATAATATTGTATATGAAAGATTGATTTCACTAGCTGAAATGATAAACACTCATGATATTGACAAGGAAGAATTAGGCAGTGTATTTGCTGTGTGATTACAACAATTGTATGATATAGGACATGCGTCCAGAGATTTGACTGATAAATAATCTCTTGGCGATGTATCCATTGGGAAAGTCATTCGTTTTACGGATGTTAAATTCATAAACATTTATTTTTGACTTTATACATTTATTATACATTTATTTCATTTATTATACATTTATTTCTGTTCTCACCCATGCAGCCCTGGAGAGGGAGAGCATGGAGCGATGGGTGGGTGGTGCAGGAGGGTGGCGGCAAAGCAAAGAGCATGATGGGTGCAGGGGGGCGTAGGGTGAACAGAGACCTGCGAACGGCCGCGCGTGGTATGCCGGTCGCCCCACCAATGTTTGCAGGTCCATTTATTTTATTGTTTTATTATTATTATAAACTATTTTTTATTATTTTTATAAAGTAATAAATCTTATATTATATTATATCATTTTATATTATTTTATTGTGGCTTATATTCTCGGAAAAATTACTAAATTGTGCACTTCATAATTATTCTTAATGGCTGCTGGATTTATAGAGCATTATTTTTAATTACTGTAAGGGAAGACATGCAAGTTGGATATTATTGAATGAACAATTTTAAGGGCGAACGAAAAATGTTCACAAGATAATGATTTGCAAGAAAAAAGTATGGAAACGGCCTTGGCAAGCTTTCTGTGGAAGAAATTTAACGGCGTTGAAACGAAATATCGGACGATATTGGTTAACATTTACCATAAATTAAAAAAAAAACATTTTTATGATTTCTATGAGAATGAATAAATGAATCTATTATTTATAATCTATAATGAATAAAATCTATTATTTGTTATTTGCAATGAATTTTTTTGTGCAAACTACAGTAAACTTTATAAAAATCTAAGTTGTGAATAATCTTCTAGGATTCCATTCAAGCCAGAGCAGCGCTCTCATCAGACTGTATAAGCATTAAATCTGCGGTATTTGTTGTACAAAGTGCAATAAATACCACGAAAGTTTATATTTTTGATGAAAGTACAAACCTAAAATGAGGATTTATGCGAATCCTCCAGTCAAAGAATTCTTTGATGCAATCGCGCCAGACTCAAAATTGAAACGCGAAATTTAAATAAATTTAAATTTGGTCGCATTCGGAGCTCAAACTTTAAACGCCAATTATCCTTATATTGTTTGAGAGGTAACAGGAGAAAACCAAATTGTTTTTCATTCAACGCTTTTGTGTGATTATATTTACATAATTAATAAATTACTCAATTAAAATTAATGTATCTTTGTCATAGTTTCTTGTTGTGTCTATGTTTTGAAGCCTGACGGCGAAAATTTAAAAGTGCTGTTTGAACGACTTTCATGAAATTTACGTTATTACCTGAACCTGAAATTTTATTATTTTTTTAATAATTTTACCATGAGGGTAGATAGGGCTTCAAATTTAATTTTAATATGATACTTTAATTTGTTCCTAATAGTTTCTTCATAATTTCAAACTAATGTCAACTTAAGAGTTCTACGTTAAATCTGACATCGAACTGGCATTTCTTTAATTAGCATATCATTACTTACTCCAACATTTTATTACTTACTATATAACCCCCATGTGCGTCAGTATTACTTGAGGGATTCGTGATGACGGGATTTTAAAATGGCAGCTAGTATCGATTCCGGGCAACGCCTGGCTAATCTGCTAAGAAATTTACACAAGGAAATCGTTTTTCTATAGGTTAACATATAACAATTTTACGACGAATAGTTTTCATATAAGTAGTAAAAATTATCACAAGTCGTTTTAAGAGAATTTTTCAATAATAATTTCATTACATAAACTGTATGATACAAATTTTCTAAATCGTATATTTTTTCGCCTTGATGAATTTAGTGGCATTTATAGAGTTCCTTAGTCGAGCTTATTCGTTTTTAAATTAAGTTGAAGATACTGGGTGGCCTTGATGACGGCAAACTTGATCTCTAGACCAGCTCCGCTAACTTAAGTACATCTTTGTTGTGATTACCGCAGACAAAAACCCTTCTTTCTTCTTTACTCAGATCAATGTCGTTGAATGTGAAGCTTAACACGTTGACTACGATTGCTTCATCTTGTACTATTATTTCATTTTTCGTACTGTTTTTAAACAGGGTTGCCAGACGGTCATTTTTTCCGGACAAATTCCGTGATTTAGTTTTTCTCAATTGCGTTGGCCGGCTAAAATTTATGATAGGGGTACTTCCTAATTAAATTTTAAATACTGCAAAAAGAAAATGAATTGAATTTTTTTAGTGGAACGTACGAATAAACTAGTATATTTTGAGTTATCGGCCTTTTTTGACCTTTTTTGTTCTCGGATTTGGCCAATTTTAGGCAACCTGAATTATGTACCACTACCACCTGGAGAAATACATTTCGTGGTACGAATATGTACCACTTCGAAGTCAACGTGTTAATTTAGCTGCTACCAGCAGTTATGCATGAAATGTCGCGATGTTACGCAGATGTCCTTCTATAGACGCAAAGGAATCCACCTCGTTGTTCTAAATAAGATTATATAATCATTCGCTGGAATCTTGTTTCGTAATTCGTTAGCTAAAGCTTCTCTTCATCTAGCGATGTAACGTAACAACTATACTCGTAATCAATTTGATCTATCTAATTTTATGCATTTTATTTAGATTCAATGGGAAATTTAAACTCCCATGTGCTCAATGATACCACGAATAATAGCTTAAAATTAACTAATCATCACAAGTTTAATAACGGTAAACGCTTAGCAAGTAAGTGTCTAGGTAAGCAAACTATTGCACAACTTTCTTGCTCCCGATATTTTTCTAAATCTCGTAACCAAATCCTTGCTAGGACCTATTTCCCGCACACCATCTCACTGGAATTGGGTGCAAGTGTTTCTGTATGAAGATTGAACATGAAACAGCCGTGATCTTATAAAACTATTTTATTTAGGAATTTGTATTTTATTTAAACTGTTTATTTATTGTTTCAGTTGTATTTTATTTATTTAAACTGTTTATATCGCGGAGGTTGGGTCTGCGTCACGGCACGAGAAACGACCTCACGGCCCGGAAGGAACTCGACTGAGACTCGCAGGGTCACTCGGAACCGGGGCTTCCGCTCCCCATAACCATTGGGGGGATGGGGGGCGCAGCTCCCTCACCCTCATCCTGCACGCATCACGCATCGTTGCCTAATGTAGGTGAGCCTATCAGCTTTATGGCTTCTAGATGAATCAATCAGCGTTGTGGCATCTAAGTGAGCCGATTACAGCTCCACGGCATGTAGGTGAGCCGATTAGCTCCACGGCATCGAGGTGAGCCGATTAGCTCCACGGCATCGAGGTGAGCCGATTAGCTCCACGGCATCTATAGGTGAGCCAATCAGATACACTGCATCTAGGTCAGCCAATCAGCTACACGGCATCTAGGTGAGCCGATTAGCTCCACGGCATCTAGGTGAGCCGATTAGCTCCACGGCATCTAGGTGAGCCGATTATAGCTCCACGGCATCTAGGTGAGCCGATTAGCTCCACGGCATCTAGGTGAGTCGATTAGCTCCACGGCATGTAGGTGAGCCGATTAGCTCCACGGCATCTATAGGTGAGCCAATCAGATACACTGCATCTAGGTCAGCCAATCAGCTACACGGCGTCTAGGTGAGCCGATTAGCTCCACGGCATGTAGGTGAACCGATTAGCTCTGTGGCATCTAGGTAAGATTATCTGCTATCCAGCATCTAGGTGAAGATAATCAGCTCTGGGACATCTAGGCGAGCCAATATAACAAGGACCATTGTACCATTTTTAGTGTGTACTTCTTTGAGAAGATACATTGTTATTAGATAATAACTTACTGTAGAATTACAGTAATTGACTATTACCCTACAGCTAATAATTAAGGCAAAAACGCTCAATTTCATCGAAGATTCGATAAATTTGCCGGCATGAGGACCTTGATTGTTTCAAAAATTTCTCTCAACCAATACTTACTTTATCTTAAATAGTGTGAAATATGTGTAGTTTTCCTATCAACAAAATATTTTATTCAAGCAAGTCAAGGCTGATCAATACTTTTTCGCTAGTAACGATCTCGCTTTTTACTCGATTACTTGATGAAAGTTGGAGGCGTATTTTCGACGGCCAGCGGCTGGAAACGTCAGTCAGTCAATTAACTGAACGTCTCATCGACCCGCAGGCGGAGGCAGCCAATCAGGAGGCTCAGTGCGAAGTCTGGGGTTGGATTACCGAGCTAATATTGGCCGCAGGTATTTGTGATACAGCCACTGAATTTCAGTACCGATAATAGAGGTCTTCTCTCGCTCAAAATCGGGGAGATTAAATTGAATTTTGTTCATTCAAATTTAATGTGTGAAAATTCAAATATTTTTGAAAACTGCATTAAATAATTGATATGTAGAACTTTTAGAGCTTATAGAACTTCAATAAGAATTTATTTAGCTTTGGGCTGGAGTTTAATCTGGATTAAGTGTTTAATCAAGCAGCTGGCTTTTGTAACTGAACATGAACAATTTTCTCGCATTAAATTCTTTGTATTATTGTTCAATGTAGGGGACAGTTGAATGAACCAGTTAACATTTCAGAGGTTTAAAGGTATAATGTCTGGATTTCAATTATGTTCCAGGAGGATTGAAATTAAAGTTGAATAAATTTCATCTTATTTTATTTA
Organism: Hyalella azteca; assembly: GCF_000764305.2. NCBI lineage: Eukaryota > Metazoa > Arthropoda > Malacostraca > Amphipoda > Hyalellidae > Hyalella > Hyalella azteca. The sequence continues at coordinate 295,853 of NW_025943225.1, read as the reverse complement.
AGGCACCCTTGAGGAATCACTCAACCGAGCTGTCGCCGCTCCCATCTTAAATTAGTTTTCTCCAGTAATTATAACGGAAACTTGTCATGAACTGATAATTTTTCTACATAATTAAGACGTTGAAACGAATAGAGGCGATTCAAATATGAATCGATTTCTGTGAGACATATGGAATCGAATAAATATTCAAAGATGACTTACTTATGAAGCAGATGTTAGAAGAAACCAGCGATTCAATCAATTGCTTGCCAAATTGTTACAAAATTCTCTCGTACTAAATGCTAGAATTATTTATCATTCAAGTATCAAATAACTTAATCATTTCTCTGTTTTTTGAAAGTAAATGTTTTAGTATCATTTATTACTTTTCCAAGTAGAAGATAGTTATAGAATACAAGCAACTTCGCTCGCATGCGATTCAACTACATGCACAGAAATTTAGTGATTTTTATCACACAAAATTTTCGACAGATTGAATTAAAAAACTAAAGGCAAAATAACTAAACTAAAAACGCCATTGGAGTTCCGCGTTCTGGAATGCTTGAATAAAGGAATTGCGTAATATTTTACAAATATCTAACAACATATGCGACTTTTACTACGATTAATTAATGTTCGACAAGAAAATTTAAGTAAAATTTGAGAGAAGATCCTTGAATATCTAAAACGCTAGCAGATATGATAACATTAGGTTAAATTTTCAATGATCCAATTGATTTAAGCATTCACATGATATTGTTTTTAACTTTCAAAATGAATATCATATATTCATGTCATGTATTCATTCAATTGACACATCGTCTCGTCATTAGCCAAGAGTGTTGGGTGTACCCAGCTGTGTTCAGGGCAGGACAGCATATGGAATACAAACTAATATGGAATGTAGATATGATAAAATAACAATGAATAACAGATTAAACTTCATTATGAGAAATGTTCCTCGATGTCGCGGACATTAATTGGAATGTCTAAGTGCACATGATATTCTGTATGCACAAATGCATACAGAAACTATTGAACTCTTATACGCAATGGAATTCCTTGCTAAAAATATATATATTATATAGCCCTAATACAGATGGAGTATGACGCACTTATATCAAATTATTGAACAAACTTTCAACTGAAGCAATTTCCGATTTATAATCAAAGAATGAGATCAAATTCTCACGTTATCCGAATAAATTGATTTTATATTTAATCTATTGTGCTTCTGATATGTAAGACGAACCTAATTTCGATCATTATCACCATACTTGGTATGTTCAGACTTTTTTTAAATCTTAAGAATCATTTCTGCACTTATTAATTGATTAATAAATAGCTTTACGCAACACTCAAACCGCGGATTCGCTGCGAGGTCGACCATATAAGCGATGTATGTCGCTTATTATGACCTATCGAGGCGACTCCGCGAAACAAATTCAATAGCAACATCATGTACAAAAACCTCAATAAAAAACTATTTACAAATGTATACCTAAATCCAACACACGGGCATCACCATACGCAGAAAACGTGAACCAGAAGCACGAGTTGACAAAACAATTTTATCTTACAACTTGGTTAGCAAAATTAAAGTTTCACCTGGTTTAAGTAACGCTTCATAAACCTTGACTGTTTTTTTCAAGAATTTGAAGATAATTTCAACGAATTGAATTTTAAAAAGGGGGTTTCTACTGATGTTGTTTACATCAATTATTTTCATATGTGGTCTAGGAATGACACCACTTCCAAAGGTAATCAAAATAACCTTAGTTACTGATGCCCTTCAGTAGTAAATACAATTACTTACCACTCTCATAACAAGTCCAATTAAAAATATCCTCAACATTATATAATCTATGCTAATTAAGTAAGCAATAAGAAAGACCCAAATTAATGATCTACGGAGTCTTCACGTATTCGCAAGACGTGGACAAGACTTACATTGATATGTAGTGGAACTTTAATTTACAAGAACTCACATCGGCTGTGGATGCAATGGGATATTGTTGGTACATTGCAAATATAATTTTTGATAGAAGCTGAAGGAATTTGACATAATGTATTAATTAGAATTATACCACCCAAGTTTCAGAATAGTGATGACAGTGAAATGAGCACCATAGCTATTCATTGAAATATCATATAGCTTAGCTCTCTGAAGATTTCTTTTTTCACAGCGATGTAAAATTGAGACCTGAATGGTTGACTTTTGGAGTTTGTTATTGACATTCAAACGTCCAATACTTTGGGACGAAATATACCGCAAATAGATAATTGAAGACTCCTGAATTAGGATTCGAAGATAGAGAGTTTAGATTGCGTTAATGAGTGATTAACTGAAGTGAATGTAAATTAAGTTGCCACCTTATAAAAATTACAAAAAATCAATTTGATTACAATTTTTCCGTAGACAAAAACTTTTGACTATTCCACATTTTCAACACGAAAACTTGAGGTCCGCATTTCGAAAAAACTCGAACGAAAAATTTTAAGCAATTTTAAGCTCAATGCATCTTGTGTATTGAGAATATTTCTGCGAGCGGAAAATACAAACTATTATGAGGAAAATAAATTAGAACATTGCCGAAAAAATGGTCACGCGATTATTTCGAAGAAAACAAATGGAGAAACGATCATTGCGAATAGCTCTTAATGCCGGCACATTCTTAATTATCTCATAGTGTATGACTTAAAATGGAATGTACGGAATATCATCTAACAGAATGTTTACACTGAAACTGGATCAGGAAAGTATCATGATGTCATAGTAACATAATTAGAGTGTGAATAAAAATGAGAGAGAGAAAACTTGCGAGCGGACGGAGAAGATTAAGTAAATAACCTGAAACATTCAGTGAAATGCAACGTATGCTCGAGAAAAACTGTTACTCGAGAGAAACTGGCAACAAACTTAAGCCTAAATTAACTGGGACTCACGACAAATAACAGTCATTCAACAGCTTACCACGCGTGTTCAATTTGCGCTCAAAAGATCACAAAAATTGAAAAAAATGAAGAACTGCTTAGTAATTAAAAAATTCCAAAGCATAACCATTCAATGAAAGTCAAGCGATCAAAGGCGTGAGCGAAGTCATTAAAATGATGCATTAATTGACTGAAAATAAAACTGCTTAGCCACAACCTTCAAGTTCACACAATTGCCAATAAATGCTGTAAAAAGTAACTATTAACAAACTCCTCTGGTATCTTAGAACTATGATCAGAAACTCCGAGCTATTATGGTGCTAAATGCTCACTCATGGCATAGTACATTATTATGCAGCTAATCAAAATCTAATGATAAGATTCAGGATTTTGAATATGAAAGAATCGGGTTCTATTCAATATAGTATCGAATTTCTCAAAATTCTATAGTAAAAAAAGGTTAATTAGCAAAATGCATCTTTAGTGTATTTCAAAGATGCTGAGTAACATTAATAATAGTGACGTATTGAAGCGGGATTTTGCTGGCTTTCTTACCCATTTTTAGTTAATTTAATCCATATTTGGTAATCTAGATCCAGAAAAAAATGTTCCTCTGCGCAAAATTAAGTTGACTATCAACTTTTTAAAAACAATTTCACAATACTTGACAAATAATCGTCAATCTGAAATGTTGAATTGAAGATTTATCGCAGTTACCGCGAGAAAAACACAGTTCAAAAAAGTAATATAACAAAACAAAAAGAAGAAAGAAACCGTTATCAGTTTGAGGCTCTGCCTCAATTATACCCAGACTGGCCTGTCACAAACAACATGTATAGTGTACATGTTCTGCCTCCTTAAATCAACTCATAGGAATGTTGTTTACGAAGTTTGTTAAGTAGTATTGCTAAACTAAATTTTTGTCATGTTAAATAAAACTAAAACTGGGCTTACTTCATCGGGGTTTAAGTTAGATTAAATTTATCAAGCTCTAGCTTTAATTAAGAGAAAAAGGTTGCTGTGCAGTTTGCCAGACTCAGGACAATCGTAGGAATGATGGGAGAAATAATTCCTTCAGTCAGTGCAGAGGCTAAAAATTGATGCCGTTAAGCTCCATCTTATCACAAATTTGTGGATTTTAAGCAAAAAAATTTAAATCAAGGAGCCTAATATTTTACGATAACTGCTTACGAGATGTTGAGCTATCGGTGAGCTAGTTTATCCGGAGAACAAATCCTAGTGCAGTAAGCAGTTGATGGTGTATGGACAAGTTCATTGATATAAATTGTATAGATTAAGGTTGGATCAAAGTTTCTTGGAGGCATCGTAGTTCTCGAACTTCCAGTTTTGTCTTGGCTCGCTGCTGCTACACTCCTCCATGAGCAGCTTCTTGCGGTCTGCGCTGATGGCCATACACTTCTTGCTGCTGCCGTGAACGATGTGCTGAGACTGAAAAATTACATTATCATTCTACCAACCATTATCGTGGCACGATAAGTGATTATTGCACCAATTATAATCAGTGCACCATCCATGATCATTTAACCATCCATGATCATTGCACCATCCATGATCATTGCACCATCCATGATCATTGCACCATCCATGATCATTGCACCATCCATGATCATTGCACCATCCATTATCATTACACCATCCATAATCATTATACTATGCAAACATCCATAATCTAAACATGGTCTGGACATTATTTTTGTTACTGATCAAATTGAACAGCAGATATAAATTGAGTAAAATTTTGCCTTTCCTTATAGAACAATGAATGACTATGAAATTGCCATAGTAAATTTACATTTCATTTTTATAAAAAAGAATGATATAAATCTAATGGAGCATTCAAACACAAAAATTAGTAAGTTACTACATTGCATAAAATTTTATAATAAAAAATGGTAATTAAATGCATGCTAACAAGTAATAAAACAAAGTCGAGATTAGATGGTCGACTTCAGATTCGATTCTCGACATTATCTCATCTATGCTTTCAATGATTCAACTCGTATGTTGATATGTTCAGAACATAATCAACTTTCAAGATGATATAGTCAACTTTCAAACTGATATAGTCAACTTTCAAAATGATAAAGTCCCACAACATTTTATTACTTACTTTCGATATACCGCGATTCATTTTGAGTTGCGTTTAAGCTATGCATTAATTATGTACGATCCTACATCATAAGAACCGTGTGCGATGTTTATTCGTTTGATGAAAGAACCACATGCAACACATTCAAACACATAAACTATTTTGACAAGTTTAAGAGATGCGGATCATTAAGCTGAATTGAAATGAGTCAGAAATTTATTGCGCAAAAAGTAACGTTTGAAAACCAGGACAAACAATTTCTATGAGAGGCAAGTCATATATGATTAGTCTTATATGATACACATATCTTATGATCCTCATATATGATACACAGATAGGTTGTGATGCAAAAAAATTCTAATAATGAGTATATGAAAAGTCATGTTGTGATGCTAAGGTACCATATAAAGAGTGTACGAAAAGTCATGTTGTGATGGAAGGGTACCATACAAAGAGTGTACGAAAAGTCATGTTGTGATGCTAAGGTACCATATAAAGAGTGTACGAAAAGTCATGTTGTGATGCAAAGGTACCATACAAAGAGTGTACGAAAAGTCATGTTGTGATGCAAAGGTACCATACAAAGAGTGTACGAAAAGTCATGTTGTGATGCTAAGGTACCATACAAAGAGTGTACGAAAAGTCATGTTGTGATGCAAAGGTACCATATAAAGAGTGTACGAAAAGTCATGTTGTGATGGAAAGATACCATATAATGAGTGTACAAAAAGCTAAACTAGTCGGTACCTCGGGGGTGTACTCCCAATATTGGTTTCCTTTAGAGCCGTGGCACGGGTAGAGGATGACGTCGGTGCCGGCAAAGTCGAGACAAGCCTCGTCTCTGCGGATCTCTCCTTCTTTGCTCAGCATCCAGTACTGCACATTAGGAGGTCAATTAAATATACTAAATGCATTATATTATAATCAGGATATACTAAATATACTAAATGCATACAATTATAATCAAGAAGTATGGTGCGAGATTCTTTCTACTTATTAGTTAAGAATATTACACTGCATGAAATGAGAAACTTCAGTGGCAGCATATTTTATAATGATTGTAATAAGCATGAGGTGACTAATATGAAGACTGCAGTGTCATATAATTCATGTCATTATATGGTAGCGTAACTAGCGTTCAGTGAACGCTGATTATAGTGAAAATCGCCTAATATTGAATTACGCGAAGTCAAAATTTCACGGACGAAGTCAAAATCTATGAACTTAAAAAAAATAGAATATAAAAAATCATAGTTACCTAAATTTAGAAAAAATTACATTTCGAGTATTTTTAAACGTAATAAAGTTCATTGTTTCAGAACTCCAACAATGCGGTCGCGGAAAGATTTGAATAAATAAGATAGTTTCCCCACGAATATTTCATTTTCTTTGAACTCAAACACAGAAGATGGTCTAATATTATTCTAGTTAATTTTTAAACAGCACTTTCGAAAACGATGATCACCTATATGACCTCCTTAGTTGATAGGTTTGCACACGGATTCTTCGATTTTCAGAATTCGATGAATTTACTACATTTCTAACTTCAGCTATATCTCACCGAAAAATTTATTAACCTTTCACGCTTGCAATTCTTACGATTCGGGATGAATGGAACAACGGAATGCGTAGTTTTCGGTAAATCTCTATGAAGAAAGACATTCTCATTCAAGAGGGTTTCTACATAAAAATCATGTCAACACACGTCTTATATGTTGAAATTAAATTTTCATAAATCTGAACAAGAGAGCTTCACTAATTTCTTAATCTATTTGTGTGTTAGTGTCTTTAACTATGCGCTATTTTGTATTTAAACTGTGCAAGTGTTATTGCAATTGCAATTTACGTAATGGAAATATGAATTATTTAGAAGCTAATATATTTTCTGAATACAATGTTCCAACGCATTGAGAACGATTGGAAGATAATCATCTCTCTCAGCTTAAAGCAAAACTTTCCTAATTAATTAATTAATCAACGGTTTGATTAATAAAATATGCTACAAAATTACTACTGATTTATAAGAACATAGATTAATATTTGTAGAGAACTCTCGACAAATGAGCTTAAAAAATGCAATCTTACTTGGCTTATATATCTCGCAAAAAAAAAAAAATTGAAGAGGTGATTCTTCAGTGAAATAATATTTACTATGAGGCAAAAAACTCAGAAGTGCGCCATTAGCATATTATCAAATGGGTTTACCTGGTTGCCTTCCTGTTTGTGGCAAGACCTACCTGGTTGCCACCCTGGTTGTGGCAAGACCTACCTGGTTGCCACCCTGGTTGTGGCAAGACCTACCTGGTTGCCACCCTGGTTGTGGCATGGCCACAGTCCCACGGGCTTGTGGTTATCCTCAGGTTTGGCGGCAGAGTCGACGCACTGGGCCGTGGCTAGGTTGCGAATCTGGTATTTGGATAGCAACGTAGGAAGCCTAAGTCAAGAGCTTGAATATAAACGCGGTACATAAATTGGAGGCCCAACGATTTGAAAAATTGTAGAAGCAACAGCAGCGAAAGCCAACGAAAACCAGAGTCAATAAAAGGACAATAATATAAGCTCGATTTATAATTAGGGAGTCAAATTTGGCCGAAACAAAGAACAACAAACCACAGATTTAAGAACTGAATTTTAATTCCTATGAACTGCAAAACGTCCAGGAATACTCGGAATGAAGACTCAAAATTGAAGTTTTATAGCAACGCTCATTGCCAAGCTTGATCGATATTGAAATACGCTGCAAAGAATTGCACTTCCACGGAGTCAGGTGAACACCGACAAAGAAAAATTTCGTCAAAGAAGAAAAAACACGTGCGAAAGGAAATTAGGAGTGTAAACTAACAAGGGAAACAACGCGGATCCAGAGTGGAGGGAAGGAAGTAAGAAGAGCATCACTAAATATGAGAGGAATTATAGATAACCGCAGATTGAACAATTAAGAGAACAAGAAATTGGAACATCAAACGTGATACTCATCAGAGCAGAGGGTGGATGCGATGGACATTAAACAAGGAAGACGAAGAACAGGGCTCGGAAATTATTCACTCTTATTGTTTTAGGAACTAAAACAAAATAAAGTTTGCATTCTCAGCGCTTCAACTGATAATCTAAATTGAGAGATGGTTTTTTGGGTTGTCATATTATCCTTGACCGTAAACACAAACAAAGAATTTGATGAATAATGGGAATTACGAGTTCAAAATCAGCCATACACACGATTCACTAGGAAAAAAAGGGTGAAGTAAAATTGAAATCGAAGATTGATTTCGACCCACAGATGCACGATTCGAATGGCAACCTATGAATATTCAGAAAGGAGTAAGAGTTCGATGAATAGTAGCCCAAGAGCCAGAAAATTTTTTGCCAATAAATGTGAAATTCAATTGTGAGGAACATTCGCAAATAAATTATTTGGAGTCGATGAAAGTAGAAATAATATAATTTAATTTTGGACAAGAAGGAAGGAGAATAAATTTCGCGAAGGAAAGAACATGGATATAACGTAAGAATTATGCGATGAAGAAAGGAAGTCTCAGAGTAATAACAGTCTAATGACAAACAAATTCTAATGACAACAGCCAAAAACATCAACCTACACACAAACTTATTAACTATGGTCGCATACACTTAAGCAACGAACGTTGTGAACCTATTGGGCGATTTTCTATAAGTTCTATTACGCTGAAAGAATATTGCGGATATCAAAATTACTATGGTATAAAAAAGGCGACACATCCTACAAAATTAATAATGTACGAAGAATTCAATACAATGCTGAACTGAGAGAGTTTGGATTCAGTTAACTACAAAAATTATCTGTACGTCGCATTTTGTCTTATTTGCGACATGCAGTATTCATGGGAGTTTCTTCGGACAATTGTTCAGTCAGGATGAGTTTAAATGTCAGGTGTAAGCATAATGAATTTACAAAATTAAGAGTGCAGTCAAGAAATCGCAGAAACCAAATCGGTGATAAAAGCTGGGAGTAAAAGTGTGAAATGTTCGGCGGGTTTCGAGGAGAATGGGACTATAATTATAGCATGCTGGACAAAGTATACGAGGTGAAGAAACGTTCCCTTTACCACATGCAAGATTACAAAACAAGACAATCAACATTTAAAATCCATACATTCCAGAAAATTTCACAAAAAAGAAACAAATGCAACTTACCTTTAGGTAGACAGTGTCCGACAGAATGCGTTTTGAAATGAACTGTCTGGCTTTCATTTGAAGCTTGAATACGAATTATACGGGGTTTTCTTCACTACGGGCTCAAAACAAAAGGATGCTTTGAAAATAGAAACGAACTCCGTTTTAGAATATATAATAATTTTTGTCCCTCCAAATCAAATTCAATTCACGTGTGTCCATTACGGAAGCTATTGCGACACATTTAAGGTTCGGAATTCAGTTGATAACTAAATGAATATAAGAAGGTAATTTAAAAACGTTTCTAAACATCCTTTCGTCCATTTCCCGAGCTGATTATAATTTTTTCACACAGTCACCTGATTTCCGCCTTGCTTATGGCAAGGGTAGAGACCGACAGCTTTGTGCATGTTGGCCCGACGAGCTGGAGAATCAAGACATGTGCCTCCACCCAGTCCGAAATTGCGAACCTGTTTTGTACATGAAAGCATATCGCGTGGACGAGCATTGAGGTGATTTAGTCAAGTTATTCATCCCGAAATACAAACTCCGTTTTGCCCAAACGAGTAAAAGCATTTCGAAAACCTGTGGCCTGATTCGTGTGAACATTAGATCATGCTAAAAGTAATGGAAATTGTCAGTGTAGGAATCTTACAAAATAAAACGGAAAATTCTTCCTAGGAAGCAAAAAATATGTCTTTGAATATCATTATAATTTCTTTAATTATTGTTTTCTTTACTATAAATCAATCTGTAGCTTATGAATATCGAATTAATTTAATTGAATAACTTGTTTAGAATCCGGCCACAGATTCGTGCACAACTCTTGAAGCGAAATTAAACAAAAAAACACACTCGTTACTCTTGTGCTGTGCAAAAATTTGTCCCAGTGTGTGTACGCTTAGTTCCATTTGAATGCCGCTGATAGTGACGGTTAATCCTAGAATGCAACAAAATCACCCATTTCTGAACGAATTACATCACATTGTTTCGGCTTCTGGACATTGATATCGATAGATTTCCTTTATAAATTAATGTTAGATGTTCTAAAAAATGCGGCGATTTATGAAAAAATATATTTTTCGGGTGTGTTTTGTTCTATTTAGTTCGAAAGTTTAGTTCCCAGAAGACTGTGACTCCTGTGTTCAGAAAAAGGTGAATAAGAAGGAGACTAATGATTATTCATATTATTAATGGATTACTATACGTTTCAATTTCATCGTTTGTTAGTTATTTTGATTCGAAAAATACCACTCACATGCAGTTATCATCGTCGTAGTATGTACCCTGAAAAATCACCATGAAGTGCCCAATTTATATGCTCGAATTTTCAAACAAAGGCAAAGGCACTCAAACAGGCAAACCAGTGCTGCTATTTGAAAAATCTAGTTTTGCTCTGGAAACATTTCAATTCAATCAAATTTGACAAGACATGTAATATGTGGAAAATTGTTAAAGGTTATTGTGTGTGGTCATGCTTTCATTTCATTGCACCAACGCATAAGACTGAGGTGAGACTTAATGTGATAATCAGTTCTTAACGAAACTGCATATAAAGATCATATACAAGAACGACAGTTAGTTCCGACAATAACAAGTAAGTTTGTTCATGAGTTCATCATTCAGTGTAATTCATTTGTGGATTTAAAACGACTTTCCGCAGAACACGAAGGAAGCACGACGAGAAATGAACGCGTCAAAGAAGTCGAACAAAGCTGCATTCCAGTCTCGCTTCGCAGTCTTTGTATAGACCGTCGTTTGCTGTTTTAACTCTACGTATAACAGTCGACTGGTTTGTAATGTTTGATAATTTATCAACTTATGAAACGGACAGTTTAACGTAATTAATTAATGGCTGATTTCCTACGTCAAATAATTTTGGAGTAGACAGTCGATTTTGACTCGTCCAGGAAAGGACACATGAGTTGTTAAGGCAATTTAAAGCTTTGCATAAAATATAGCAAAATGTGATAATTCGTCCGAATATAACCCCTACTTCAACTGTGATCGGACACAAAACAATGTTAAGAAGTCATCTGTCACTGATTTTCAAATAAAAAATCCATCATTCTTTTTGCTATAAGCCTGAATGCAAATTATTATTTTGTTCGAAAAAATTTTTAATTTGAATCGTTTGGAATAGAAATAAAATTATTCGTTACAGCAACGATAGCTCAAAACCTTAAATGAAGTTTCTGACTGAAATGAAGACAATTGTAGAGAATTTGTTTTATACAAACAGTGTTCATAACAGACAAGTCGAAAGCGATGGCAGATTTAGGTTTGTGTGCGAGTTAGTCAGTCAGATGCGTGGGCGTCTGTCGGTCGAAGATTAAAGGAATGTCAGTGGCGGCCGGCCAACGGCCGTAGATCGGCCATCCATAACTGAGTGAGCTCTGCAATGGAGAGTTGAGTGCATGTGCCGACCAGACTGCAACAAGACGGCACCGGTCCGACACTCCCATGAATGCTTAATGTCGCAATTAAGGAATGTTGCAGAGCCATGGTTTACGGCTCAACTTGTGCTGCAGCTGCAGCGCTAAAACCACGGCGGCTGATTAATTCAACTAAGGATAGCAGGAATTTATGCATGAGTTACCTATGCGAGTTTCGCTCGGGTTTTGATCAACGTTGGAAAGATTTTGATGCATTTCGGTTCCTTTAGATCAGATACAAAGATCTGTAGTAATTATATGTTTGTAGCTTGAACTTGCCGGAACAACAATTGAACTTTCATTGCAAACTTTGAACTCGCAAAGCTACTCTAATCAATCAATCAATTTTTGACTTCACATCAGTATGTTTCTCAATTAACAGCTCCTTGGTTTCAGATTGTTCACGATTTCATCCTTATTTCACGACTTCATCGTTAGTTCACGACTTCATCGTTAGTTCACGACTTCATCGTTAGTTCACGACTTCATCGTTAGTTCACGACTTCATCGTTAGTTCACGACTTCATCGTCAGTTCACGACTTGATCTGAATTATAACACAAAGAAATCGGTCATCTGAATTATAACACAAAGAAATCGGCGTAGTATGGGCAGGGTATTCTCACCTCTCCAGAGGCGACGGCTTCTCCAGGTACGAATAGCTCAGGGTACACGTTGTCCAGGTACCACTTGAAGGACTTGCAGCCCAGCCGCTCCCGCAGTGCCTTGCGGTCACTTACGTCCCCGTAGTTGCCCTGTTGCAGCAGCAAGACACGGTCAGAACTTCAACTGAAACTACGAGATTTTTCTACGAACGGGATTTTTCCCGTAGAAAAATTATAGATTTTTCTACCAACGGGAAAGATTTTTGGCTATTTAATTAGACGAGTTTGAGTTTAGGACAATAGTTTTATTTTAATTTTTAATTCATTAATTTTCAATTTATATGATTTTTAAAGAAAATTATCCATTGCAGGTCCTATTCTGGACATTGGATGCCTTATTATTTATTTGTTATAATCATAGTTTACAAATATTAGTGGTGGCATTTCATATAGATGATTTCATCCGAAATTAAATTATAATCAATGGCAACTTTAATGTGATAACAAGTAATGGTCGCATAGCTCTGAACCAACTCACCAGATCATATCCAATTCTCTCGTAGTAATACTTCTTGTATTCATCGAGCCAAACTTCAGCCAGTCTGATGGAGTTTTTCTTAAGAACGTTGACGCCCGTACGCCACTTGTAGGGAGAACGTTTGCGGAAAATGTGGCCAACGTGAGAACACGGGACGATTTCCAGCGTACCTCCGCACATCCAAGTCTGAGGAAATGAATCTATTATATTTTCCGAAAAATAAAATCCATGTTCCAACCGATATAAGCGGCACGTGTAAAAAGAAATTTTGATAATGTGATCAGTGTTCAACATGACTTTGTGTCATGTCGAGCTAACTCTGGAAGGTCGGGTTCAATAAATTAGTTGAGGAATTCATAACAAACGAGCGATCCTTCGGTTAATATATATCAAACTACGGTATGCTAGAATATGTGAATGCTCACCTTAAAAGACAATTCTAAATTCTCTCCACCCCAAATATCAAAGCCAGAATCATAGGTTCCGAGGCGTTCGAAGAATTGCTTGTCAATAGAGAAGAGACCTCCGGCCATAGTGGGCGAGTAGACGGGCTCGGCTGGGTGCTGATGGCGCGCTCGTTCTTTTTGCGGGATGCCATGCCAGTTGAACTGTTTCAGAACCAAGCGTTTATGCCGGCGGGGATATGAGGTTCCCACAGAGAGTGCAGATCGGGGATGGTGAAGGGAAAAGTAGAATTAGTCAATCGTTCACATTCATGAGACAGAAAATCGAAATGAATTATGATTAATAAAAATCATTACGATTTACATATTTATACCATAGTTTATTTAGCTCAGGTATGGTAAGACATTTGTTATATATTGCTCAATGTTTCGATATATATGAATGCAATAAATTGTATCAATAGAAACTGATCGATCCAAAAACTGTTATTTCACGTGACGTTATAAATATATAGATGAAAATACGCCTTGTAATTTGTATTTCTAAGACGGGATTGGAAAAAGCATGCTTTGGAAAATATTGAAGCGCGTGCAAAAAATAAGTGCATGAAGCATTCAAGCAAGCAAGCAAGCAACACATAGCAGAGAATGATAATTGGGGGTATAAAACAAAATAATATCATGTATTACACGAGTTAATGTTTTTTAATTCATCACAAAAACTGAATTCAATCGAAAAAAATATATGAATGTTTTATCTTTTCTGGATTGATTACCAATTTTTGTAAATAGGCTTTGGTAAATGAGGAACGAATTTTTCAAATTAAACAATGATAAATCGTGTGAGTGTGACAATATAGAACACAAGATCACAAGAAGAGTAAGAGACTTTCTACTTAAAACGTCCGAGCTGAAAAACAAACGCATCGAGTGCTGTACAGGAAACCAGCCAAAACAATGCCTAAATTAATAGGTATTACAAATTTACAGTCATTGAGCTCAACACGGAGCGGAAAACACCAACTATGATCTAGATAAAAAATAATAAATTACTAAATGATAACCGAATAATTTAAAATGAACTGGTGACGCAACGAAAGAAAGCATGGCAAAACAGAAAAAAAATCGAAAACAACTAGCAACGAGGCAACGAAAATCGAACGAAAGAGTTCGGAAGATTGAAAAGAGACACCATCCCGAACTGCTGGGATATTAGGTGATGCTCGAGTGCACATAAACGCTTTGAATAAAAATTTACGATCATACGAGACTTGGACCAAAAAACGAGTTCAAAATAATGTACTCGGATATCAACCTACGATCGACAAATACATGACTGAAAAAAAAAATTCGGGCAGATTAGAACTGGGAGCTAATTTCTAGCTACCTGCAGGTTCCAATCAAACCCCCCGACCGCTACAAAGGAAGAATACGTGTACTCCAGAGTATCGTCCATGATGACATCAATGACGGGGGTGACTACTGTAGTCCAGTTGCGGCCTATCCTCGACATCAGAGGCTCGAGCCAGCCTAAGACACGAGAAGCAAAACATAATTCTATGAACTTAAATAGTTCCAGATACTGTTAATCCATGGGAGGCGGAGAGGAGAGTTCTGGGTTGGCATAAAATACGAAAAGTAATGAGAACTTGGACAGGAGGTATAGAGTTTGAGTGCAAATCCCAGTCAAAGCAGAAGTTACGAATTATATTCTCGAGCCAGCGCCATTTGCTTGCATCAAAAATTAGAAGCACTCAGCAGTTCTCTTGAGATTGCATCCACAAGTGCGATACGTAAAACCGACCCAGCATCTGAAGTCTCATACAATCTTTTCTCTTGCCGCATGCCGTAAAGCCCTCAAGGAAGAAGGGCGATGTCACGACTCCAGGAAAACGGATAAGATGTCAAAAAAAAAAAAAACTCCAAGTAGGCGAGAGACAATCGAGAGCGTCCCGAAGCCACGATAAACTTCGAAG
This sequence comes from Hyalella azteca, assembly GCF_000764305.2. Lineage (NCBI taxonomy): Eukaryota > Metazoa > Arthropoda > Malacostraca > Amphipoda > Hyalellidae > Hyalella > Hyalella azteca. The sequence continues at coordinate 280,724 of NW_025943225.1, read as the reverse complement.
CTCTGCGCACGTTGAGTCGTTTTGAGGTTTAAACCAAAGCGGTTCAACCGAAATCTGGGAAGAACCAGCAAGAAAATGTCTTGAGAACCACGCAGGCTTTAAATAGGAACGGCCGGTCTGATCTTTCATGGGTTTAGTCCATATTGGAGAACAAAAATGTTTTTTTTTGTTGAATTGTCTGAGACATGTTTGGGGAAGGAGTTTCAAGCCTTACTCACACAAGGGTATGATGATTCGAAATTTGAACAGGTTCAACATCATACTACCTGTCACCTGAAGAAATCAGTGTGCTCGTGACACGAATAGAGTGGAATGGCGCCCATTGATAAAAACTTCTCAAGAAGTCGCTATCATATTTAGTAAAGTTTGTCATTTGTCAGGAGTAAAAACAAACTATACATCGCGTCCCAACGCCAGAATATTTAAAGCGTTATCTACCCCGAAGAATTATGGATGAATCGAATATAACGAGAAAATAAATATACATAATATTAGACGCTTCAGTCTACACTACAATTTTATTAAATTTCTGAAGAAATTTAATAAAAACTCAAGCATATAAGTCAATATTTACACGTGATATAGACGAATGCAACTCTGATCCACTCCATATTTTAAATACTGCCTACGAAAGTGCAAAGCTTGATGACCTTACTCGATTACAATACCCAACATCAACAGAAAGATGGCACGCAAATGAACAAGAAATAGCCAATTCTGCGGTGTTTGTGCGACCAATAAGCACCAACAATTACAACGGATTTTGTCACAAACTCAATTAGAGCAAACAACACACAACAGTTAGTTTTTTATCTGAAAGATATGCCACACGGACGACGAACACAAAAAGAGTACACACTGAAAAGACGTACAATAAGTCCCCAGTTGAAACCTCCCACTTGGACGTCTTTAGGTTTTGACGGCTTGAGGGCAAAAGTATCGTCGTTGATTACGTCGATGACCGGACACACAACATTCGTAGGATCTCTTGCGATGCGGTCTAGCAGTGGCTCCAGCCAACCTGTCGTCACCATGAATTTAAGCAATGAATTAGATTCATGCAAGAGTTACCATCTTGCCATGATGGTGTGTCAGTACCAAGTCAGGATTGAGATATGTTTGTGAAACTGATATCCTTAAATGGTCATACTATACAAGGTGAAAAAATTACGTACGCATGTGTTTTATCATTGCGATGGTAAACACATATTTCCGTGGGTCAAAACGACTGGATTATTACATGAGGTAATGGGTAAACATTTTCATTCTTTGCTTGCTGAAAGAGAAGGAAGAGAGTTAGAAGATCTGTTTGTGAATGATTCTGCATTAGTTTGATGAAAAATAACCGTTAACTCAAGCTTGTAAGTATTGGGCCTGGCATGCGCACTTAGCTGTGCCTTAAATTACACCTCATGCAAAACAAATAAAAACTTAAATTTAAACCTTTTTTGTGACCTTCAAAGATAATTTTTTTTACAATTTTGTGGCTACAAATTCATCCGAGAATACAAATATTTTTTGAACATTTAGCTGCTCCAATAAGAAAGAAATTTCCTATGATAAAAACTATATGAAATTTCAGGTAAAAATTGTAGGAAACACGAAACTGGCAGCGGCAGACGAAAGTCAAGCAAGATCTCTGACTGCACGTCGAGTTCAGCTTCATGTTCCGGAACTAACAAGACTGTCAGCGACAGAAAGCAACAACTGCATAACACAACGGACAAAAAACGCTCAAGGGATTAGTTGCAGCTGAGCGGACGTTCCTAAAGCGGGATATCGTTATCATGGGAAAAAAATGCTCATGGGACTTCTTTTTAGGTTTGCTGATGCTCCCATGCGAGAAATTGTTGTCATAGGGCAACCACGAAAAAATAGAATGCTTACTTCATAACAAGTTATTTCTCAGTCTCTTTCCAAATTTCCCTTCAAATAGTTGAAAAAGGAAATAATACAAATTTATTTGTAGGAAAATATCATCCTTTTGTATTTGTCAGCATTCAAGCTCGGCGAATATGATTTTACAGAATAATTAAAGGAAAATTTCCAGATTTATCTGCCTTATAATAACAAAAAATATAGGAAATCATCTTGAATAACTAACTCAATTCCTGGTAAGAATATTTGAACGAAAGATGTTTCAGAACTTGCACTCCTTAGCAAACTTTTTCCATAGATATTGCGCTCTGCACGGCAAAGTAGAGAAGCTAGCAGAAAAAAATACACTTTTATCTCATTACTAAAACCTTGTTCGTTGTGACTACTATTTGCTGTGGGTTTAAAAAAATACTTCCGGAGAAATATCTCTTGCTAGCCAAGGTTGACATGCTGCGGCGCTTCTACAATGATGGCACAGAAGCTTGTAAATTGCCGAAAATGAATCCTTGATAATCCTGAACGTCGAGAATTAGATTCAAACAGAAAATTTAATTACTTGGTCTTAAAACCAAATTCAGCTGAAGAGAAATACTCGATGGATTTACGGACAGGAAGAGAATAGTGGACCGAAAATATTTCTCTTGATATTTTCGATGCTTCGGCTGGCGTTGAATTTCAATCAAGTTCAAGGTAACAGAAACGTAGAGTATTTTTTAGAAATCAGTTCGAAAAAACTAGACCAGCTGACTTCGGCGATACATGGAATCCTAGACGAAGCTCACTATTTCAATGGATTTATTCTGAATAATATTCGATTAGAATTCGATTCATTATCCGGTATAAAGCGTGGAGGTGGACAAAGAGTTGCCGTAGCTTCAAGAGCAAATTCGACGGCTGGGCCTCCTAGGTGGTTGCTAGAAACAGATTCATCCAAAACCTTGCAAAAGTCCCACTTAAGTGCGGTTATACGTAAAAAATGCATGTGCAGTCATGGAGTGAATGAGAAATACAATGCGTTGGGAAAACGTAAAACAATAAATTAAGGTATAAAAAATGAGAGAGAGGTAAAGAAATAGATAGGGATTTAGGAAACGGAATGGCTATAGTAGGTACTTATAACAACGAAGTAAAAAACAAAAAAATGAGGAGAGGGTTCAAAATTGAAATGAAAAATAAACTGGGAAGGACTAGAAAAAGGAAAAAAAAGAATTTAGGGGGGGGGGCAGGCTTGAGCGTTGAAATAAATATGCAATTAACGAACAAAAATAAATATGGGGCATAACAGAGAAGGAACAATTGCAAAGTAGATGATCGTCAAACCTGCAGGTTCCAGTCAAAACCACCGACATTGACACCAGAGGCGTCTCTATGGTGATACTCAAGAGTGTCGTCAGAAATAACGTCAATGACTGGACAAACGACGGCCGAGGCATTGCGAGCTATGCGGTCCAGTAGCGGTTCTAGCCAACCTGAGATAGGATACGATGGACCGCGATTGAATTCAAAGGTACATAATTCTATTTATAATTTTCTTTGATAAGTTGTTAATGACTTCGAAACAACACGTGATAAATGTGTCGCTTTATGAGTATCGTCGAAATATTGGAAGGGGGATCGTTAAAAGGTTGTAAAACGTTGAAATTTTAAAAATTGCCTGAAATAAGCGTGTGGTTCGAGGGGATGAACATGAATTCAAGTCAAATAGACGCTCAAAATCACAGCATTCGAATTGTGAAGGCAAATCGTCGATTTTGCACTAAAAAAATAAAAAAGAAATTGATAGAACCAGAGAACAATAAAATATAAACTTTTAAAAATGTCACTTGTGACCCATCGTATTCACCACGTGTAACAAAGTTCTTTTCCAAGTGCGTCTAAGATGAAAAGTTTGATTAAAAATTTACATACCAATGGTGTATCGATGCCCATCAAACCAACATTGTGCGAAGACAATGGAGTATTAAAATTTCTATGAAATAGAGCATATATCCAGCTGCTGCTTCACGTGTATAAGAAATAGAATATATGTACATATTGAACAAATGTTATGGTGTTATAATACCTGTACTTTGTTACCTTACATTTTTTAACGCTGGAATTTAATTCAAAGTTAGATTCGCAAAAGCACTTTCGTGTGCAGTGTTACCTGCAGATGTTAATAAAACGAATACAGTTAGTTTGTGGAACATTCAGGCATTCTTCTATTGATATATAAATAGAAAAATTATTGCTTCAGCGGAAAGACTAATTTACAAAATGAGAGTAAAATTGTTTCAGACTGAAAGAGAACGATTAATTGATCATAACACAAATGAGGTTTTTCTTACTATCTAAGATGGCATGAGTGGTCAGCGCATTATGTAATGAGCTCACACCTCTTTAATCAAAATTAAAATAATGAGAATTTATCGTAATAAAACTCACAAGAAAGGAACTCTCATAAATTCATTGACTAAATATGAATTCGAAAAATAGTGACAAAAATTTAGCAAATTAAAAAATTTTGCTAGCCGCACACGATACGTTATTTAACTCGCCTAAATTAAAATGAACAGAAGTTGCAAGAAGCAAATCGTCGTTTTAATGTTCGTTGAACGACTTCTGCGTTGCCCTCAGCACCAAGGGTTAGTTCCAGGCCCAAAACAAACTTAATGGTTTAATCACTACCAGGATGATCAACACTCAAGCTTAATTAATAGACTAAGTTCCAAGTGGAAGTTCACTTGTTCATTAGCACAAATAACGCCATCATCATTAAAGTACATGCAGTTGAGTCAATTTGGTAATGATCGAACCACATCCCATACATGGTAGTTTTTCGACCATTCAACTACGAGCTGGTATACCTGCAAACCCCAATCGAACCCTCCTACACTGAGGCTTGAATCCTGGTAAAAAAATTCTAGGGTTTCGTCATCAATGACATCAATAACTGGGGTTGGAACGGTTGAGTTGCTCCTAGCAATGCGGTCCAGAAGAGGTTCCAGCCATCCTGAGATAACAAGAAGCAGGCAAAGAATAATCACCGAACTCATCTCAAAATTAAAATAAGAATAACATATTAAATGGATGAAAGTAGCAGGAGACGCAAAGATCATAAGGCAATCCATCTGCCCCGCTGGCATAGCAGTTAAATCAACAAGCGCGAGAGTGAAGGCCGTGGCCGCACGGTCTGCTTGTTTTGCTGATGTCGGTTCAGTTTGCAATGTTGCCAGCTGGAGAATTTGGGAGGGATTATTTGTTAAGGAGATTAAACGCGGACAAAACAGCTCGCGATATTGCATGTCCTAGCTCAGTCAAATAAGAGAATTGTACACATTTCAAACAGCTCAGTAATGCAGCAATTCAAAGGCGAGTCTGAATCAGGGGCGGTTCATGTTAAATTTCTGCAAAACTTCTCAAGTGCGTCAAAGGAGGATGCAATGCGAGAAATGTCACGTATTAGGAGTTCAAACAAGTTGTTTTGTTCCAAGATCGCCTAGCTGGCACGCCTTACTTTAGGAATTATTAAAAAATGTAGCCACAGCAGTACGATCTGAAATGCAGTAATCCACCGCAAAATTAATAATTCTATGACCGAAACTTGATCGTTCTTTCAGGAATAATAGTAATAACACATGTTGAATTAAATTCAAAGCGCATTTCAGGTACCAAATTATTAGGTGTAACAATTCATCGCATAATGCAATACCGACGTCGCCTAATTGCTGTGATTGTGCGACAAACACATACATATAATTTTGTGCATGCGTGAACAATGTCATGTTGCATTCTTATATGTAAGAATGGTTGTCTTTTACAGTTCATTGGCGGTCACGCAGCGACCGAAGATCGGCAGTCTCAATACGGCGACAATTTTCGACTGGAATTTCAACTGGAATTGCCTTCGGTGTTGGCTCATCCAAGCCGAAATGGTCGCTATTAGCTAGGATCTTAGAGCCTTCGGAGAAAAATAAAATTTTAGAGACAGCAGAAACGTGAATCTGTGCGTAAAGCTGTAAAAAACGTGGCCAATGCTCAAGACAACTGAAATAAAGCCTAAAATTAAGCAAAAATAAATGTTTAATTGACGAACACGTCCAGTTACTTGGTGCATTCAAGAAAAATTGTCAAAAAATGACCGTGGCATGGGGCGTGTAAAATTAAAAAATAATTGCGATTTTTTGGGTAGTTTTTTTTTTACAGAGAAGAGCAACAAAAAAGCAGAAGCCATTGGCTTGTGACATTAAGATGAGAAAACATTTTATGGAACATCCGCTTTTGGATGAAAAACTCTCGATGTTGCATCATGTATGGCGTAATTCGGAGTTGGATTGACGGACTGGATGAGCTGTACGCTCAAATTTTCAATAATCCAACAAGTGAAAGTTTTTTATTTAGGTCTATACAGTTAGAAATGATAAGCAGAACAGACATCGCTTGAAATATGCATGTTTCAATGGCAAGAAAAGCGTTCCTCATTATATTGCGAAAAATATTCTACGTATCCTGTGAATGACATTTTTCTCCAAATGAATGAAACACAAAAGTACGTGCTCTCGCTGGCCTCTTTAAAAATATTAAATTTATCACAGAGGGATAAAAAACACATCCATTCGTAAATCTCCAGAGGATATTGTCTTCTTAATGGCCTGCCGCTCCTCGCAAAACACGAGGCAGAGAAAGGCAAAACTGCTTAGAGAAATAAGCGATGCTTCTGCTATACCAAATAAAACATTCTACATCCACATGCGTCGGGAGTTTAAGTGGGTATTCACTAGGCAGAACAGAATTTCAGAAAATATATTCCAGATAAAATCGTGCTTCAGACTAAGTTTTCTAGGCAGTGGCGAATTTCAGAAAATATTTTCTGAATCATCGCATGTTTCAGGCGCTACTTTATCGGTAGTGGCGCGCTAGAAGGCCTTTTATCAGTCACGTGATAATGTTCCTATGTACGTAAATCTAATACATGGACGTGCATAAATAAGTTTCTCAAAGAATTTACCTATTATTCTCAAAGGAATTATATACACCGGTAAGGTCGCAGATCAACCAGCAACTGGTGTTTGCCCTATTAATTGTGTGTTTTGAAACTTTTTATAATATAAAGAAGCTGTTTGTATGAACTTTTCATTTTACACCGCACATAATCACAGTCTGATCTTCTCTTTGTTGGAAATTTGGCCAAGAGCCCAAGAAACTTTAATCGACGTGGACGCCGAAATTTATTACGAAACCAAGCAAGGTTCGTACAAGCTGTCACGTAATGCGAGGAAGCTCTCGCAGGTTCAAGTCGAGTTAAAAAGTTTGCACTGCAGGAAGTTACTGCGCGGTTAACTCGAAGGAATTCTCGACAAACAAGAGGAATTGCCCGCAAGCTGTGCGAAAGCTCGCTACAGTTTAGCACTGGTTAAAAAAAAATGCCAATTGCACCAGATTAGAGGAAGAGCTTTGAATGTCGAGCCTGTATTCCAGGTAAACTAATCAAAAATGTAATTCTAATTAAGCTGACAGACGATTAGCCAGCGCTGATTTCACCTTACCATTTCACCTCCAAAAAAAGGCATAGTTGTTAGGGGTTGTTGAATTTTTCAATACGTTGCTGAATTTTTCGAATTCAACAACGTATTGAGGCAAATGGGCAAAACTAAACTTTTATGCATACAATTGACAAAAAAAAAGGCAATATTTCTGTAGAAATTTTTGTGTTTCCTGCTATAAAATCAAGGGCTACCGAAGAATTGATTTAAACGAATAATGAATGCATTCTGTTGAAATTTGATTTATATTGTAAGCATCATTCACGAGAAAACATTTGGTTAATCACGTCAAAAGTTCTTTGGAATTTCAAAGTGGTAGAGATTGATGAATGAAATGAAGATCCTACCACAAAGACTTATCTAAAAAATATAACTCAGTACTCACTGCAGTAAGTGACAGAGAGCGCATTTTCTCGTCGACGGACACTTGAGGTCACGGACAGACGGACGGACAGACAGACAGACAGACGGACATGGCGAGCACAATAGTGCATTTCTTCTATAAATGAGAAAATGCGCTAAAAAGCGGGTTTAATAATGTCTTTGCAGAGCTGTAACTCCCGACGAGCCAAGCGACACAGGATTTCCCGCTAGTGATTGATTGCAGCTCTGCATGTGTCAGCATTTTTGAATGCGAGAAGTCGCTCGATTTGCTTCGTGAAAAGTAGCTTGAGGGAACGCATTCGTTGGGAAATAGTGTCTTTTTGGGTAATAGTGTGAAATTCATTCAAATTTACGTTTACAATCGATTTAAGTGAAATCCTATTAATAATTTCCTTTCAAATTATACTAAATATTTTCCTTTATTTCTTAAAAGCTACATATCTGATTCGTATCCACTGAAAACAAAAAAAAAATTATCAATATGCTCATAATTTTTAAAATTATCTTGCAGCTAAATATGCTTATTCAATTAAAAAATAAATGTTGGGATGTGAACATCATGGAATAAATTTTGAATCTGCATCGCAATAAACGAAAAATTTTTCATGAACAAGATAAAAACGTTTCCATAGGTACTTTCTACTTTAATTCCACAAAAATCAATCTATTAAATGCAATATATTTTGTAATGCACTTCACTATTTGGTTTACAGTGTAATTGCTTTCTTTTCCAGTATTTAAATTCCTGCATGATGCAGCATGATATTACAGAGAACACACGAAGAAGTACCCACCGGTGGTGGTTCTTTATTTCATTTACAGAGTAGGTAACTCATTTCTTTTCCAGTATAAAAATTCCTGCATGATGCAGCATAATATTACAGAGAACACACTAAGAAGTAATTACAGTAATTCTTCTTACAGTAATTCAAGTAATTTTACAGAGTAATTCTTTTCTTTTCCAGTATAAAAATTCCTGCATGATGCAGTACAATATTACAGAGAATAAACGAAGAAGTACCCACCAGTTGTGGTTCTTTATTTGATTTACAGAGCAATTTCTTTCTTTTCCAGTATAAAAATTCCTGCATTATGCAGCATTATATTACAGGGATCACACTAAGAAGTACCCACCGGTGGTGGTTCTTTATTTGGTTTACAGAGTAGGTAATTAATTTCTCTTCCAGTATAAAAATTCCTGCATGATGCAGCATAATAATACAGAAAACACACGAAGAAGTACCCACCGGTTGTAGCTTCACAGTGGGAGTCAAGGAAGGTAAGTACGGGCGCTGTCGCGTGCTTGGCGCCCATGAGACGAGCTCTGATCAGACCTTCACGCTGTGGCAGACGTACGACCCGCACCTTCGGGTAGTCCTTGAGGTAGTTCTCGAGCTGCTCCATCAGGTGGGCTGGGTACGACAATATCAACAAGATTAGAAGGCGTTAAAAAATTAGGATGTAGAATTTTATAATTTAAATTGATCATTAGAACATGATCAATTCTTATCATTAAAAGATAATATGAATAGGATATAAAGGATAAGATGGATATGAAAGATAGGATGTTCAAAATGAGGATTTGAAAATGACGATTTTGACCTATTTGGAAAAGAATTCAGAAAAATCTTTTGAGAAATTCATATGTAAAATGTCAAGGAATTGAAAAAATAGGCAATAGGCTCATTTCATCAAATAGCGTGAACGCTGAACGGAGCCATTTAAATCATTGACACTGTTAAATCATTGACACTGCTGTTTTGATTGACGAAACATGACATAAAAACATTAAATCAATCTGAAAATCGTTATAGAACACATTCATGACTGATAGTGTAAAAAATTGAAATATTGCACTTAATTGCCGACAGAACAAAATACCGATCAAAAAACCTGATCAAAAACCTCAGATAAAATGAATGGTATGTTTTCATAACAAAAATTAGTTTGATTTTCATCTTTTAGTTCATCCCTAACTGAACTAAAAAAGTTCGGGCTTCACGAAAACTAAACATTCTCCACGAAAATGCTAACCTATTGTTCCTGTGGAAGGAAAAATGGAGAGCTAGGTTTGTGAATAAATTTAAAGAACAAATTAAATTGAGGAAAGATTGCCGAGACTACCAGTGCATCGCTTTTGGTCTTCTATATATTGCTGCTGCAGGTAAAGCTTAGAAAAATTTGCCGTGCAACGAATATTTGAACAAAATCCGTCTTAGCGCGCAATATAGAGTGAAAAAAATCCGCTCACTGCAGAGAAGAGCCACGATTTGAATGTCGTTAATCACCGCGTAATTAGGAAGCCTACAGGATAGTTACCCAGTATTTTATCGAAAGTCTGGAGCGCATATTAGCGTTGAGAAACAAAGGCGATACTCGCCGGGCCATAAATCAGTTGTAGTCAAAGCCGCTAGCTTCTTTTATGGGCTGATGGATAGCATTAACGAGCTTCAGGTCCTAAGGCTAAAATGAGGAAGTAATCATAGAGGAGGCGACTGAAAGCGAAGGCATCTGCAGTGTAGACGATCGTGATTGGACTAACAAGCTCGCCAATCAACGATGATCGTATGGGATTACTGGCAGAGTTGGAACCGAGTACCGGCTGGATTAATGTCATCATTGTCCAATGCGAGTAATCATCCGATTAAAAACGCGGGTGCTATCAAATCTCGATTGCAAATTACTGGCATCGTGGCTCTGTTTGCTTAATTGTTGCATGAATATATAAAATTTCTATCATAATCGAGTGACATTGATGATTAATGTACAACCCGATTGATTGTTCTACTTTGAAGCCAGACGAATCTGCGAACTTATCACTATTTACCAGCAGGGAAAAACAAACCAACGCCAAATTAACTGCAAATTTCTAGCAATTTATCCTGTAAAAATATGGCGTGACGATATCGATGTGGTTCTCATTCAGTGGAACACTGAACCTTTTATAACTCATCAGTGACGTGATTAGTACCACAATAATAACCACGTTATTATTACCTCAGCTATGATTATTATTGCTACCTCTCTTCACGTCGAGGTCATTGCAATATAGCTGACAATTTTTCATTTGAAGGTAATACACTCATATAGTATCCCTATTTTCTTTCATACCCATTTTTATAACACAGCGTAATTGCTATTATGTACGAATTGAGATTTTCCAAAGTTTCGAAAAAAAAACGAGCGCTTTAAATTGCAAGACAATTGACTGGGCGACTCAATTTGGCGCGTGTAAGCACAGCTACGTGGCTCGTTTAGAGGCTCGACAAGACTTAATCACTCTAATTAACATCGTTATTAAGGAGGCCTTAATTAGATTACAGCGAGGCTTACAATAAGCGTTAATCTGAACACATGTTTCTGCAGGTAATTCAGGAACTGCTGCGCTCTAGATGCTGTCATGAATAATGACTTTCATTGCGAATTTTTCCATGAAAAGACTTGACATATTCGTGGTTATCTATGTAATCTACTATTACCATCAATGAGACCATCATTTTAGTTGAACTTCAGTAATTAATAAAATGGTTAATTTTCTAGCAGGATACTTACCGCTTTATTTCATCAATACACGTTCAAATAATAACGAGGAAAATTCAAATATTATAATAATTCTTGCATTAATCAACTATAACGAAACATCAATAACGCCAGTCAAGAAATTATGTTGTCACGCACCGAGACGAGCAACTTCAAAGACGCGACTTCCTATACAGGCAATTTAAAATTCCTGCCCTTGATTTACTCCTATAATTAATTTGGTCCAACCTTCTACCGGTCGTCATTAATCAGGGCGCTCAGGCACAAGAGAAGTTAGATAAAATCCTAATTAGACCTATGAAAATTAGATCAGGCAGCGCCCGCGTGTACGGCCTGGTGACCAAACAAGCAAATTTTGCGCAGCGCCCAAGTTACATTGCCGGAAACGTTGCGAATATGTCAATAGATTCGGCAAAGAGTGACGCAAATGTTGAGAAATTAGTGTATGTCACAAGATACACCCTGCGTGTGTGTCACAAGAAACACCCTGCGTGTGTATCACAAGAAACACCCTGCGTGTGTATCACAAGAAACACCCTGCGTGTGTATCACAAGAAACACCCTGCGTTCACAAGAAACACCCTGCGTGTGTATCACAAGAAACACCCTGCGTGTGTATCACAAGAAACACCCTGCGTGTGTATCACAAGAAACACCCTGCGTGTATGTCACAAGAAGATGTCAAAAAATCATGGCCTAAGCAATGAAAGAAAATAAGGGAAAATAACTATTATATAAATCATAATTATAGTCGGAAAGTTGAACGAAATAAATCACATATAAAAACTATCGTTAATGGACTGTACGGGTGGAGGCTTTATTACAATTTAGAGCTGAAGGCGGAATCACATTGCAGTGCCTGCAATTAAGAGGAGCTCGAGTATAGCGGAGTAGATCACATATACTGCTTGATAAATACAAGCTGTTTACTTATTGACGGTATCTTGATCCACGACATCCAGGCGATATTTATTTCCAGCAGATGACTGGTAGCATAGGAGAAAAATTTTTGATACATATATTCAGGAGAAGAATAATCTCTACTCTATTTATCACAGTACTTTAAAAAAATATTTTCTGGACGCAAGTTGAAACTTTGTCTTAAAAATACAGGTTCGTTGACTTGAGCAATTGTAAATTAATAGGAAAATACATAATAATGGGAAAACACGGATGCTAGAGGTGGGATTTTGAAGCCGACCGTAGAAATATTAAAATATCTGTAGAATTAAAAGCAAGCAATCTTTTTAAAATAGCTTTTTCTGCTAAGCAGAAACAGGACGTTTCATCTCACGTGAATTGAATTACGACTGGCCACCTATGGCGCATTTGATTATGGTGGGTCGTTGATTATACGACTGAAGTTTACATTAAAAATCAAGGGCAAAAAGTCCATTGAAATGAGTTCATAAAAATGAAAAGATTTCATGTTCTGAAATATACTAGCAAGAGCCCGTTTAAAGGACAGTGAGGCATAATTAATAAGAGAGGAAATATACTATACATTTCAGATGGTAATCATAAAACAGATAAATTCGCTACATAACTGGTTAAATTCCAGGAAAATTCTCTTATGATTGCAATTGTGATTCAGTAACTTATTGTTAACTCAATTTGTAATCAAATATAATTCTTAATCTTAACTGCGGCAGCCAAGCCGAACTGTTAAAGTTACATAAAATCACAGTATATACAAAACAACTATAAAGAGCTTTCAAAAAGCATAATTGCAGCATCATGTGCATAACTCAGCATGTGCAGACGAAGTTCAAATACATCGCTCTAAAATGATGACAACGCATCAACAACCTTGAGACAACACAGTAAGTTTACTGAAGCACATCGCGCTGCTGCATTTCCCGGAAATACGTTCTCCAATTATTCTTCATAAAGTAAATAACTAGCTTTACTATTATTTCAACCATGAGCTTTACTAACGATTCATATCTGGATGACGTACGACTCAATTAAGGTTGTGATTAATAATATTAACAATCTTATGAGTGATTAATGAATAAATATGATTTTAATGAGAGTTCTGAGTTTGTCAATTCAATAAACTTGTAAATTCAAACTCGACTGTGTAAATCCTTACAGTTCAAAGACTGCGATGTCTCGAGATATCCTGGAGAGCTTACAATTATTTCAAATAATTAATTAGCAGTGTGGGAAAGTTATTTTTCTGCGCGTAACCAAGTGCCATAGCTGCAATCACTATCATGAAGTGAACTTTTGACTACAGCATGAGCTGGAATTACGATATTAAGAAAAAATAAGCAATTAGGCCTAATATGGCATTTTTCACACTAATGAAATTGTAACAGATGATAGCTTGATTTATGACAGTTACAAATAAAAATACGAACAAATATAGAAAAGAATGTCCAGAGCCGAAATACCCCAATATTTAATAATTAACTGGCGTGTGCAGGTATTAGAGTTCCAATACTGCACACTAAAGACTATCACACTCAGAACCATCACACCAGACTTTGGCGAGCCCCTGGAACACACCATGCACCACATCAGACCTTCAAAGGCTTCAGCATCGCACCATACACCACATCAGACCTTCAAGGGCTTCAGCATCGCACCATACACCACATCAGACCTTCAAGGGCTTCAGCATCGCACCATGCACCACATCAGACCTTCAAAGGTTTCAGCATCGCACCATACACCACATCAGACCGTCAAAGGCTTCACCACAGTCCACCATCACACCAGACATCATTTGCGAACGCCAGCGTCTCACCGGCTGCTACAACATCGCTCCCAGGAAGGCCGTGCAAGACGTGCGTCACAAATAAAGCACTGTTTACTATCGTTCACAAGACTTTGAGGTAAAAAAATTCTTATAAAGACGGTGAAAGATTGAAGAGGTAATCCTCTTAGCTTGGGCTGGCTGGTGGAGACGTGCTATGCCGCGTATGAACAAAATACCGCGACCAAGCTGCACTCCAGGACTTAGAAGCTCTGGAAGCGGCTCTCGTGGCACCAGAACAAACACTTCCAGAAACTGGGAAGTAAAATACAGGTGGAAGCAAGCAGCCGGCACTGCAAGATGGTCTCCTGACATACCGAATGCACGCGAAGTGCTGCACTCATGAAAGATTTACAGGGACCAAACCTCCAAATGAATAATAGAGGAAGATTTTCTTCAGAGGCCCCTCGAAAAACGTGAATTATAGATCACCAAAAGAATGAACCTAGACATAAATGAATGATGAAGCCATATTATGCTTAGTTCTGGTTATGTTCAGAGTGAGGCCACAGCAGCAAGAGGAATGTGAAGGGAATGATAGCAACATCAATGGTCATCGTGGCTTATAGCGGCCTCAAGATAAAATGACGGATAATAAAACAGCAATCAAAGTACTGCGACCTTGACAATCTTTTCCAGCCGTTAAACATCACGATAATATATGATCTGTGTAAAATTATTATAAATATTGTTAAGGAATCTAAATTCCCTCATTAGATTTGAATGGAAATATGTTATTTAAACAATATACGTGGACAGACGTATAATTTTGTTAGAGATTGAAAGATTCAATTCATATGCTGATTTTCTTATAATAAAGGGAGGTGCTTAAGCGCCTGAACCACGATATTGCACATAAATGTGGAACTTGGCATAAACAGGTCGTGTGAGAGCCATTAAGGGTTCGTATAAAATCCTCGTAGAGCCCAGCCGTGAAAGTGGCTTAGCCGTGAAGCTCGACTATGGAGTTCAGTCTGGCGCTGTGGTGTCGACTGCATGGACTTTGACAAGGACTTTGCGCCACAAAAAATAATGGTAGAGTAATGGGGTAATAACTTTTAGATTAGCTCGAAGATCTCTGTGAAAAAACATAAAAGGGGCTCTCGGATACTTTTGAGTTAAAATTTATTCTAGGTCAGAACTTAAGACTCGCTTGAGAGTGGAAAATTTCACGTTTCAATGGCGTCGCTTACTCATGACATGACTAAGACATTAGAGACTTGAAACATTGGAAACCAAACTCACCTTGGTTTGAGTTATCATCGACAAGGATGATCTCTCTGAGCAGATGCGGGGGTGACCGGTCCAGCACGGAGTGGACGGTACGCAGCAGCACAGACCAAGCCTCGTTGTGGAAACAAACTATCACCGACGTTTCGGGCAGGCTGCTCAGGTATCGGTCAGGAGCCTTGCACCTGAAAGTTAAGGCAGTTTTTGGCGGATTTTTTTTGAAAAGAGCGGATTTTTTTTTTTGAAAATCAAGGTAGTGTTTGGCGCATGGAGAATGCTTGGCGCAGAGGAAGAGGTTTAGCATCAGAGCGGATTTTTATGAAAGTCAAGGTAGTGTTTGGCGCATGGGGAATGCTTGGAGCAGAGGAAGAGGTTTAGCATCAGAGCGGATTTTTTGGAAAATCGAGGTAGTGTTTGCGCATGGGGAATTCTTGGAGCAGAGGAATTAGTTTAGCATCAGAGAGGATTTTTTGGAAAATCAAGATAGTGTTTGGCGCATAGAGATGCTTGTTGCTAGGGAAAAGGTTTAGCACCAGAGCGGGTTTTTTGGAAAGTCAAGGCAGTTTTTGGCGCATGGGCATTCTTGGAGCGGGGGAAGAGGTTTAGCATCACAGCGGATTTTTTGGAAAGTCAAGGTAGTGTTTGGCGCATGGGGATGCTTGGAGCTGGAGAATAGGTTTACCACCTAGGCGGATTTTTGGAAGGTTAAGGCAGTTTTTGGCATATGGGTAAATATGCTTGGTGCGAGGGGAGAGATTTAGCATCAAGACAAAATTTTTGAAAAATTTAGGCAGCTTTTCGGCGTAAGGGATGCTTAAATTAAGGAAATTGAAAGATGCATGGAAAGAGGTTTGGCACAGAGGTAGATTTTTCACAGAAAGAGAATTTTCGGAGCATAGGAGAGTGTCTAGAGAAACGAGAAATTCTATTGAGTAGTCTTAGTATGCTCTCCGGCGCACGCAGAATTTTCAACGCATGGGACATCTTTTATAGAATGTGTGAGATTTATAATGCGTGTGGCTTTTAGCGCGCGCGCTGGAGATGCTCAGCGCGTGGGAGATTTTTTGGCCCATGATATTTTTTTAGCGCATGGGTTTTTTTTATCAAATGGTGAGTTATAGTGTTAACGCGTGGGAGAATTTTAAGAGCAGACGGATTCAAAAAGCTACGTCGGGCATTTTTCTTTCGAATTTGTTTGATCTTTGTGCTATGTCTAGCGAGCTGAGGAGGTGGATCTCAAGCGCGTTTGAGACTAGGACATGAGGAGATTATAACGTGACTAATCTATTTGCTCTATTTCGTATTATATAATTACTTCTCATTAACCATGACAAGAAATTATGAGATTATTCCAGAAACATTGAAATATAAATGTATCAAGGAATTTTGGTTTCTAATTTTCAGATTCTATTCTAGATTCTAGTAACAGAAAAAATATTGAAGTAAAATCAAAAAGACTGATCTATTTAAAAAAACTTGCAGGTTATTTTCAAGAAGTAATGTTTTCGTTAGAGCAGAGTCGCATTAGCACTTGCTGTAGGAAGGACGTTCATTATACACATGCCAAAAAAGTAAAAATTTCACCAGGATTCGCTTTCCGAAGAAGAAGAATGCATAATGTCTTATAAGCGTACCATTCATCTCTGGGGTCAGGAAGGCTTCGGTGAAGGGAGATCATGTCAGAGACATACTGGTTGAAGGCGTTGTCTTGCCAGCCCTTGTCAACTTTCTTCTTGAGCTCGGGGTCGAGATTCTTGTCAAGTACGACAGGCTTGCCCATCTCGCCAGGACCGTTGGGATCCTGAGGCGGCATCAGGACTGCCTGTTGCGCGTGGATCTGAGAAAAATCCACAAATAAGGAAAATATTCAGCCCGAAAAAATAGAAAAAAGAAAATATTTCAGTTAAAAAAAATTTAGATGAGAAATAATTCTGTCACCATCCATTTCTACTGTAATTAGAAAAAATGGGTGAACTTGTTAAGTGCGGGGATCCCTCGAAAAAGTTCGACATTAGGATTTTCGATTAGGATCGACATAGTATAAAGGATTTCTAAGGACTTGAAAGGATTATGAATAAACGGATTATCACACCATGGGCTAGAACGGTGGAAATTGCAACAGAATTATTCAATTTTTGCGCTTAAATATTTAGAAAACGAGTAAATTAGGGTTGAATTTTAAGATGAATAACGGCATATATACTGGACCAGCAGCATATCAGCAAAGATTGTTATAGAATAGAAGTGTCGGCACTGAAGAAATGGGCTCATGGCCTATTGCCGATTCCTGTACTTTTCGTGACTTGATTCATAAGGGATCCGGCTTTTGGAATCCGATCATTTCATAACTGACTTCCAAAAAGTTATGGAAGAGACTATGGGAAAAAGCTTCACTCGGCGAACAGAAGCTACAAAGCATAATTAATTTAATGAAAAAAACTCTGTTTCAGCAACTTTTCAATTTGAAATACAATATACTACAAGTTACATGATCATAAGTGATGGCGGTCGCTGTATATGTATTTTAAGTGAAAGAAAGGGCGAGGAGGAATGAAGCGTCTTACAACTCGTTTATGCGCGTAATTTTACGGGATGTTAGAGGATTAGACGCGTACAGAATACGTATATGCGCATGCAAATGCTTTTACGTTATTTTTCAAACAGAAGACAAAAAAAAAAGAGAAAGCGAAGAAGATTCGGCGTCGAGTGAAGTACGCTCGAGTTTTCGAATCATGCTCTGATTTTAAGGTAACTTCGAAATTTACTCCTTTATAAGCGTAAAAAAGGTAATTTTTTTAAATTACCGTACAGGCTATAAAAACTCATCAACACGTTAATGTATGAAACATTAAAAGGCACCAATGACTGATTCAAAAACGAATATGGGATTATGTATGCAGTTAAAAACAAACACATAGGCATAAAATATCTTCAGTAATGAAACCACGCGATAGCCCGGCTTAAAAATTAAATAGCGTAGAAAGGCTAAATGGCACTTCAAACATTTACTTCTTATGGCATATTTAATTTTGAAATAAAATAACAACGTATTAATAAAATGACAACGTAATTTTTACTGCCGAAACCCATTCTTGAAAAAACTGGAACTTGTTTCAATTCAGTGAAGAAGCCACATCACTTTTTATACGAAACCTGTCATCCACTCCAAAGTAATGTCACGGCAAGACATACAAGCTTAATGCTTAATCGATCGCAGCAGGAATAAGTGAACGCCAGCGCTGGTCATGATACATGGCGTCAATCGTTGCGGTCTTTTATTTCTGTACCATGGCTTTATTTTTGGGTCTCAGAAATTAGGGCTTGCAGTTGAAGAATGAGACAGTTTGACCTTACAGCCAGCGAGGTAGTCAGCCTTCATATGTTCAAATACAGTTGAGATTGCATGATCAATAAAGTAATTGCTACAAAGCTTATGGCTAAGAAAGCTACTAATATTGTTCAAGGAGAATTACGGAGGTTTAGTGGTCCATAGCAAGCTTATAAGTTAGAAGTTATTGGATGGAGAGACCTTGTAATGCGAGCTCTACGAATATTCGAATAGAACTGCCACGGTGAGAACTAAAACAGTGACTAAATTTCATGCAGTAAAGTAATTATATTCAATGGTAACGTTCAATCATTAAGTTCTGTCTAGGTTACTAATCTAATAAAATACTTTTCAGAGGAAATCTTTGCAATTTTAGAAAGATTGCAAAAAAATTCCCAATACCAGTGCCGACAGAATTGAAATTGAGATTCTAGCAGCAGTTTTATCCTTCAAAAAAAAAAAAAAAAAAAGAATTAGCAGGTATTACACTGATGGATACTAGAATTCACTGGTATTTTTTCGCTACAGACGAGCAATACTGGTACAATACTTGATCAGACGGCATGAAATTTTCTTTTATACCGGAGCCCTCCGTGTACATGAAATCGATGGCGTTCGTAGGTGATTTGTGTTCATACGGACATATGAAATCCGTGGGTGGGAACAAAGAAATATTGTGACGATACAAAGAAAGAAATACGTTGACACGAATTAAATCAATAACAGAGCTTTATATTGAGGTTAGAATTTTCCTGAGCGCAAGTTTAACCTTAACACAAAGGACGGCAAATGAAACAAGAGGCTTACAAAAACAACGTGAGTTTGCTATGTAACTTAATTCACAATAAAAAAATATTCCATAGCTCAGCCCTCACGTATTCTAACGATTCTAAATTGTATAGGCATTTGTCTTTTGTTGGAATGTTGTGCCTGCATCAGAAACAGTATGCATGCATTAAGTTCTCAAAAATGATATCGCGGTTAATTGGGTAATACAAATTAACTATAAACGTTCCAATTAATCGCTTCTCGCGCAAGTCATCACGATAAACAGTAAAAGTATCACAACTTACAATTTTCAATAATTAGAATTTAATAAATATATGAGCAAATACATAAAAGTTGTGGCTCAGACATGAGAATAATAGCCCTTTCCGCATTTTTGAAAATGACGAAGATGCTTAATGCATGTTCAAGTTAAATAATATTAATTTTCTTAGTGTAGTGACCATAACTGGTAAATTCTTCAATTGCGATTTACTCATTGAAAATGCAAAATTTGGAAAATGATCTTGAGCAAATATTTTAATCCGATTTTATAAGTATAAAGATTAGGTCGTACTTTCTTGTACTAGCCACATAAATGTTTATTTTTGCGCATTACTCTATATGTCCGCCTAATATAAGGTTTACATATAATCAATTTAAAAATTAGTTTATTCATTGAAAATAGCCTGAACTCTAATCAAAGCTTCAAATGCTCATTGAAAAAAAGGACAATACGAATGAAGAAAAGATCACATCAGAGTCTCAGATTTCGGGTAATTTGTGGAAATTATTGATGTTACATTTATAAGTTTTATCATTGTGATGTATTTTGTAGAGAAAATATTACCGGCTAAAATAAATTAATTTGTTATCATGGAGAATATATTATAGTATATAATAATATAAGCAAGCATTTTACTGGATTTCTTGACTTACAGTAGAAATCTGCATTAAAATACCAAAGCCATCCCATTAACACAAGCTAATTTTAACTCCTTAGCTTTCAGGCCTCAAAATTTAAATGGCTGTCTACATCCGATGTTTGCAGTGTCGCATCTCATGTTTACTCTATGTATTGCCGCCGAATATACAAGCCTGTGCCACACACGAAGCTCTGACTAAGATATCTCATGCAAACTGCGGCTGTAAATAAGAGGCTGTTACGCGATCGACGTAAGCGACACCCGTTGCTGCAAATCAACGTCAACAAGCGAGCGCTTATCACAAAGACCTGCCTGATTATTAGAGGTGAGTGACGAGTACATGCAAGTTGCAACACCCCATTACGACAGCAGCTCGTGAGTACACGTTCTTTGGTAGTCTATGGGCGCTCTGAATGGTGAGCTAAATCTATAGCGATTGTGCCCAGCAGAGAACAATCCTGTAAGTTCTCCTTCCATCAATCATCACTAAATAGTAGATCTATGGGCGCTCTGAATGATCGGACAAGTCTATAGGATACAGTGATTGTGCCCAGCAGAGAACTATCCTGAAGGAGTTTAATAAACCTTATGTAAAGGCAAGTTTGCATCGAGTTTGTTAATTACAATGCGTGACGATGTGGAGCAATAGCAAAAATCCTAATTGTCGAATAAATTCCTGAGCTGAGATCTGTATTTTGATGAAGATGGGAATACCTTTGAATTGTTCCAATTATACTTTGGTAGTGAAATGCTTTCCTGCATCACTAACATACAAAAAATTAACCGTAATTAACCTCAACAGATTCATTGTAATTTTGACCGGAACTCTCCATGTGTCAAAGGAATGCAAATTAACAACCTTAACGCACACAGAGCGCGCAACTGCATTGAAAGAAGTCACATTTATCAGCGGGCACAATATAAATTTGCCACAAGCACCACAAACACTGGTAGACCAAATAGCGTCAGCAAACATGAGTAACACTGCGTGGCAGGACAGTAAACATTGCTCGGCTCACTGCTGTGAACAACGCGATGTATAATTCAGGCCAATAAGCTGGCCTTCGTTAATTACACGTGCAACAGCTCGTTCACTATCGCCTGTTCAAAGCTGAGACGCGAGATCATAGAATTAATGCAACAATGCCAAAATGTAACTCAGTATAAGATTTATAAATGAGAGTGCCTGAATTCTGAAAAACAAAACCTGAATGAATTTTATGCGTCACAAGTGAAATATTACGCCAATACGGTGTAGTGGGAATATAAATTATCACGGCACGATGAGATTAACACGTCACAGCGAGATCAGAAGCAGGAACAAATAGCTTGTTGATATGTTCGGTAGGCGTTACAAGGGGCTACGGGAGGTGTCGAGTGCGGTGGCTCAGCACGCGCGATGTATTTAATGAGTATACACACAATTAAATAAAAAAACTTGCCGGGAAAGAGAATATGAGGATTAAAAAAATTGTCTTTCAAAACATTTGCCATTCGAGTAAAAACAATACTTGCCATGGCAATTATTTTGCGATAGAACTCTGGGTTCTGCAAAAGTTGTAAGAGTATGAAACCGAAAAAGGCGCCAAACGATAACAGAAATAGATGTTTTCGTGAAAATTCAAATTATAAGAATAACCTCTTTAAATTATTCTTGAATTGGCAATGACGTCTAAGTAACCTGAATTTAACGCAGTTTTTAGATATGAAACGGTACGGAGCTACGTGAATACTAGAATAAAAAAATGACTTGTACAAATTATGTATAACGTCCATTCTCTTATCATACGCTATTATAATATATTAATAATCGGGATGTTATGGACAGTTATTCAGCGTTGGAGCGCGACACAGATATCCGAAGAAAGAGTTTGAAAATAGAATTTGAGTAATCTATTTAACACTAATTCGTTTTTATATTAAAAAATTTAAAACCAATAATCCTCTTTAACAATGATGACGTATCCACGACATGGATGCATAAAGAGAGCAATTGAGTTGCCATCTTAAATATTATTTCCTTCATTTTCGTATCACAAATGGCATTGATTATTGAGTTAAAGTGGATAGGAAGCTGCGAGATGAAAAGATAAATGATGGCTTGTCATTCTGAATGCACATCGACTATGAAGGCCAGGCAACATCAAAGACACAGCAGCTAACATTCAATTGTTATACATGTGACCGTAATTGTGATTATTAACATGGAAGTATAGAGTCCAATTAGGTGTATTGTCGGGTACGCTTACGCCCTTAAAATAATTGTTTCAAGTTCCCTTTCAGTTAAAAAAATAAAATAACATATAACAGTAGATCAGAACATACCCACAATTTACCATAAAGTTACGCATTCACGATAGAATCAATTTCATACCCAACAAAAAATTCATGTTAGTCGCCAAGAACTTTCAAGGGTTTTTCTTTTGTGAGGTCTTTTTCGAAAACCAATTTACGTAATACGTAATACGCATGTCTTAACACTATCGCAAAATATTGATCTTGGTGATAAATATTCAAGCTAAGAAGTCTGCCTCTGATAATCTTATCAGATGTACGAAACATTTTAAATATTCTCGGATATTATACCAAATTTCTCAAAAACATTTATCTGGGCGAAATTTATGAATTTGAAAATGAGTTGCATAAATGCTCTTGGCGTATAGTCATGAGAAAAGATTTATAGTCCAATATACAACATGCTAACTCTAGCACAAATAACTTTTTACAAGATATTTAAATAAGGATCAGTTTGATCAGTAACAAGATGATTTTACTTGAAAAAATAGATGAAACTGTAAACAAAACTTCTTTAATTCACTTGAATAGAAGCCTATAAAAATTCACTTAAAGAAGCCTATATATATTCACTATAATAGAAGCCTAATATTATTAAAATATTATAAAAACTGCAAAATTGGTCGCTTTAAACATCAACACCTCATTTCTGTAGCCATCTTATAGACGGCCCGTCATCAGACAATGCACGGCAATAGATAACACATATATTTAAAAATAGATTTAATTCCCTAGAAGCGAAGCAAAAATGATAAGGTCAGAAAATCTTGTAGCGATACGCTCCAAGATGCAAGGCTTTCTGCGAGATTTATGCCTTTGTGTGGTGAATAATTGAGCAAGAATGGCAGGCTTTAGGTTACTTGCTAATGGACTGTCTTAGAGACGCGCGCTGCGGTCGTGGCGACATGCATGAACAGCTCGAGTAAATCTTGGCCGTATTATCTTTGGCCGATCAAAAAACAAATAAAAGTATATGATTGGATTTACTAATAACTGTTTGTTTATTAATAATGTTTCTTGGCGGCCCCGGTTTTTCGACTGATATTTGTTTCCATTTTCGTACTTGCGATGGAATTTTTTATCAAGAAAAAAAAACGGATAAGTTGAACCGAGTTCGATATGACTCAGAATGACACACTGGGCAAAGAAAGCCAATAGGGATTAAGCCCGGATCGTGGAAATTGCTGGTTGAGTTGCTGCTCCATCGTATAGGTATAATGGTGGGCTGAGGAGCGATACTACAGATCAATAACTGGATCGATAATATCGAATGTTTTCTTCAGTATTTCAACGTATGATTGCCTGTCAATAATGATAAATGGCGACGACCAATGAAACATTGAACTGGTGTTTCTGCTGCACTGTGATGCAATGGTGCAAGACTTGATTGAAATATTCAAGAAACTTGATATGTTTAGGCTGCACCAGACTAACGATGCTTTTACTCTTCTTCGTCTAGGGCTAAAAAAAGCAGGACATTACTGATCTTAATTAACTGAAAAATGTATATGATGATATGATGAAAAATGTATGTATATGATTTAATTATTTCTCCAATAAATAAGGTATTAGAATAAATTAAAAATTCATCATGTTCTAGTATCAAAAAATAATTATTAAATAGATCTCACCTCATGATCTTCTTTTTTATCAGTCGTCTTCGGTGGGATATCGACAAGTTTTTCCACCCTCGGATGCTGGTTTTGCAGCCGGCCTCTGTCCTCGCTCGCTTGTGAATCTTTTTTATCCATAAAAAAATTCCTGGCGGCCTCCATAGGGTTGCCGTCATCCGCCCCCGCAACGTGCTGCTGGGGCTTGCGGACATCGTGGCGTAATTTCTCCGCCCCGATGGAGTTCAAGTCTTTATCAGGAGACCGGTCCATGAGAGCTAGAGTCACTATAAGGTACACAGCCGGCACTGCGATCAAAACTTTCACCAAAATTCCTCGTTTACGAACGAGTATTGTTCTTAGGAAAGCCATTTTAAATTATTTTGGTGTTCCTAATAACAAGGGAAAAGTTAATAATCAAGGGCTGAAAGTTTGTCCAGCGGTTTCCAATACAAGTGAAGGGACAAAGAATATGATATGTACAGTGATTTCGTGATTAGTTTTGCCGATCGATCATAGGAGCAAAACGCGTTTCTTCAGTGGCTGGTCGAAATCAAACACTTCCGAAGAGCCTTTCAGTTCACACTGCATATTAAAAAAATCATCTTTTATCAGAAATGATGTTGATCACAAAATTTTCTTAGAATTATGGTCACAAAAGCTTTATTTCTACTGCACTGACAAGCTTATTCGAGGCATAACGACAACAATATCTCAGTAGTAACAACTAGGACCCAGTTAAACTTCGTATGTTCTTCTCACAAACCGCTTATCAAGAAATGCCACAGCGGTTCGATGATGGCACATGTTTGGGCTTAATAATCTTTCAATAAATTGTAGGCGATGAAGAAGTTCTAAGTATATCGCTTGTCTCTCGCTCAGGAGGGGTGACTGTAGAGCTGCTCAGCGAGAGATGGTCTTGTCAGTCTTCGTGTTGCTCGTCATCAAATCTGGAATAGAAAAATAATTTTCAATAAGAATGTATTAAAATTGAATACTAAGTATTTATTACAAAAAGGAATTTTATAATAAACAAAAAGTTAATTTCACACCGCATCGTAAACTTGAAAATGACTAAACTATTGAATATAGTCATTATGCGAAGAATGCTAATTCGTTAATAGCAATCGCTAAGGACATAAAAAAATTCAGCATGACAAGTCCAAACTAGACCCTTCAGACGAAAAACCTGTTTGGCGTATGATGTTAGCTCGAAACGGCTGCCTTCTTGCATATTAAAAACAAAAAAAAAAATATCAATTTACACTTGAACGGTTTTGCTAATATTTAGTAAACGTAGCAGGTATAGCTTTATTATTGTAGTGAAATAATTATACTAAGCTTGTATTCAATCGTGCTTGAACAATAGCATTGCGATTAAATTCTTTGAGAAATTGTTTCCCGCTGCTTATTTATTTTGAGGAGCATCGGTTTTACTCATCTGCTCCGGAAGAATTAAGATGTCATCAATGGACTCGCCCAAGAAGATCTCAGAAATTTGGCAGTGAAGTAATCTTTCTCCGACAAGCCATCTTTTTCGAATAAAAGTCATCGTTTAAGCCACAAGTGGTAACTCTTGGTAGGCCAGAGGTTCGTGCAGCAGTTCGAGCAAACGGGAAGTCTCGTTGCGACCGAATTGGCAAATTTAGTAGGATACTCCCATTCAAAAACTTAAATTGGTCATAGGTGGCCAATGAAAGGCTGGCAGCCAACCGTTGATAATTTAAATTACACTTTAATAGGGCATTGGAAACTGATTTGGTATAATTAATCGAATTTATATAGCAAATGACCAAATTTGGCAAGCATCTGTAGTTTTTTATACGCAAGAAAAGAGCGCAGTCGCTGGGTTGAATATCTCAAAAGAATGGCTGGTAATAAAAAATACGATTTTATAATAGAAAATACAGGTTATAGAATTACCCGAGAAAACAGTTTCGTTCACTGAAAATTCATCAGACAGGAGTCTCTCTAAAAGTGAAATAAATACAATTTGGTAGCAGACCTACTGTGTGAGGA
This sequence comes from Hyalella azteca, assembly GCF_000764305.2. Lineage (NCBI taxonomy): Eukaryota > Metazoa > Arthropoda > Malacostraca > Amphipoda > Hyalellidae > Hyalella > Hyalella azteca. Next base: position 254,463 of record NW_025943225.1, on the reverse strand, counting down.
CACACGATCGAGCCGCCTGCTCCAGAGCCCTCAATAAAGAGGTTCATTGCGCGCATTATTCTGCATCAGAGAATAACGATAGAGGTAACGAGGTCGAGAGATCGGCGAACAGACCTCACGCATACGGGCCTTGGGAACATGATAATGTCCACGAATATGAGTAGGACACAGAGATATTTGTTCGAGCTTGACTTTACGATAGGAATAAAAACGAAAAAGGTAAGTTAGTTTTTCCTAAATGAACAAATTGCAAAAATGAAGGGTAGTTACAGGTATTGGTATTAATTTGGATATAGAACAGCATTTATATAGGTTGATTCTCGATAAATAATTTACAAGATTTAAAATGAATCATTGTTTCGAAAACAATGGTATTTATGCCTCTAATTAAATTCGCAGTTTATTATCTGAGCAAAATAATCCCAAAGAAATGAAACGCGACTAAAGATTGATGACCGGAATTTTCACAATTTTCCGATAGCTAGATCTTTAAATAGTAATCCAAATTTGTTTCGTGTCAAATATTTTCCGATGCAAGATATTTCTTCGAGGTCGAAATGTATCCTAAAATAGAAAACGTAAAAGCTGCGAGACGTAAAGCTGAAAATGTTTTCGCGGCTAAAAAATTTGGACTGGAATCCCTAAATTCATTCTAAATTTGACTGCATTTCAGTTGAAAATGAGACTCGTGCGATTTTTTTTATAAATAGATAATTCGAAACTCAGAAGTTGATCCCAAAAAAATGATTCTTTTTTTTTTTCACTATAAATTATTCAGAAATAATTCGTCAAGAACAAGTGCACTTGGTTAAGAACCATCAAACATGAAGTAAAAGAAAATTCGTGCTGAAATAGCGTAATTTTCAAATCAAACAACATGAAAGGGCGTTCCGAACAGCGGTGTTGCTGAGGCCCTTGCAAGGGCGATGGTCTGAAACTTGTAATAGAATTATTGCAGTCTTGACGCACGCTTGACAAGCAAGACACTCACGCACCTTACGCTTCCCCTGAATTTCAGTTCAAAATTATTTCCGATTTATGGGCGGCCGCTAAAAAGCCGACGAATGATAGCAGAGGTGATTTGTTATTGCGATGCTCGAAATACATCAATAAATGAACAGGCAGTCGCATCAACTGATTGGTGCCAAGAATATGCATCGCAAATGACGAGAATGATGGAGATGGATTCCTGTTGTTGACGAGACAGAGGCGTGTAAAAACTTCTTTCGTGAAGTTCAGATTAAAATGGTGCCCGGATAAATATATGTGTTAAGTTTTCATTTAAGTGATAAACATTTTCCCCTTATTATTCAAGCGACTAAAATATGAAACCAAAGCATAAAATATTTGTCAGTAAAGCCAACTGAAAACTGTCTCGTAATCCTGTAAGCCTCCAAATAAAACATGGCGCAGGTGCAAGCGGAAAAACTTTGGACTATAAATTTAAGTTTTCAAGTCGAGCGAGCGGTTGGCCGGCGCGCTTACGCTCGACGCGAAAATTTCGGTATAGAGACGCACATGCGAGAGCGCCTCCATAACTTTGCTCTGGCGTCCGACTGCGAAACTGCATTTCCAGTGAAAAAATTGTATTCAAATCGGACATTCGAGAAGTCACTTCATTTTAAATTTTGATAAAAAGAGAATACGAGTCACTTGATGATTCAAATATTCGATCAAAACCCGAGTGTAGAATTTTTATTTAACAATGTTTAATTATGAGCATTCGTATAAGAGCAAAGACGCTAAACTGCAATGTTTTACGAGGCTAAAGTGTTGGGGCGATGCTTCGGTGTTCCCGCATAAAGGCAATAACTGGGCACGGATCAGCTAGATAGCCTTTAGAGCGATGACGCTGAAAAACAGCGGATATTACGACCTGAAGTTGATGCATCGTCACGTTGAAGAACATGTCATTTATGATAGATTGAAGAGCGTTCCACTCGCGAGGTTTTAGAAATCATTCTTAGAAGAATGGAAGAGCACATTTTTCACTAAAGGTACTTACGCATAGGGAGGATGAAAAAATATAAAAAAATAAAATATATTATAGCAATAAAAATACCCAAAAGGTCGTTTTTTATACCCATACAGAATGTGGTTCAAATATAAGGCATTTTAAGTGAAGTATATATCACTACAATGGTTTTTCAGCCACCCCAACAGTAAATAGAAAGTTTCGAATTGATTTACATCAACGAACGTCGATGAATGTAATTTAGTTCTGGAAAAGGTTCGCTGCACAATTTGCACGGAGCGTAAAGTGGCGGAAACGCACCTGCGACTTCCCAATTTATGCTAAAACAAACATAGAATATTCTCGCTTCGACGGCATGCAAAGGTGCGCTCGTACGATGAAAGAATTGATAGAGATGGACGGCCAGCTTTCGAATTCCGGGCCTGCATTTTGATATTTTTGATTACAGGTTTGATAGAATATTTAAAGAACATTGGGCTGGAGTTGGCTGTATTAGCTTCGATATTCACCGCGCAAGCACATCTCGCACGGCTTGCCGGTCGTTACTTGGATACCAAAACCCACGTTTATTTTTTAAATATAAAAGTAGATAATTTTGTTCCCGTACATCAGCATCATATAGAATAATCAGAAGAACTTGGGATGAAATTGTGACTTGTGTTAGGTCACTCTTGAGTCACAGGTCGTTACATAAAAGCTGCTAATAGATATTCTGCCACTATATATGTACGTTCGGGTTCGAAGATGTCAAAAATCTTAAGCCCTAACGAAGAGGAACCACATTTAGAGGGCATGCAGGTTTCTATAAAACCAGTCTTTCTATTTCTCACTTGCAAGGCTGATATATTGGAAAAACAGCAGTCAGTAAACTAGTACTACAATTAATGCTTAATTCAGTGGAATTTAATTACAATTAAATTCTTATCGCATTCACGCTTGCTGACGGCTTTTGCCGTCATGTTGAATTTGCACAAAATGCACAAGCTCAATTTTCTATCTCGTACTGGAAAGAACTAAGTAATATTTCATGGACGTGTATATGTGTTATAAAATAGCATACCTGCTCTATAAAAAGTGTTGATGTCTATAGAAGTAAACACTTACATATATAGATATAATATATATTAAAGTGAATGTATGTGTATTTTATACAAAAACTTTTTATATATAGACGTCAATAATAGAAAGTGCGTTGAACAATAATAGCTGGTATAAAAGGCGTAATTTTGGACCAAAGATTAGAGCAAAATTTGGCAGAAAAGGCGTATCTCTTATTCACTCTTATGTAATAACACGTAACAATGACGGCTCTTCACGTACCTTGTTTCTTTTGCACTGTTAAATTAGGACAGCTATAGAGCTGTTCGTGCTAATTGGACCAACATGAAAAACTAAGGCAAGCGTGAATGCGTTAATTGCATTAAATTAAATGCTTACATTTAAATTTTGTAATTTTTCACCTTAACAAGGTTTAACTTGCATCAAGATGAGGGAGGGAGGAAGTTTAAAATACAGTCATAAATGAAACAAATTAGTTACATAAAATACGAGTCATGTGTTATGAGCAAAATTTCATTTAATTTCAAGGGATGATAATTTTCAAAAAAATTTCCTAATTTATATTCAGGGATGATATTCCCCCGCAAGGCATTAATTAGTCTCCCGAAAAGTGGAACATTTTTACAGAAAATATTCTTCTGAAAACAGCAATCAGAGATAAAGTCTCCAGTATTTTTACTGAACCAATATGCAAGGTATTTGTTTAACCCTGAGAGAAATGTAAATAAACATGAAAATGGCTCTCGCCGCTCGCAGTATAGTTCGTCTTCTTATAGCGGCGATCCATTAAACGCAGAGTCGTGACGCGGCCCAGGCATTTGTGATATACAGTGGGGGGAAATAAATATTCGTACACTTGAAAAATCGTATTTTAATGTATGTAAGTACATAAACTTAACAGGAAAAGTGATTTAAATTATGTATAGACTCGCATAGTATTTAAAAATACTATCAAAAGAAATTAAATCTCAATGCAACAAAAAACAATGCAACATGTTCTCGAAAAGTGAACATGTTGCATTGTTTTTTGTTGCATTGAGATTTAATTTCTTTTGATAGTATTTTTGAATACTATGCGTCTCTATACATAATATACATCACTTTTCCTGTTAAGTTTGTGTACTTACATACATTAAAATACGATTTTTCAAGTGTACGAATATTTATTTCCCCCCACTGTAATTGAGCGACTGCTGAGATCAAAGAAAACAAATGAGGCTACCTGCAAACAAATTATGGGTGAGCGATAAGTAGTCGATGGGTTGTCTAAGAAAAGACAGCGTTGAGTTAGTATAAAACGGGTCTAGAAATAGTGGGTGACGATCATAAAGGTTCTTAGTACCAATAATAGAAATGGACGGTAAATCGTCGGTTAATGGTCGGTCGTACATAAATCGGGCAAAACTTTTGCGGTAGGTACTCCCTCCATACACGCAAATACAATACATGGGAAAATTCAAATACTGGATCGTGAACAAATTTTTCGAATATATAGGAATGAAACGGGGAAAACTTACAAATGCTTATTCATTAGGAAACACTAGTTGGAAATGGAACAAAAATAAGGAAATGTATGAAAATAATTTGCGAGGGTAAGCTTTATGTTATTAGGTAATCACGATGTATGAAGAATATGACTTATGGCATGGAAAAAAAGTTTCTTTTAAATATTTAAATAAACAGGGGGTGAGTTAGTCAGACAAAAAAATATATCTCAGTACTCACTGCAGTGAGTGACAGAGAGCGCATTTTCTCGTCGACGAAAACGTGAAGTCACGGACAGACGGACGGACATGACGAGCACAATAGCGCCTTTTTTCCATAAATGAGAAAATGCGCTAAAAAGCCCCCGATTTAATATTCACAAGTAGCGTCATCGCCATAGCAACGTAGCAGCACGCCAACAACGACAAAGCTGCGTAGCTGGTAAAATTCATTGCGAATGTTTTATCTGTATTCACAGGCAACGGGAATTGCAAGTCTCTTAGCATCAGATGCAGATAACTGATTTGAATGGAAGCAATCAGTGCAAGTCACGCCGGCACTTGGTCGGAAAAAAGACAACAGTTGGACATGCATCGGACAGAAGCGATCAGCAGAATTCACTCGTTGACGATGCATCAAAGAATCTTTGGGAATTCTAAGCTAAAAGCCGAAAAAATTTAATTCATGTTTCATGCACTGCACTCACATAGTATGCCGCACAGATGAAAACTGTCACTGCAAGGCCAGCGATCGAGGGGATTGGTCGCAGAAAGAAATCGTCATAACACGTGCAGTAGTCACCGGATTTATGACACCCACTCATCTGACGTAAGTACCGTAGACTATACATCAAAACGCAGTAAACAAAGCTTTTAAATTTAGACTTTTAAAGACTAAATTAAAAAAACAAAGCTTTTTGGTTTTTAAACAAAGGAAGACAAAGCTTTTTTTTAAGACTTCGCAGAAAATTTGGAACTCGCAGAGAAAATTCCACATAAAAAGAGTATTCCGCCATGAAAATATATCCACGTTATAATAATAGAGGAAATGTTCTGCCACAGAAACAAAAGGGTACTTTAAGTAGGAAAATTGCGTCCTAATGGGTACGGTTTCAGACAACGTGAGAGGGCCGCCTCGTTAAATATTCCTCTGTTATTTGAACAGCGAAATACCAGCAGTAACTTTTTCGACTTCAAAAAACGGAATCTCAGGAGCCAATTAAAAGATCATTACGAAGTAGCGCAATGCTGAGCAGCTCGAGGCAGAGTTTCTTCAATATTTCTTTAAAAAAGAACAGAGTTGGGCTTCCAGAAAATATATCTTTCGTGCCTTTGTTTCTGAAGCAATAGTTCACAGACCGGAGATTGCGCGCTGTATATAAAGCTTTTCAATTCCGCTCCAGTTGCGCTTCAATTATGAACAGCATCAATAAATTTATTTATTGTTAATGATTGATGAAAGTATTGTTGACTAAAAAGAAATGCATCGAACGTAAACATAGAGTTCATTAATGCAGAAATTTCAGAAAATATAACTGAGCACGATCTTTTTAAAAAGTAATGTAAACACGTTTGCTCTTGTTTTTATTACACCAGCCTCCAGTGCACAACTCTCGTCAGAATTGTTCGCTGGAAGATGGAAATTCAGAGGCATCCGCTTGAACTTAAACGCATACAAGTAAAAGATCGGGCGTCTTCAAGCCACGTATCAAAACCTGATACTTCACTCCAACTATGTATCTATGACCGCACGCAAAGCATGGGGAAATCTCTTATGTTGTGAGATAATAGTTCATGCCAAAGCTTTTTAAATGTAAGTAAATGAAATTAAGAGTCAGCCAAATGCAAAATTAAAAAAACGTGTTTGCTTTGGCAACGAGCATTATTTGTGCTCAACATTCCATCAGGTAAAAATGAATAAAAAATGTCCTTAATCAAAGTCCGTTCTTAATCATCAAAAAAGTTTGAATTATCAATATATTCATGATTATGTCCGTGCTCTATTTTGAAAATTTATAATCTGCTTTATCTCCCACTAGTAATTGAGAGAAATGTATGGTTTTATTTGCTACGATAGAATCACATGCGGAAAACAACAAAATGCATCCAGTCTCTTACACTGATCCATATGTAGTGCAGCAGTCGATACTAATGCATAACATGTTCTGCAGCCTCTCTAGAAATATATTTTTCATGTTGTCATTGATTTAGTAAATGGGCATTGTTGGAAGAGCAGCGAGATGGAAAACTATTAAAGAGGCCCAATTGTGTATCGATCTTACTCATCTCCTTTGATCTTATGATCTTAGCACACCGATTACTATCATCAACATAAATTTTATTCCTGTCCTCGAATAGAGCTCAGTCTTTGACTGTAATAATTACGTAATTACGCAGAGTATCAACTTTCTAAAATAATAATGAAGGCTATCATAATGCTAATATTTGTCTTAATTATGAAAGGTGCAACTAGAAGCGTGAGGCACAAGACGTGCTGCGTTTATTGTGGAGAAATCCAGGTTCTGGGGTCAAGATAATCGATGAATGCACTCAAATCAGCGCCCCCGACGCGCGGGAATCAGGCTAAAATTCTTCGCTACTTCCTCACGCAACTCTAGTGACGTTTAATTACCAGACATACGTGATGGATAAAGCTACTTCGGTGTCAGGTAGCTGCCAAGTTGCACATTAAGACAGAATTCTTACATTGAGAAAGAATTCTTACATATAGGAAGAATTCTTACATCGAGAAAGAATTTTTACATTTAGGAAGAATTCTTACATCGAGAAAGAATTGTTACATTTAAGAAGAATTCTTACATCGAGAAAGAATTTTTACACTAAGAAATAATTCTTACATCGAAAAATAATTCTTACATCAAGAAATAATTCTTACATCGAGAAATGATTCTTACATTTAGGAATTCTTACATCGAGAAAGAATTTTTACATTAATGAAGAATTTTTGAATCGAGAAGAAATTTTTACATTAAGGAAAAATTCTTACATCGAAAAAGAGTTCCTATATTGAGAAAGAATTCTTACATTAAAAAAGAATTTCTGCATTCTATAAGAATTCGAGTCATGAACAGGCTATAGAATTTTGGTCCTAGTTACTCTTCAACAATTTCTGGTTTACCTTGAATTAAATTTCAACTGTTAATCACAAATAAATGTATTAATCACTACAAATTATTAAAATAATTAATTATTACTCGACTTCTATCTGAATAGTGCAATTGCTATCACTGTATTTCTTACTCACGCATTGTATTTTTCGTGCGCAAGTTCGTGCATGAATTGCTGGCGCTTGAGCTCACGCTTAGGAAGGCGTGGATGGAAGATGTTGAAACGTGATAACAGGAAGGGTTATAACGTTATAACTCATTAAACTTGCAAGCATGCGTAACCATGATCGTCATATCGAGGATTCCTTCAGATATTGAAACAATCCGTTCACAAAAGAAGAAAGAGATGAGGAACGATGCCATGATGGTTTTGGAGCGACTAGTCAATGTAGGTCATAAATCATATTTTGCCGATATGATATTGAGAAGCTATTTTCTAGTTCAAATAATCAATTCAGTTTATCCATCACTTTAAGTATGAAATCCACGGACTCTTGTCAGAGAATATATCAAAAGTTATCGAAGGCAATCGCAAGATCCAGAAGAACTGATTTAGCGAGCGGCTATTTGCACGACCTATCTAAACGTGTCGAATTGTCTTCAATGTACAGGTCAAAACGTGCAGGTGCGTTGAAGAAAACCTGCCTCGACAGTTACTAACGCAGAGCGCGATCGCTCGGAAGAAAACCCATCAATTTATTGCCAGGAAAGGCACTCAGCAGCCGTTCACATTCAATGCAGCAGCGTCGGGAAGCTGCTGTAGGCTTGATAAAAAAATTTCACTCGTAAACCTTGAAGCAAACTTCATCTGCGGTCCAGACGCAGGCACTTTAGGATAAAACTAGCAATTGAAAGACATCTAAATGCCACAGAACTGCAACAAGCTTCAAGAAAGCGTACGGCCAATTGCAGGCTCATCGATTCGAAGGAGCCTGCTCTTCTCGTGTGCCAATCGTTTCAGGTGAAAAAATTTCCAGGTTCAGGAGCATCGCGTGAATTTTTTAGACGAATTAAACAGTAAACCTCTAGCAAATAAAACAGCTTTAGCAAGAAGATTGCAGATTGTATAAAGTTCCACCTAAAATTAATTAGAGAAGATAAATAAAACAATGCATTGCCAATTATACCAAATATTAATTTTTTTAAATAAATTCAGTAGGATACTTCCTTAACTGCAGCCGACTTACAATGAATAGGTAATTCGGTTTCAAATGCTATGCTGCATATATGAGAATGGTTTAGAATGCTCGAAAGTGTAAGGCCTTTAAACTCTTTTCGCTCAATGTGAGCAGCCGCAAACACCTACTTCAATTTTTCGATTGCGGATCGAAAATCGTTGCAATAAAGTACAAGCGAGAGCACACCCACAATTGGAGAACACCACACGCACCGGGTGTTATGGGTCATTGGTTTTTCCAGAAGTTTTCCAATAGCGGCAGAAAAACCAAAGACCTGTGAAGCAAGAAGACAACTGCAAAACAAGCCACGACTTTACGAGAAATTTTGAGCTCAGCGAAGCATGCTTCTTTATTCCTTCAGCGAAGTCCAAAAATTACGGTCGGTCCGAGTCGATAGTTCATGTGAAGGCGCTTGTCGGACTTTTATTGAAAGGCGGATGAGGCACGGCCTGCAGTTGAGGCAGCAAGTAATTTGAGCGCTGGGAGTTCGGCGCAATGGTGACCAATGTTGCTGGTCGCCAAGTTAGGACAGCCGCCAAGAAGTTATGGCAGCGCGAGTTGGGTCGTTTGAAATGCTAGCTGCAGCACGTCGCTGGGACCCGTCATGCGAAGGAAGCTTCGGGGACTGACACCTACACCTCCCATGGGAATGGTTGGCCTTCGAGCAGTTGCAGATGGTTTACCGGCTTTAGGCTGCAGATGGTTGGCCTGCTGACAGTTGCAGGTGGTTGACAAGCTTCCGGTTGCAGATGGTTGACCGGCTTCAGGTTGCAGACGGTTGACAGATTCCCGGTTAACTTAATGCCAGTTGCAAATAATTGACCAGCAGTTGTTTGTTTATCGCAAGCCGGCTTTAGAATGAGCGTCGTCGACTGTCTAACTTGAATTTACTCACATGCATATGCCAGAGCGCTGCCTCAACTCCAATGTGTGTTTATGGAAACTACCAATTCTCTAAATCGAAACGGTGTGTGCAAATCAATTAATGAAATTCGCTGAGTTTCGACTCGCGTTTGCCGACACCTCACGACATTGCGGAACAACGAACACTGGCCACGTCTCCTGATAGGGCTTATCTCACGAGTTATCTCATCGCAGATAAGAAGTGGGTGAAGGTGACGCTATGTCATCAGCAAATAAATGATCATTAACGCTATGCACGTGGCACGGGAGCAAAACACGAAGCTATTCAAAAAATAATATACAAGAATATATAATCTTATTGAATAAGCGTTAAAAGGTATTTAACAATTCTGATCTTATGGCATAGGATTGTTATCTATAAAATATTTTACAGAAGCAATTTACGTAAACGAAAAAAATTGCTAGGAAAAAAATTTCTGACGGAAAATCGCAAAGCACGAAAATTGCACAAGCATATACTACATTTTATACTAGACAAAATGCCAAAATAAATAAACCATAAATTCAAACTTAAGGAAAAATAACTGGGGGAAAAGTAGCGAAAACAACTCGTCGAGTCATGGCGAATTGTGAAGACGAAGAATTTATCTTAATAATTTCTTTAAGACACTTCAAAGGTAGGCTTATGGACGCCAATTTAGGTGGCTTGTTTGGACCAAGTCAGACTTTTAGATCTATCAATGGAAGGCTGCCCAAATATAATAACAAATAATTGAAGTGATTTAAAAAGGCAAGAAATGGAGAATAAAAACTGTTAATATCCATTGTTCCCATAATACATTCATAATTTTTCAACAGAGCTTGACGCAGACAAGAACAAGAGAAATTATCAACACACTTTGATATCACAACGAAAAGAAGAATGCGACAGCAGATGTCGAGCTCCCATCAGAAACTACACTCGGCAGACATCAAATCCAATTTTGATGCTAGAGAAGAAGAAGTCTTATGAATATTCCAGGGAAGACTTCTCGACAAGCGACGGCTACATGGAATGCCACTCAATGTCGCTGCCTCCTCATGCGATGCACTTGCAGGTATTCCGTCGTACTGCATGGGATCTTGCAGCTAAGTAATGAGCTTAATTGAAATTTGATATTGCCATTACAATTTGGGGCGATTTGTTGGTCGCCTCAGGAGCAGATGTTCGTTACTACATGAAAAATTGCGGAACGATGAATGCTTGATTGTGGTGGAGCAAAGCAAGCGCGGCCTTTTACGAACACGAGCGTTCAACGGGCATTGAGATGAAAACACTCCTCATTCGTCATTTATGGATCCTTCATTCATATTCAAACATTAATACGTTGACTACGATTGCTTCATCTTGTACTATTATTTCATTTTTTGTACTGTTTTTAAACATGGTTGCCAGACGGTCATTTTTTCCGGGCAAATTCCGTGATTTAGTTTTTCTCAATTGCGCTGACCGGCTAAAATTTATGATAGGGGTACTTCCTAATTAAATTTTTAATACTGCAAAAAGAAAATAAATGGAATTTTTATAACGGAACCTACAAATAAACTAGTATATATAGAGTTATCGGCCTTTTTTGGCTTTTTTTGTTCTCGGATTTGGCCGATTTTAGGCAACCAGATTTATGTACCACTACGTCCTGGAGAAATACATTTCGTGGTACGCATATGTACCACTTCGGAGTTAACGTGTTGAGGTCGGTAGAACGGAGCCGCCTTAACAAAGTGCATATGACATTCAAGTGTCTCGTCTACTGCAGGGCCTTTACAACGTTTAATTAGCAACACCTCAACGCATTGTATCCGACATCGATGAAAGTCGTCTATCTCAAGTTCTTTACCATTTAATTGGCGTCTCTGCGACACCTGCTACACACGACCTGAGCTGCTATTGAAGAAGCTCTGCGATTATCATCAGGCCAGAGTTCGGCTGGCTGTTTTCAACCAATTTAGAGGCTTATATGCTAATGCCTGCCTGCGTCCAGAATACCAAGCCATAACTGCTCCAGCATGCCGCGACCACATGGGCGCTGGAGAGGATGCATTAGGTCATATCAAATTTGTTGGGGATTTCAGTCTTCGAGGAATTGTTTTGACCGCGAAAAAAGCAGACGCAATAGCACTTGGTATAATGAAATACTTAGGATAAAACTGTATAATTCTACTGTATAATTCTAGATGCAAACCTGCGTATTACAATGAAAAAATGAACGAGTTTCTCGTTGAAATTGAGACTAAAAACATTCAAACATATATCTATACACAAAAATAATAGAGCCAAGTTCAAGTAGGCAATAAATGATAATTCAGGCAAGTCTTCTCATTGTATTGCAAACTCACCCAAATCAATTTACAGTCGCATTACTCAGTGCATAGTCTCTCTAGAGTGAAGTTAGGAAAGCCAAAAAATAAATTTCTATTTAAAAAATATTTCGAATCACTTTACGCGACAATATTCTAGTGAAATGCACGATTTGAAGAGAAAACGTCGACGAAATAAAAAACATTTTATTTTATTTTTTACATATAAAACATTTTATTTTCACAGAGAAAATAGCAAGGCAGCGCAAAACATTTTGAGGAGGCATGGATAATATTTTCATTTTATTTTCAAACAGGCATGTGCAAATTAAATTTAGCATAAAGACTTTTTCACATTTTAGTATACGGGAGTTCGATGAGAGAATTCAATTTTCATTGTTTGCTAAACTATTTGTATTTCATAGCCTTTACGTTAGTTGAAAAATTATTAAGCCATTCTGGGTTGGCGCGATTTTTAAACTTTAAATTTAAAATAATTAATTAAAAATTCAAAATTTATTCTTTAATCGTAATGGGAGTTAATTAGAATTTGAAAGTAGCAGTGGGTTTGATCGAGGAATCTCTCCAAATGACATCCTTAATAGTTTAAAAATTATTCCTGGTAAAAATGAGGGGATTTTTTTTGTCATTTATCAAATAATTTTATATCATGGGCCGGACAGCGCACACTTTAATGCGTATGTTATCTAATATTATGATTAGCTTTATACACTCTTTAAAGCCAAAGTTTCATCCAGCATTGCTTTATTAGAACCGACGTTAGTTTATGCCGACTTTTAAATTATTTTGAGAACAAACTATTGAACTTGTTTTTATTTTTTTGAAAATTGCAAAGTAATATTCGTAAGCGGTTGTCATGCGCTAAATACCCGAGGAAGGATTTGCTATGAATAAACGTAAAACTCCATAACGTAAAACGTAACTACGCAATGCGTGTGTGAAGTGTAAAAAAAAAAAATTATTGTAATTAATTTTGTCCGGTAATTGTACGAACCATGTTAATATATATATATATATATATATATTTGTCGGATGTCACACGTAGAATCATTAAATTATTTACTCTTCGAATAATGAAGTTAAATTTGATTTTAAAGACTTCAAATTATAAATTAAGTTAATCAAAGATGATGACAAATAAAAATAAAAACATGACATTTAAAATCGAGGAACAATTAAGTCTACGGATTTTAGTCAACAAATTGAAGTACTTTTCACCAATTGCATTTGCTTTGTTCTAATCTACTGACAAATAACAAAGGGAGAGTGAATTGACTGCTACTTGGAAACTCACGTAATTTTCTAGTGTTGATTTCTCAAATGCGACGCACAAATGTTCATTTGAGTATCACAAATGAAATTCAACGCAAGTTGTTATGATTTAATGTGGGGTTTTTTAGTATAGATTTTAGAAAGCGAAATAACATAAATTGCAAAGGATACTAAGTATTGCCTGGCGGTGGATTAAGGGAGCGTGACCAAAAGTAATTTAAAATAAATTTATTGGTAAAGGCAGGGGCGGCACTCGGCAGGAGCTTATACAAGCGACGGGATCACCATGCGTGATCACGCAATGCGAAGAGCAGCACTGGAATTTACCTCGTAAAGACCACATCAATGAGGCACATACACGACACTGCCCAGTCGCTCGGATTCACATTAACAATTGATCACGAAGATGCAAAAGCTGGCTATTATAGACTGAATACAAGGATTCAGAAGTAATTTCTAACAAATTAAATTCTTAAACCGTTAGATTTATGAAGAGTTTTGAACAGTTCAAAGACAACGTGCTGGAAAAATTGTTCTGAGACAAATTAACATGTCCCACCATTTTCAAGAATCAATGAGAATTAAATCGTAGTCAATTAAGTGGCTAATTAACAGCTGTTCTGAACCACCCAGGGCTAAGTTTCAACATCGACTGCGATGAAGTCAGAATTTACTTTACAGCAATTTTGCTTTACAGTGATTTTACTTCATTGTGATGCGTGTGCCGGTCTGATAAAGCAGGAAATCAGAGTGCATTGCGGTCACGTTAATGAACTAGTTTTCTTATCCACGTTTCTTTATATAGTACCATTAAGATTGCAGTAGATTAGCACGTTAACAAGACATGGTTGTTAACAGAGAGCACAGCACTAGTCAAGAACGCAGGTCGCACAGGTGCAATCAAATAATAAAGTCAATTTCCGTGGTGAGGTCTTTCACCGTGGCCAAGAATTGCATCCTTGAAAGTGAAAACAAGAAACTTCGTGATATAAGTCAAGTTCAGAAAAACACATCTTGACAGCAGGCTCAAGGAAAAGCCAAAAAATTACGAAAAATAGAAAATAATGATTTTTATTTTCATACGCATGGTCCTCAGTGGCCGATGGAAGATCTCCCTTTACTGACATTTTGATCGGTTCCAATCGGCAGGCGAGAGAAGTTCTCAAAAGAGCGATAGCGCGAAGCTACAAGACAAAGTTGGCGCTTCTCGCTCGGATGCACGCAAATCAGGACTTGAACGACAAGCAAATAGAGACCGTCGAGCTGATGCGTCTGCAGCGGCACAACGAACCATATTTTGTGAAATAATTTTATGAATAAATGGATTTCATTTCCAGCGGCGATATCTATTGTAAATATACACATCAAATATTGACGACACTGTTTTTGCATCGTACCTTTGAGCTTTACACTGCAAAGACCGCATGTGACAAGTTTAGAGAGGCCGAATTCAACATTATACAGTGTAATTGCTCGTCATTCTAATTGTACGATCAAATTATGCTCACTACATACACCATTTACAGCATTGTGTAATGAACTAACAACACTAACAACTAAGTTATGTCTCGAACCTCGAGGTTAACCATTTACAACATGCATTTTGAAACGAACTGACGGTTAACTTGCATACCTAACGTCTGATGTCAGAACGCGTGAAAAGTCAGTGTACGGTTAGCAGGCCCGTTCAGTACTATACTCCTCTTTAAGCTTGACCTGTTTACCAGCCCACTTAAGAGTTAGCCTATTTGCTTTTCATTAGGATTGCAGGAGCTGGAAACGAGAACAAACGTTCTTCGATTTAATCTAAGTAGGAAACTATAATTGAATTACCAGCTGTCTATAACGCGCTCAGTTGAACAGACAGGAATAAATATGGAATCTTCGTAATTTCATAAAATTATTTATTTGATGACGTGAATGCGAAAGGAGAAAAAACTAACCGCCAAGGTGGAAGGTTCAGTTAATTTTATGGCAGTTATAATTATAAGATTATTATTATTACACTGCCTTATAGTAATATAATATTACTATAAGGCAGTTACTATAATTCACTATTAGATACATAGAATAATCAACAATCATTGCAGGCAGGCAAAGCCAGGCTGAAAATAAGCGTTCGCGTGCAACTTGTGCTGAATTAATAGTGACTTTTGGATCGAATATTACGTCTGCATTAGCTTAAAAAAGAGATGGCAGGCGCTCTTCAAGAATGCCATCAATTGTTGACATGGCTCGATATCGACTGGCAATTTTGTATTGACGCTGCAATTTATCAAAAAGGATTTCAACTCCCAGTGCTTGTTTTAAGAGCTTATCGTCTTGAAAATGATAAGAGAGAGCGGAGGAAGAACGGAAGCATTTCAACAAACAAATTATGGAGCAAAATATAAAATACTACGTCCAAAAACATCCTTGGGATAATAGGGATAATAAACGAATCGTGTCCAGTCAATCATTTGTGTCCAGTCAATCATTTGTGTCCAGTCAATCATTTGTGTCCAGTCAATCATTTGTGTCCAGTCAATCATTTGTGTCCTGTCAACCATTTGTCCAGTCAATCATTTGTGTCCAGCCAATAATTTGTGTGCAGCCAATAATTTGTGTCCAGTCAACCATTTGTGTCCAGTCAACCATTTGTGTCCAGTCAACCATTTGTGTCCAGTCAACCATTTGTGTCCAGTCAACCATTTGTGTCCAGTCAACCATTCGTATCCAGTCAACCATTCGTATCCAGTCAATCATTCGTATCCAGCCAATCATTCGTATCCAGCCAATCATTCGTATCTAGTCTACTATTCGTATCTATTCAACCGTCATAGAAAATGAATTGCCAACATTTGTACCGAGAATGCAATTATCAAAACTTTAATTAAAAGATAAGGTATCAGAAATAAGAAACTGTCGGACATGGGCGGTAATTCAGCCGTGAATACTTGAATTAACTCGAACCAATAAGCAAGACGCTGTCTCACATTGCAAGTGCGTAGTGAATAATTTGATATAAGTAGTTTATAAAACCCTGCTAATTAGTTAATTCAAATTTATTCCCAAGAAAACATCTATTATCAACAATATTCAATTTTGTTCCAACAAAATTGAAACAGGAACTAAACAAATTAACTAACTTAATATTTTTTGGGAGTGAAATTATAGAATGGATCGGAGCTTTAAGCGCTCAAGTGCTCGATGGCATATTTCAATTTAAAATGAATGGAAACTCTATAATTAACTTAACAAGTCACACTTCAGTCCTTAATCTAGTTAGGGTTGGTGCTTAACTTGAATGGGGCCACAATGAAGAATAAATGAGGAAGTTATTGAACTAATAATTAATTTGTTGAAGCGAAAAGATATGCCATTCCAAGATAGTGATGTAAAACGTTTATGGCCATCATTACATTGGAGTGAAATGATAGCTTCTTTAGGAATTTGAAGGGCAAGCATATTGATAAGTTTAGGTTTTAACCAAACATAGCATCACCATCATAAATGTTAACTGATGTGTAGAGTATCTAAGGGCAAAGTTTTTCGCTGGAAATTCGAAAGTGTTAATAGTGCCAGAAAGTACGTGTTTGAAACTTGAATTTGGAATTCGTGTTGTGCCAGCGAATTTAAAGCCAGTTATCTGCCAATCAAAAAGCCATCATTATCTATCAAAAGGCAGTTACTTGCCTATCTTAAGATATTTAATTGATTCGTAGTAGGCATACATTTTAGAAACTAAGGCCAAGATGAAAAATAATTTCGGTTTGGTGTGGAACATGACGGATTGGCAATGTTTTACAAGGACAATTTGTGTATAAAAGGAAGACGATCGCAGTGAAGACGATCGGGTTCTCCTACCGAGCAACAAGATTTGACTGGCAGAGAAGTTCATGAAGGTTCCGAGATCGAACATGAGAGTGACGCAAGATTGTCGCTCGATCTCACGGCGAACCTGTTTTCAATGACAATTGAAGCAAGATGAATCCAAATACGGTTGAAATCTTCTTTTGGCCATACGGCAAAACTAAAATTCAAGGCCAGAAACTGCATTAAGTCAAGTGGAAAACTTTTTCTTAATCATGACTTCAAGTTGTCAGCGGCAGAAATTGCCGAAGGCTGAATGATTTATGGAGGATAATTGCAACAGACTGTGGAATTGCATTCGGGTAGCAGGAGAGATCAATCCTATTCAGGTATGAAGAAATGCAAGAACGACCTGCAATCAATGAGAATAATTAAGGTATACCATTTACACAATAATTGCAAACCAGTAGTATAACCTAACCCAGATCAAAAATTGTTTAAAAATATGAAAATTTCATTCAATGTACACCGTGAAGTGACTCTTTCCAAATATCTTTATTTTCCAATCCAGAACCGTGCTAGAAATCCAAAATGGATTCCGCAACTAGCAGTTCCATAAACAGCGGAACTTAACAGATGTTGAGGACGTCGCAGGCAGATGAACTTGTATTAACTGAAGCCGTATCTCTCGGAAAAGTCCGTAACTCGGTACAGAAGTTGGGGCACTGCTCATGCAAACGTCCACTGCGATAACAAGCCAAGCGAGCGGCGCTTCGAAAAATTCCACTCAATGCCTGTGGGAGTCTAACGTAATCGTTAATATACATTGAACTTCATCGACATTCCAGCGTCCCAACGGCGCAGGTTTAGCTTCAAAAGTCATTAAAACATAAGCGAAGTTTATAATAACTCGAGGCTCATCATTTAAGAGTGGCTCTTAAAATCAATGAAATGCTTCGCTCTCACGTCCCCCGACGCAACATGGATTTTCTTTTAAATAATGCAGAGTTAAGAGGCACTCTAAAGACAGCCTCAATGAGAAGACTTTCTCTATGAGGGAGTAAGGATATTTAAAGTAGAAAAAAAATGGAATTGGCTTTATAAACTCCCTCGATGCCACGAGTTTTACAGGCTTCTCGGGCTCGGAAAAACGCTAATTGAGTGAGAAAAACGAGCCAAGTTGGAGCTGCAAAAGCCCATGACAAAGTTTCTCCCAATATGCAAAACTAAGTCTTTCTACGAGACATTTTCTTACCGGAATTTTGTAATTTATTCATACAATATTCCCAAGTTGGAGAAATAAAGTTACTCAGGAGTAAATATTCCTGCCAAAAGAACAGTAACTGGAACTCTTCGATTATATTACTAACTGAAGAACAGAATTAGAAATTATAGAATGAACTTCAACTGAAATGCTGAATGGCCATGTCGAAGTATAGTAAAGTTTTATGCGAAATTTTCAATTCTACAAGATAGCTGTAAAGAGCAAGTCGAGTAAGGAAAATTATTTCAACAGAGCCTGTAATTACGTCGTGATTGCAATGAAATTATACTCAGAGGGATAATTGTGTTTAGCTGTAAATTTCACTTTGCGAGCCATTCTTTGAACATTCAAAGAACAGCACACGTGCTGATGTAAAATTGTGGGGTGAACATCTGTAAAAGCGCTGCCATTGACAAGTCTTCCACTCTGGAAGTAAACTTTTCACGCAAAAATTATAATCTCATATAAAATGGCAGCAATTCCATGAACAGCAATGATTCTTCGATAATTTTCAATGGAGTTCGCGATGTTGCGGATCTCGGAGTGGCTGGGTAATTTTACACGGCTATGAAGAGTAGAAACGGCGGGTGCATATGGCGAAACAACATCGATGGGCTCGGACGCTTGGAGGCTGCCAGGCTAATCATGCTAATGCATACGACACCGATCCTGGTTTCATTGACGCCATTCAAAAAATTAAACTGCATGGACGCGTGCCGGGCACTCCACTTACCGCTTCGCATCCCATATCGCTAATAAAAAGCAGCCACGAAGCACAAACACCGACCTATGAGTTGAATTCGAATGGAGTTATAGTAGGGAAATTTGCATGATAAGTAGTATCCAAAGATGAAGAATGATAAAGTGGTCAGACTACATTTTAGGCGGACAGCGAACAGCTTTCGCACTAAAACGGAAATTGGAGCCCAAGAAAGTTCATGTCAGTGCAATTACTGTAGATGAGTTAGTTATACGGTAGTAATTAGATATTTCATGAAGGAATATTTTGAAGGTTCAAATCCTGCAGGCAGGGGCAATTCTAATGAAACCAGAGCCGTTAATGGAAGAATTAATATGAAAATTTAGGCCGCGCTGCTGCCAGACGAGTGTTGGTCACAGGTAAGACTCACTCCCGCTGGTTGAGATTTTTGACAAGGAATCATCGCCGCTGCAGGGCCGACATGTCATGTGCAGGGCAGACAAACGCTGGGTCATTTGCAGTGCCGCTGCAGGGCCGACATGTCATGTGCAGGGCAGACAAACGCTGGGTCATGTACAGGGCCGCTGCAGGGCCGACGAACGCTGGGTCATGTACAGGGCCGCTGCAGGGCCGGCATGTCATGTGCAGGGCCGACGAACGCTGGGTCATTTACAGAGCCGCTGCAGGGCCGACATGTCCAGACGCGGGGACGCCTAGAATGTCAGCCGCCGCGTCTCTTAATTAGTAATTTAACTCAATAATTCTTGAGGACCTTCGTGGGGCGTCGAGGGGCGCGTCTTCACTTCAAAAGATTCTCTGCCCCCCAAGTTCGGCCAGGAAAGTTTGTGTATTAATCACCAGCGTCGCCGCTCCAGCAGATTAGGTATGCTGATGACTCCTTCGAATCTTCATTCTGTAATTGTATGCCTGAGGAAATTTTCTGGGTTTCTTCGGCACCAATGTTGCCAATGACGGCGAGATTTGAAGCGAGCGCTAACGAGGACTTAGCACTGATGGATCAATCACGTCTGGACAGAAAAAGGATGAAATGATTTCAACTGCAAATTTAATTTCTTGCATATTTTTATAAATTATGAAGTTCAATAAGCGAAACAAAATCTACGTTTATTTTAGCAGATGTTTATCTCGGGCTGCGACAAAATCAACAAATTATCACCGTCGTCGATGGTTTCTCGTTAGATAAATGCAAGAAAGATGGCTTAATAATTGTTTTTAAAACAACTGAATTGATTTTCAAGAAAATAGAATGATTCAATCATCAATGACACAATTACTGACACGAAACGAACGCAGCAATCCAGCCACGATTCCCACGAGGCAATCCAGCCACGAAATACTTGCAGCAAGCAATGTAAGAAACAATCCCCCGCGGCAATGCTGTCACGAAACCCACTCGACAATTCAACAAGGAATCTAACGAGGCAATGCAGCCATGAAAAATACGAGGCAAAGTAGCCACAAAACCCACGCGTCAATGCGCCCAGAAAATTCACGTAGCAATACAGCCACGAAACCCACAAGACAGTACAGACACAAAACCCACATGACAATGCGCCCAGAAAATTCACGTAGCAATACAGCCACGAAACCCAAAAGACAGTAGACACAAAACCCACATGACAATGCGCCCAGGAAATTCACGTATAGCAATACAGCCACGAAATCCACAAAGAAATTCAGCCAGGAAAACCAACCACATAGCAATACAACAAGGAAACCCACTATATAATGCAGCCATCCACGAAATCCACGAGGCAATACAGCCACGAAATCCACACAGAAATTCAGCCAGGAAAACCACGTAGCAATGCAACAAGGTAACCCGTGCGGCAATATAAAGGACGTAGCAATGTAGCAGTCCCCCCTAGCGTCGAAGGTGCGCCGGATCCCACTAACGACATTGCGGTTAATTGGGAAGCTCATCGGAGTTGAGCGCCGTCCGTTTTACTGTCCACTGATTCTGCGGCGAAGACAAAGGCGGCGTCTAGAGGACTGCGATGCCAGGGAAGATTTCCTCGAACAGACCAGTCGAAAATTGCTGACAAAATATCACTGACCGACCGATAACCATCGGTGGCTACTGATTGGGCGGCTATAGATTTTGAATCAGGCACTCGCTATTTTATATACTGGTCGATATACGGCTAACATTAAGGGAAATGTGCCCTCGATAGCCATGAATTTTTACTTTACGATTCGATTAAAATTCATGGATATTAGTGAAATTTCAGCCAGGCAATATTTGAAATCTTTACCGAGACTTCAACGATAAATTTCGGCAATAGAACATCATTTTCGTATAAAATGTTATTTTTAAAGCGCACTCTTCATCCAATATGTAAATACTCTTCATTGAATCTTTGAAGCGAATCAGCTCAAAATATTGTACTTGATAGAATTTTCAGCTGATGCATGAATTTCAACACCACGAAAAACTTCGTGCATGAAGACAATTTTCGTTGTAGAACACTAACACAACACACCAAACGCACAGCTCAGATAGAGAAAAATTCCCCGTTTGCGAGCAGCGAAAATATTGTATTAGAATTGTACAGTCGCAAATTTTTAAATTGATAGCACACTGCTTGAAATGAATTGGTGTGCAGTTATTCATGAAAAAAACATATTGTACTAAATTATTCATGATACAGGTACAAATATAAAAATTATGCAAGCATAGATGACAAGACGTTTACTCGGCGGCAAAAATTCACCAGACGAGCGCCCAAGATTCAACTTGGTGAACCTCAATGGCCAGCGCAAGTCATCTCGCTTTGAAAAAAAACCTTTCTGTACACAGGTTGCCTAGGAAGATCGTGAGGGAATTGTCCAAACTTAAGAAACGCTGAAAAAATTGGATTATTTTGTCCGAAAACAAAAGGAATCTGGAACTATGTAAGACGCTTGAAATTCATAACAAAAAATCTCAAGAAATTTAGCATTCATTTTTTGGACGTCATGCAAAAAGACTCCTAACGACGGCGAAAGTACGAATGTATTTCCATGTATCTCCATAAAAATAAAATGCTTCATTATGAAAAAATAGAATTCCAGCGAGGAAATAAAAACATCAGATAACCATAGCAGTCAAAGATGCTCCAAGGAAGTGCTGATTTTTTCTTGAGTTAGTAAACCAGCAAAATTCGTTCATCTAGAAGCCTCACTGATTGAATTGAAAATACTTGGGAATTTTTCCTGTATTTAGGAGCCATCAGCTTCCAAGACATTCAGTTATTTTAATATGATATTTGAAATATTCTTAAACTTTTGTTTCATTCAAATTTCATCAATGAAGAAAAACATAAGATAAGGAACATGGAACCAAAATAGTTAAACTAGCAAAATTGAAGGAAATGTAAAAAAAATTTATAGGTTGATACAAAACCCCTAGAAAATGGGAGAATGTTGAATTAGAAAATTGTGAAATAGTCGAACACCATTAAATAGTTTAAATTAAACGGAAAAAACTATCGCCCCAATTCTACCGTCGAGAAAAATTTTTAAATTAACGAGAAAATGCAGGCATCAAGTTTTTATAAGTTTTTCTACCATTCCGGGTTTCCAGAGGCATCCGTTCTACCGGGGTCCGACGGGTTTTCAGAGGTATTTTTACGCAGATGCTTGAGAGAAAAAAAATACCTTTTAAGATGCGCCGAATTTTCGGTACAAATTTTTTGTTCTAAGCCATCATCTGCTCCAATATCTGCGGTCACGAGAGCACCTCAGGTCTATGCAGGATAAAATGAAATTCTTTTCTTATTTATTCAGGAATATTCCAATAGAAAAATTGTTCACTGATATCAACCACTATTGAAGCAAAATGTCTCATTTACTGCAATAGAAAACACATAAAATTTTACGTCTTACAGTTTACTTATTTCAGATAAAATATATACCAGACGAAATAAAAATTAAACTAAAAAAGTATCACGTTTAAAATAGAATTAAAATATACGGAGCCAACGGAGGCAATAAAGAAATTAAATATGAACGAAGATTGCGGTACAGTCGTGCGCAAATATAAGAGCACTGGACGGGATGCAGACCTGCAGTGCCAGATGACGTCTACCCAAAAGTAACATCCTTCAAGTCACGAGCCCTGACTTCAAGCCGCACTAGAAGCTTCTAGGGCGAACAAAGATGAAAAAGGGCGAACAAAGATGAAAAAGTACAGATAATTCGACGCTACGTTGCACATCACTAAAGATTAAGCGACCTTAGGGGGTGAAAAGATAAGGTTTGTATCAATTACACGGCGTTCTTGACGTGGAAACTTATGTACGTAATCCGGCTAAAAATACGTTAACTTAATGGAACACCGTCTTTATATATCATATAAGTAGAATCTATTCAGTTTGAAAAATCAAGCTCATCTTCGAGAAATCAGTTCAGTGGACAAATAATTTAACAGCTAGCGTAAAATTCGTTTGCAGCGATGAAATTTGTTGGTATTGATGAAGAGTTCCATTTTGCCCACCAAAAATAACTTTGGTAGAGCAAAATCCATTAATTGAAAGAATTTTATAGGTTATGAATAATTTAACATGGTATTTTTACATACCTAATGGAGGTTTCCCAAAGATCTATTCACACTATGCAAAAGAGTTCGAATAGTTAGACTGCTATTCAAGGAATCGCGAGCATTCAGAGCGCTCTGGCGGGAGGCATGTTGATCATGCCGATTTGCAGTGTTGGCAATGATTAAATCAAAACGATTAAATCATGTGATTAAATCACTTGATTTTTTTATAAAAAATCATGATTTTTTTGCTTTTTTCGATTTTTTTTTATTTATTTGATTTTTTCATATATTTAAATATATTGAGTGGCAGTCTTTAATTTATATTGAGGTATTGTTATTCTTTGATTAGTATAAATGTACTATGAATGACAAATTGGTATATAAACTTGTTGCCTTTAGTGTGTATTAGGTTCCAATATATTGAATGTTTTTGGTACAGAGGCATCAAGTGTGCAATACATTGTACGTAGCTCGCAGTTTAGTTAATTCTTATAAGGCTATAATTAAGTAGTCTTTAACTATTTGACTATTTGTTATATACTGATTACAATATACAATTTAAATGTGTTAGCTAGCTTATACAGGGTGGTGAAGAACTGATTGAACAGTTTTGAGGCGAAATAAAGGAGTAATGGAGGTACATAAAGAAAAAAGTTTATTTTCCTCAAGATTAACATAACATACCATTTGAAATACTTATGTTTTGAAAGCAATATCAGGAAGATGGGGTTTGTTAGCTGCATCACACTGTTGGAGTCGTTCTCGGAAATTTTCTACAGCACGTTCACACATATGGCAAGGTATGGCCATAACCTCTGCTGCAATAATCCGTTCCCTTAGCTGTGGTAGGGTGTGAGGGTGACTTTGAGCTGCATGGCTAGCGCCCAGTGTAAGTTACAGCCGAATGGTAAGGTAATCGAGCTGCGGGGCTAGCACCAAGAGTGAGTTACCGGCAAATGGTAAGGTAATCAATCTGTGGGGTTAACACCAGATGTAAGTTATCGACACATTGTAAGGTAATCGAGCTGAGTTACAAGCAACAAGTGGTAAAATTGTAATGCAGAAAGTCTACGGAACTTGGGCTTAAAATTTAAGTATCGGTGGGGGTACATACTGTATATGAACGAAGTATCTATCAATTTAATTGAATAATTCAGTACAATCTAAAGTGCTAGCTGATAGAAAATACTAATTCATAAACATTGTTAACACATAAACTTTTATGCGTTTCTCAGACGTGTGGAATACCAAGTGCAATACTGGAACATAAATAAAACGGTGGAATTGAGATATTTGAAAGTAATCTTCGCAGATCATATGACAGCGAATCCCGAAATAAAAAAGAATAGATAAATTCAATTAGTCTTTCTTGCGCAATTGGCGTAAAATACTCGGGTTCCGATTGGTGTGGACAGCACGTTCTTAAAACTATTGAAATGTGTTTTTCAATAAAATGTTCGAAATTTTCATAAATTTTCATAAAATGTTCGAAAATTTCACAATTCTTGCGACACGACCGCTTTACAGCTAAACTTCTACTATTAAACTATCATAAACTTCACCGATAAACGCATTTTTTTAGAAGGATTTAAGAAATGTCTAAAGTTCGGTCATGTAGACATTTCAAAGAGCTTTTTACGATGTCAGTTTTGAGATGGAGAACAATAGGTTATTATTTATAAGATCTCGCATTTCACAATAAGAAATAAAATTTGTAATCATATATAAAATTATAAGGCTTATATGTAACATAAAGCGTATAAGCACCTTAATATATAGAAGGTATCTAGGTTCGCTACAAGATAACACTATAAATAAATATATAAAACTTTAAAATTACTTCGGTAAATTTGATTTAAAGTAAGATTTGTCGTCATGAATCATTGTGGAGGATAAGTATTGAATAAGAATAATGCTATACGAGGAATTATTAGCTGTTAGCGGTTACATTTCAGAATAAAGCAGAAGAAAAAATAAATTAAAAATATATCAATATTAAATTAAATAAATACCGGTATCAATTTTAAATTAAGTAAATATCAATATTAAATTAAATAAATATCAAGAATCACGAATGACCTAAGTGATAATGATAGACAGGGAAATAGCTGTAAGTAATTGGTGAAAATTAATTAGACCTAACAGCAGTTAATTGTCGGAAAATTGGAGGAATTACGGACGGTGGTACCGATAATTGACATAAAATAAGAAGAAGCGCATCATATAATAGGTGATATTTAACATTAAATTGAAGGAATAACGGCCACCAATAGCTATGCCAACTTGCATTAAATTGTCGAAAATACGGCAGGTAATTGGCCAAAATGTTGAAAAGATGATAGATTGTACTACTGATACTAGTTCTGATGGTTCTGATTATCGCTAATATATATATGAGGCTTGTTAGGCAGTAATACTGATTATTGGAAAATATATCAGGAATGGCGGCCGGTATTGTTGATAGGGAGTAAAAAGTTGAATAGAGAGATGGATGAACAGAGGACCTCGGGAGGACAAAGTGGCCGCGCGTGCATTATTCAGCAGCAGCGAGAGTTGCCGCACCTGGACACACAAAACATAAATAAAACTCTTAGTATGAAAAATCATTATGATAAAAAAGATGATTACTGTTCATAATAATTACGCTCATAATGGTAGCTAAAATAGATATTTAACCTGAATTTAAACCGAAAAAGAATGTATTATTTATTATAGAGGTTTGATATATCGATGTATAATACTGAAATAATGATACTTCTGATGAAATATGTATGTTTACGAATTAAATGTGTTGGTAGGAGATGTGGAACAAAATACTCCTCGGTATCACTAACAAAATACGGGTAGAAGTGATAGTACTAGATCACAATTTTGTAATAAATCCAGGCCTTATAGTGACTTTCCAACTTCCAGTAATTTTGAGTATTTTTCGGAACAAGCGAAGTTTGGGAGCACCTAAACAAGGTAGTCCTAACAAAAGCATGCAAACCAAGTTAATAGCCGAGTTTTTCATTGCAAAATCAGGTAAATCGTTCCTCTAATGTGTTTACCGGAAGACTGAAGCAGATTGTGTACCATATTTTATATGTGTTCCAGTCATGATTCCATTGATTACTAATAAACGACAGCGGATACGATAAAATGAACACTTAAATGATTCTCTAGGGTTATATTAATTCACATTCTCTATTGTCGAACTAATCAAAGCAGGTTTAGAATAGTTATAATCGTTCGTGTGATAAAATAGGTCCAGGGTTCGTACAAAGCGTCGTCATTTCGCAAACGTCAGCGACGTAGACAAAGAGCCATCGATCGTGAGGCATGGAACCCAGTGCGCTCTGATGACGCTGATAACATTACACATATGAGAGCCAACGTACTTCTATATATGTAAAGAATGCGTATAAATTAGGTGCAGCCATGTTTGGTGTATCCAGAGTTTCGCAGCTAATGAATAAAGTCAATAGGTTGAGTAGGTAACTTTACGAAATTGTGCACTCGGAGGAAACTCCGCGTACTATTAAATAATGTTGCCAGAATAATTATTTAATCCTGATAAAAATTAAAATATTTGTTTATTTTTCTAACTTTCTTAGAAGAAAGAACTCATGGCAAAAACTCGGAGTCATTGCAAGATTCTCTATCGAAGACAGGTGGAGTTCAAGGTAGTGACAAGAGGCATCAGATGCAATATTTTCCCGGCAGTTGTCAAGGTAGAGTAGATAAATTTGTATACCTCTTGTCTTAATTTTGGATCTTGTATGTAATTTTTCACTTGATCTCGCGAGCGAACAAACTCAGGCATACCGCAAGGCGCATCGAACACGACAGTGGAACGTGATTTATCTTGCACAGTTGTCGCTACGCTTGCTTTGCAGCTCCTTTATTTGTACCAGTCTATCGAAAATTCACACTTAAATCCCAATTTTCACAGTGATAATTAACTAAACTTATTATAATTTCAGAGGTAATTTACCAAGTTGTATGAGCCCGAGCAGCGGATTGGATTAAAGACGAAATGCGGGCGCAAAGACACTAACAGAAAAGTATGGATCAAATGAAGCAAAGCCGGATTGAAGTCATCAAAGAAGCAAGACCCAATTCACCATAAAACCATACTAGACAAAGACCAAATGAATACATGCCTTTGTGAATTAATATAAGTAATTAGGGATTTAGGAAAAGTCTGCAAATTGTACAGCAAGGGAGAAACAAGCTCATGGCTGGAGGTAAGCTGGGATATGCAGGGCAGTAAGACAGTGTCGGGGCCCAGGCATTAGGAAGGCATTATGGTCGGGTTGTAAGTTCAGGGGCGCCGCCACGTCAAAGTTTATGAAGGAGAGCCACAAGCTGGTGCATGCTGGCATGGCGATCTCGGTTATTGTTGCCTGTGAAGAAATTTTGTTCGGGCCAATATGGGCCTTGCTAAAGTCAAGGCAAAGGAAGAACTTGATCTGAAATTAATTTGTAATCTATAATAATTACAGTTGTTTTTTTCACATCATGACATGACATTGCGTCCCTTGTAGTACAAATCACGCAATTTTATCTACTTCTTTATTAAAGTAAACAACATTCAATTTGTACCCATGATGGTTCGAAATTGCGGGTTGAAGAGGAAAACTTGAACGTAGAATGGGAGCTTGGAGTCAACAACCAAGATATTAAACACCAAGTTCACGGTAACCTCCAGTCCGCGTTTTAACTTGCATACTTGTTGTCGGGATACCCGCTATTTTCTCTGGCGGACGAATTCCTTACATGGGCTAAACTTCAAAGATGCAATGTTCCACACTCTAATAAGTGAGAATTATCAATAAATCCAACAAAACTTGCAACTTTTCGATGATTCTTACATTTTTAATTTCAGTAGGAGGCCAGACCAGATTGCACTGCACTAACTTATTGTTAACTGTGGAAGATGTGCAATCCTTGTTTATGTTCATTTTATAACTACTTTATTGATATTAATTTAATATAATTTAATTTAATCTAATCCCGACCTGATTGCACTAACTGTGGAAGATGTGCAATCCTTATTTATATTCATTTTATAACTACTTTATTGATATTAATTTAATCTAATCCTTAGTTTATTGATTTTATTTGAATTTAATGTTCAATAATAATTGAAAGTAGAACTTCTGTTGATTTTTCACCTTCATTTCATTATTCTTAAACCTAATACTATATATATGAAATGAATTAATATCTATATGATCGCAAGGGAAGGTTGAATATTTCTCTGTTACGCTTATTCTGTCATAGTAATTTAATGAAATATTTATGGGAATATAAATTTTGATTTTAGATATTGGTTAATTTCACAACAATTAAGCTCATAATTGCGCCATATAAGTAGACTGTACATATTTATCTCCGTTTTGGAGAGTGTACAAATTTCCCGTGAAATTCAGCATCAATAAGTTCGACATTTAGCTGATGCGTGGCATCGTATGTAGAAATAAATTCATGGAGCTTGAACTCCACGAATGACAGACAATACGACTAATAACACAAATGAAAACAAGAGTAACATCACGAATGACAACACGAATAAAAAAACAAAGGACAAGAAGAATAATAACACGAATGACAACAAGAATGACAACAAGAATGACAACAAGAATGACCACAAGAATGACAACAAGAATGACAACACGAGTGACAACGAACTAACGTTCATGCGACAATATAAAATAAAATGGCAACAGCTGTCAATGATGGACAAAAATTGAAATGATTGCAATTCTGACTTCAACTGGAAGCAAAATGTCATCGAAAAACAAAACAAACAGTGATTGTGTTTACAGTGAGCAAATATAGGAGACAAGACCAAGCGAGCTACGAGAGTCTAGGCAATTACCGTGAGTTATTTAAAGCGCACTTAACTGTGAAGGAAACGTCACTGAAGCATTAAGCGCAATCAGTCTTCTTGCAAGAGGACAATGATCTTTTACGCGTACGTTAAAATGCGCCATGTTTCGTTAGAAGTTGTGCTGATATCGCTTCGTCGCTCACACACGTCGCCGTGTCGTTTAGTAACGTCGTATCCAACGCGATGTTGGTGCGCACTAAAACGTTGAATAAAAAGTACGTCTTTCACAAAATCAACCAATGAAAATAGGCTGGCTGATCCATTGCATTAGAAATGACAAAGACGTCTAAGAATTTCTATACATGAAATTGTTCTTATCTTAAAAAATAATAAATTTTCATAAAATTTCATTCAGTAGAATAAAATGAACATAACATAATGATACGACTTATAATAGAAATCCTTAATGTGGTTACAAGAATAAACGAAGAGTCGGAATATACGGCGACTAGATAGAAATAAGTACTGTATTGAAGCACGAAAATATTTCACAATAAATATGTATCATCGAATTATGAATTGCGTAAAAAAAAGAGCCAACAGCATTATATGTCAGTAGGAGTCAATTTTATCGATAAATTATACAAAAATATTAATTTTTTAAATCAGATTTTAAATTTATCGTCTTTTTGCAGTAAAACTATAGAACAGGTAATAAAATACCAGACAAATGTGGACAAATATTTAGACGCGTAACAACTAAATTCTACTTGAAATACCAATTTAAAAAATATAAACAAGCTTTTCTAGAATTAAAGAACTTAGAAATTTCGTATAATTTGATACATGAACAAATTAGTGATCGCCACGCATGTCGAAAATACCCATGCAACTAAAACTTATGTCTAACTGTAATTTCATTCTCGGGAGAGCCATCCTAAATGCGAATAACTAATGAATCCAGCCTCACGGGATAGAATTTTTTTCCGTAATGAAACCCGATATGGACTTAAAGAGGAGATAGGAATGTCCAAATGTGAAGAAAACTGACGACTAACGATTCAAAGTTTCAAGATTTTTGAAAAAAGCACAAGCGTCACTAGGTGCATTTTACAAAAATTGCCAACTAGAAATGGTGTATCTCCCGTAAAACATTGTTACATAAATTCAATAACTTATACATTGAGTGAACTTATATATTGATTGAACTTATACATTGATTGAACTTATACATTGATTGAACTTATACATTGATTAAACTTATACATTGATACATAATTTCAATAACTTTTAATGTTCGTAAAGGTTATAAAATGGTAGCATGAAATGGAATAAGAGTTCACGTCTACTTGAGAAACGGAATGACCGAGAATTCAATCACGTGGAGGTATTGACAGGCTGAATGAAAGGTGAAGGTTATTGCATAAGCAAAAGAAGCCAAGGTAGAGCTTTCGTAAAATACAATTTAATCATTTTATGATGACATTTGATGATGATTAAATTACAATTTCCCCCTAAATAACAATGAGAGGAAAGATAGTGTAATTTTTAGCGCATTTCTCATTTTCGGCAAAAATGCACTATTGTGCTCGCCATGTCCGTCCGTCTTTCTGTCCGTCCGTCTGTCCGTGACTTCACGTTTTCGTCGACGAGAAATGCGCTCTCTATCACTCACTGCAGTGAGTACGTATACTGAGTTATATTTTTATAAACCCTGAACGCATGCAACTAACCTACAAATACAAATTCTCATACACAGAAGACGGAGCACTCGCCTCAGCACCTGACGCATAATGACCATTTTTTGGTCTCACAGAAAATCTGAAGGAGCAGCCGGGCTCAAAACTCCCTTTTTTGAGCGACTTGCCGTCAACCAAAGACAACAGCCGCTGAAAAATCTCGGAAAAATTACCGAATTTGTCGACGTGAGACGACGGCTGTGCCGAGGTTTTTGGACTAAGGGACTACCATCGGACGGCGGCTACGTGGTCTTATATTAAATAAACCGGTAGGAAAATGCGAGTGAATTGTGTTGAAACATGATATTCATGTAGGTTTTTCATAAAAATTTGGTAAAAAGAGCAATTACGTACAATTTATGTAATTTTCGCACTGTAACATATAGGGAGGCAAAAATTTTGCTTTAATTTGTACACATTTTTGAGATTTACTAAAAAATTGTCGTCCTCTGAAACTATAACATAGCATCGAAGATTGTATGTAAGATATGGGGCTAATTTTATGGTCTGTATGTCATTTTGTTGCACAACTATCGATTGCAGAGACGGCTGATCATCGGCCAGCGCTCGGCCTCCTATAACGCAAGGTTTCAAAATATGAAATATTATTGGCATTCTTAGTACATTGAGAAAAAAAAACAAGCGAATTAGTAATTATCAAGTAAAATGAGCCAGAGATAAAGAGAAGAAAATACTAATGTTGTTCCATAATTTCAAAATTCAATGCGTCTTGTAACTTGATAGTGAATGATTGATCCGTTCGAAACGTTCAGAAATTAAGAATGTCCTTCTATACCCTGCTTTCCGATTCACCAGGGCAAACGTAAAATATTGTTCGATGTATTGAGAAAAAAAACTAATAAGAAAATTGTCCATAAAACAAACTCTTCAATGAAAGTTGCTGAAAAAAGAAAGTGTAGCCAAACGAATAGTATATGAAAAATTCAGAAAAAAAATGTATCTTGCCCTTCTCCGCGTAAATGATTCATCGAGTTATGAAGGGGCATCAGCATCAGCCTACCTGTACGGAGACCGTTCCGAGGATTCTAGGGATACTGACGTTCATCAGGATTTTATAAAACGCCTCTATTGACCATAAATAGTTCTTTATGATGGCCATAGGGAAACCTGAAAAGAATCAGGGCTGGGCTCCGCAGCGAGATCTATGCGACACTTTCTACTAGAAACAAATATTCGATATGCACGCCGCCATGTTTATCAAGTTCGAGGCAACCACCACGACCTAACATGACACAAATTTTACAAAATGTTTTGTTAAAAAGGAGGAAAGAGAAAAGTAATAGGTATGCTTATATAATAAAATGGTTTAGGCGTATTTTTTAGCAGGTGCGAATCTAAAATATTCAGATCGAAAGTATTTTCAAAATAACAACTTAGATCAATCAGGTGAGACATATTCTACACTATCAAACAAAATTTTCAAAATTAAGGACATCATTAAAAATGATAACTCGTACAGAATATGAGCGAAGCAATCTGGTAAATGGACAAATAAGAATAACTGCAAGAAAAAGTGTGAAAAGTTTTCACGACCATGAAAAAAAAGAATGTGAAAGTTCCATGATACTCAAATAATAAAACCCAAATAGCACTTTTTTATGGGGATATTTTTTTTAAGGCAAATTTGTTGTACATTCGCTCGATCATGCAGATGCGATAGCATTTGTGCCCAGCACGCGAGTCTTTAGAGAACAAATCCATTTAATTACTCAAAAAAATAACGATCATCCATAATGTTCATGTCGCACTGTGGAATTGCCACTCGGGTACCAATAAACACAATAGAAAACCTGATACGAACGCATTTCTTCAACAAAAAATGCTAAATGGAAATACTTTACGATGAAAGCAAATTTTTTCAGTGGCCTCGATGATTTACGGAGCCAAGACTTAGCGAGCTGAGTGATATCAAAAAGTCGTTTTCGATGAAATAATAATAATTTTGTCAACGAAGTTCGAAAGGTGGATAAATATACAAATTAGTAAGTAAATACAAGATAGAATAAGACCATTTCATTCTTTTGAGAATAGGAAGAGTGCGTCTAGAATAACTTCCATGATCAACTACACTTTCTTGCGCTATTTGATCCACTATCTTTACTATGCATCCAACATCAGTAAAAGAATGGAAGACCTGCTCATTATCAACTAGAGATTTCATGAACCATTATCAATGGTAGATTGCAGGCCTCACAACCATGCACAGTGAAGTCACGATGAACTGGACTGGCGGTTCATTGCATGTTAATGGCGCATGAAAACTTGAGTGGGGCGAGATCATCAGGGGCCAGCCAATTTAGTCGTAAACTGAAGTTCGCACATGCCAGGCAATTTCATTTGACGCTCAGAATACAGCCATTTACTGTAAAAACAAAGGCTTTTCATTTCCCAGACTTCCGCAGATAACGTACAATTGTGCAAGTGAAAATAACGTATACTGTGTAGCCATTTACTGTAAAAACGAAGGCTTTTCATTTCCCAGACTTTCGCAGATAACGTATAATTGTGCGGGTGAAGATAACATATTTTTATAAAACAATTTATGGCCAGTTTAACGAAATAGAACCTGAGTGTAGAACAGAAATAAAAAAAATAATTATTGCACTTAGAAGGCGTCAGCTCAGTGCCTTTAATTAAATATGAATTAATTGAAATCATTAGTAACGCAGTGTTTAATGATTCGTCACTCACATTGGGACGAGCGACGCGTAAAAAGGTAACATACTCGTATTTAAGAGCATTTTCATCAAATTCCACCCGCACCTCTAATAATCAGAAAAAGTGCCTTTGAATTTCTAAATTGCTTTCAACTTAAGGATGATAATTTTCGTTAATAAACCGATCAAGTGACCTCAATAATCAGCAAGATACTTATGCCTAATATAATTTAATTTTTTATTAATTATAATCTATAATCAATTTAGAAATTTTTATAATGATAACTATTACCATTCCAGGATAACATAATATTAGGAAGAAGAAATTAAGAAATCTGAACTAATTTAATTGATTGACACGTAGATGACATTTTCCTCCACCTCACTTAAGGCGGTCGAAACCGCGGTCCTTGCAACAAGTAATAAGTAGACAAGCGACAACCTTTGTCCACCCCTGCCAACAAATTCATATGCATTATCGTGCAGCAATTGAAGTCAGGACAGTAAAATAAAACGGGCGGGGAGGATGCCAGCAAGCCGGATTCACGCTTGAGTGCAAGGACGATGACAATCCTGCCATCGCGGCTCTGAATTGTAATGTAAATATCGAGCAACGTCAGTCGGTGTTGCGCAGAAATGCTTACTAACATTCACCGCTCTTCCGGCACAACTAATTACAGTAATAGGCTCAAAGTCACCACCTACAATGACTGTGAACAATCGTTAACCTCGCTTACAATGAACGGCTTCAGGAACTGTTTTTCTCTTTCCTAACATCCCTGTTGAAAATTAAAGCTGCATATTTGCCAGCTGGCGATAGGTTGCTCATCGGCTACATGCAAACCCGTTATCCATGACTACAGGGTGGAGGGCGGCCAAAGTTAAGCGTACGTATCCTTTGTCATTTACGTATAGGTGACTTTAGCGCGAATCGTATCTAATTATGATGTGTGAGGTCATGAAATTTCAGGTATAAAGTATAGGAGAAATGAACTCGCAGATGAATTACTAAGCTTAACTACCGTAAAGCAAATTAAATTTGAAGAGACTTGGAATTTCAATTACTCGGAGTTTCAACATGCAATAATTGTCGGAAAACTTTGACCCTGGAAAATAATGATACGCTGCGTGTTTGCTTCATTCGCTGAAAAATTCACGCGAAGAAAAAAATGAAGGCAAAACTTTTTTTGCAATCAATGTTGATGTTTCGGAAGTTGAAGAAGATATTTGAAGTGCGATAAATAAAGCAAAAGAACTCAAGTAGGGAAGGTTTCGAAGTGGTCGAGAAAACGTAGTAGCCCGGAGTAGTACGATCAGGCGGACAAAGTACGAGTCAAGCGGACAATGTACGAGTTAAGCTGTAAAAGACGAGTAAAGCTGTCTAAGTATGAGTCAAGCTGTCAAAGTACGAGCCAAGCTGTCAAAGTACGCGTCAAGCTGTCAAAGTACGAGTCAAGCGGACAAAGTACGAGTCAAGCGGACAAAGTACGAGTCAAGCTGTCAAAGTACGAGTCAAGCGGTCAAAGTACGAGTCAAGTGAACAAAGTACGGGTCAAGCTGTCAAAGTACGAGTCAAGCGAACTATGTACGAGTCAAGCGGTCAAGTACGAGTCAAGCGGTCAAGATACGAGTCAAGCGGTCAAGGTACGAGAGAGTCAAGCTGTCAAAATACGAGTCAAGCTGTCAAAGTACGAGTCAAGCCGTCAAAGTACGCGTCAAGCTGTCAAAGTACGAGTCAATCTGTCAAAGTACGAGTCAAGCTGTCAAAGTACGAGCCAAGCTGTCAAAGTACGGGTCAAGCTGTCAAAGTACGAATCAAGCTGTCAAAGTACGAGTCAAGCTGTCAAAGTACGCGTCAAGCTGTCAAAGTACGAGTCAAGCTGTCAAAGTACGCGTCAAGCTGTCAAAGCACGAGTCAAGCTGTCAAAGCACGAGTCAAGTGTTCAAGCGGACAAAGTACGAGTCAAGCGGACAAAGTACGAGTCAAGCGGACAAAGTACGAGTCAAGCGGACAAAGTACGAGTCAAGCGGACAAAGTTCGAGTCAAGCGGACAAAGTTCGAGTCAAGCGGACAAAGTTCGAGTCAAGCGGACAAAGTACGAGTCAAGCCGTCAAAGTACGAGTCAAGCGGACAAAGTACGAGTCAAGCCGTCAAAGTACGAGTCAAGCGGATAATGTTCGAGTGAGGCGGACAAAGTCACGGAAATTTACCTGTGAAGCCACTAAGTGTTCCGCAACCATCATGAAACCCAAAAAAACCGCCGTTACAACCGAGCAGCCCGACGAAGGTTGAAATTTCTGCACAGTTGATCATTAACTGAAGCAATGACTCGTACGGTCTGTAACGGAGTGCGGTCCTTCCAGCTAGAGCGTTCACTAACGAGCTGTTATTGTTGTTAGTGAAAATTAATCTTGATGAAAAGTAATAAACCATTTTACTAATAAGAAATAATGAATTTTAATATAGAAATATGCTTATATTGTCGATTTGGCTGAACAAATAAAAGTTTGACGGTAATAGAAATACTGTTCGTATTCATAAGCTCCAATATCGAATATGAATTCAATTTCGACACAAAAAATTTAGTTCAATTAGAAATTCACAAGGATAATTATTTATTCCTTTTGAAATTACTTTAAAGTTTCTTATTAAAACAATGAAAACATTGCAACGAGGCTCGGAAATGGAATTTCTCTTACAATGAGCAGCTCATCGGGTTCGATGTAAAACACTGCATTTTATTCTGAAAATGAACAACGAGAATTCTTGACCTCTGCTCGGATTTCACGATATTTTACAAGGAGAAACATATCTTCTTACATGAAGTTTTGTAAAGAAAAAAGTCTTTGCAAAATAAAGAAAACAATTCAATGTAAACTCATGCAAGTTAACTTCTTTGTGGCAGTAATAATTTTTGATAATTCAGTATATAAAATGCATAACAAACAACATCAAAGTTATAGGCAAGAAAGAACCGATGCATGGGCTGCCACTGTTGCAGGAGAACCGTCTTCAACAGGCTTATTAATTGTAGATGTTTTGACTAACAACGAAAATTTTTTTGCCATTTAAATAACAGCGGTATCATCTGGACCTGAAATTTTAATATATTAAGCTATATTTTTATTAATTAATTTTGGGTAAACCTCAGGGTAAGTTTTACACAGAACTCAGATAACAAATGTTTATATTTAGGGTAAACTTCAGGTGATAAGTTGTACTAATAACTCGGGTAACAAAAATTTATATTCTGGGTAAACTTCAGGGTAAGTTTAAGTTACAAATTGGGTACCAAAATGTTATATTTAGGGTAAGCTTCGGTCAAGTTGTACCCATAACTCGAGTAACAAAATTTTATATTTAGGGTAAGCTTCAGGGTAAGTTGTCCCCTATAACTCGAGTAACAAAATTCTATATTTAGGCTAAGATTTAGGGTAAATTGTACCCACAATTCGGGTAACAATATTTTATATTTAGGCTAAGCTTTAAGGTAAATTGTACCCACAATTCGGGTAACAATATGTTATATGTAGGGTAAGCTTGAGGGTAAGTTGTGCCCACAATTGGGGTAATGCAGGTGCCAAGTAACGCGAGTAGTTCAGTAACCCGAGCAGCGGTGTGGTGGGTGGTTGCGATATCGCGTTGCCTGCCGCGCGATATGATAAAGGCGGCGCGTTCCCTCCAGGGCCGTCGAACGCCTATTATGCGATCGGGCTTTTAGTTACGACTTAGGCCAGGGCCCGGGAAAAAGAAAAGGCCCAGAGAAAGGGTCCAGTAACACAAAAAATAACAACGAATAATAAAATGAATGAATATTTTCAGGCACTTGATTCATATTGTACAATAAAAATGGACATTCATGCGAGCTCGAACGTTAGAAAGCCCTCCAGGTTCGTAATTACTGAAACTTGAATTTATTCGTAAAGTTGTTTACTCCTTATAAATAGTATTACTTAAAATATAATTATTGACACTTTAAATTTATAATTATAATGGATAAATCTCCAGAGTCTCTACGGAAAATTGATTGATTATTTAACACGGGCATTCAATTAATTAAGCAAGTAGGAGTGCACTATGAGGGAAATTTCAGAATTACACTAATTTTTTAGCCCCGTTGGTCGTAAATTCCAACAGAATTCCTTTGATGAATTAAATGCCGAGAATCTCAGCGTGCAACCTATTCACTAGCAACATGCAATGCAGCTGCAATACTAAATACAGTTGCAATAGGCAATGCAGCTGCAATACTAAATACAGTTGCAATAGGCAATGCAGCTGCAATACTAAATACAGTTGCAATAGGCAATGCAGCTGCAATACTAAATACAGTTGCAATAGGCAATGCAGCTGCAATACTAANCAGTCAATGAGGTAACAACGCAGTGAACGTTGCAGGCAGTCAATGAGGTAACAACGCAGTGAACGTTGCAGGCAGTCAATGAGGTAACAACGCAGTGAACGTTGCAGGCAGTCAATGAGGTAACAACGCAGTGAACGTTGCAGGCAGTCAATGAGGTAACAACGCAGTGAACGTTGCAGGCAGTCAATGAGGTAACAACGCAGTGAACGTTGCAGGCAGTCAATGAGGTAACAATGCAGTGAACGTTGCAGGCAGTCAATGAGGTAACAACGCAGTGAACGTTGCAGGCAGTCAATGAGGTAACAACGCTGCATATCAATCTAAACAAAAATTATGAACAATGCAACATGTTTGGCGTTGGCGTAGCCCAGCAACACAACACTAACTGAGCAATCCTGGAGTGCGGCTAAGCTTTCTCTCTCTCCATCAGGGGAGCCTTAGTTTTCTAGCAACTAATTCTCAAAAAATATGGTTCCCCTAGAAATAACTTTTAGAAGTAAGGTTCCCGCAAGAATATTTTCACTGGGAACCTTGTTTCAAACAGTTATTTCCAGGGGAACCTACTGGAATGAACTTTTAATAGAGCTGAGGGAGCTCAGGCTCTGCTATTATAGGCAAGGCAAGCCTCACGAGATCAGTGGTGAATCTCAAGCTTCATGAAACTCAAGTTCTACTTTGAAGCTGATAAAGTTATCCGCAAAAACCGAGCTCAAAGACTTGTCGGCAGGACTTATTTTCTCACTTTGATGTTGATAAAGAACTTTACTTCTCAGTGTGGAAGGTGAGTGGATATGCGAGAAATACAAGCCCTGTGATTAAATTGACTCCATATAAAGTGAAATTTGACAATATATGGTATAAAGTGAAAAATTTATAAATATTTTAAGAGAATCTATAGGCATAACAAATGAATTGACAAATTGATACAAGAATACAAAAATTAAACGGCATTTCTTAAGAAATGCTGAAATTAGCTATGAATTTTTGAAGAGTTGGTTTCGGTTCAGTCACGTGAGTGGAGGCCAGTCACGTGAGTGGAGGCCAGTAACGTGAGTGGAGGCCAGTCACGTGAGTGGAGGCCAGTCACGTTAGTGGAGGCCAGTCACGTTAGTGGAGGCCAGTCACGCTGTCTCTTATACACATCTAGATGTGTATAAGAGACAGCTGCAATACTAAATACAGTTGCAATAGGCAATGCAGCTGCAATACTAAATACAGTTGCAATAGGCAATGCAGCTGCAATACTAAATACAGTTGCAATAGGCAACGCGGTAGCAAAATGAAATACAGTTGCAATAAGCAATGCAGTAGCAATAGGCAACGCAGTAGCAAAAGGCAATACAGTTCCAATAGGCAACGCAGCTGCAATTATTAATGCAGCTGCAGTACTAACTACAGTTGCAATAATTGTATTTATGGCGGCATTATCCTTGAGCGAAGTTGATGTTGCGTGAAATGGATTTCGTGGGGTGCGTCCGACCGACGTAAAAATAACGCGAACTGCCGCTGATAAACGACGATAATTGCGTGCGTGGAGATCGATGAGGAGGGATCAAGTCTTGAAATTATACACGCTGCTACATTAAAATAAAAGGATAATAAATTACAAATGGTAATATGAAGGCTTTTAGTTAGACAATAAGTAACAAAATATTAGTTGTGTTTAAAGTCACGCTTTGAATAGGAATGATCATTATAATGCAATCACCAAAAAATGCGGCCGGTTAACATTGATAAGGATATCAGGACTCTAAATAAAATAGCTTTGTAGAAAGAGGTTTCAGTATTGCGTTCCATTAATCTCAAATCAATGCAATATACGATTATTTACGTATAACCACACGCATGATTCGATATGCAATGATATGCTCAAGGAAACTTATTTAAATGTAGTTGAATTTCGTTCGACTGTACTGTTGGAGTCACGTCCAAACCTATAAGGAACGAATGTGTGTGTTCAAGCCTGAGATGACCAGGTAATTGATTTTCTGCCCATCTGTCTGTAGTTCATTCCCTATAAAAATACATTGATTGATGATACATTTTACCTTTTGTCTTTTGATGGTGACTCGAGTTAATAGGCCATCGTATACGAATAGCATTGAGGATGGATAATTGATTCGCGGACGAAGGGCTAAGCGAGAACCGCCAGAAGAACGGGATGCTGCAGCGAGCTTCGTCTGAAAGTTTTCATTACTCAATCACGAAAAGAATAACAAATAATTATTGTGGTGCTTCAATGCAGATAAATTGTACAATATATCAGCTGGACGTTAAAAAAACCACACTAAAAAACTTGGAATAGTTTTGCGGCGGACAACCTGAATTTCAACATGTTAAGAACAACGCAAAATTGTTGCATGCAGTTCAGTTGGACTCAGCAATCACGTTAGACGGTAATTGGTGCTTAGATGAACTGAGGATACTCACCTCTCTGTCTGCGGCAATCTTTAATTAGCCTCACTTCAGAGTCGAGTCTGTATCACCGCCCGATCGTCGTCCACATGCTGGCCGCTGATGGCACGCCTTTGATTCTTCTTATGTCATGTCCGCAAGAAACGGAGCCCAAAAATTTACTGGAAATCGAGTTATCAGATACGTTACGCCACGAACACAAGTCGCCACATCGTTACACACGAAAATAATAAAGCAACGATGATGGTATAGAGCATCAAGTGCAGCTATGACCAGAGGTATAATTACTGCAGGCTTAAACTACAAGAGTTGCTTACTGACGGTACGGCAACATTGACATCCAAGCTGAGGGATTCTGCCCAACATAATGGCAAGGGTTACGTCATGTTATCATGGCGGAGAAGTGATGCCGATTTGGAAAACCCATGACGCTATAAGAAGTAAACTTTGCACTGAGTCAATGCGGTAACAACGCAGTGAACGTTGCAGGCAGTCAATGAGGTAACAACGCAGTGAACGTTGCAGGCAGTCAATGAGATAACAACGCAGTGAACGTTGCAGGCAGTCAATGAGGTAACAACGCAGTGAACGTTGCAGGCAGTCAATGAGGTAACAACGCAGTGAACGTTGCAGGCAGTCAATGAGGTAACAACGCAGTGAACGTTGCAGGCAGTCAATGAGGTAACAACGCAGTGAACGTTGCAGGCAGTCAATGAGGTAACAACGCAGTGAACGTTGCAGGCAGTCAATGAGGTAACAACGCAGTGAACGTTGCAGGCAGTCAATGAGGTAACAACGCAGTGAACGTTGCAGGCAGTCAATGAGGTAACAACGCAGTGAACGTTGCAGGCAGTNGTGAGTGGAGGCCAGTCACGTTAGTGGAGGCCAGTCACGTGAGTGGAGGCCAGTCACGTGAGTGGAGGCCAGTCACGTGAGTGGAGGCCAGTCACTTTCACTGCGTCCAGAAGACGCCGGCAAACTGATTGGCGTGTCGGTGCTGGAGAATTGTTTGGCGCATTGAAAGCGGCGTTCGCTTGCGATCTAAACCAGCCCAGGCTTTAGGTGGACCACAATACAACGCTGTATAATAAAGATTATCTTCATGAAAGGTCCGATCATTTTAGGTCCGAATCTAGTATTAGTTAAGAAGGTAGAAAATCAAGGTAAGGCTATCGCAGTTTTATCAGAAGCTTATCAGTTATCCTATCTGATTGCCGTTTCTCATCATAGCCGATGACGGTTTCTATGACGACAAATTCACACTACCGAACAAAGACATGATTTTACAGAGTATTTTTCAACTGCAAAATTTCATGCCATTAAAGAGAAAATGACAGCACATCTACAAATTAAGTTTTGTCATGCCTGAGAATATTAGAACAACAATGAACTGAATTAAAAATAAATAAATTTTTCCTCCGTAGCACCAGTCGCGACAAAATGTTTCCAACATTTACCTCGAATTGAAGCAGTCTGTACCGGCCTATATGGTCGGTCGATAGGTCGTCTAAGCGTCTATTATGCAAAACAAACTGTTTAAGAACAAAATTATTATTTATAAATGTATCCTTTGCTTTTACTTGAAGTTCGATAGGAAATAAGAATAAAGAATGTTCACTATTGTAAAGAAATGGCAGGCAATTGATAGATAAGAAGCTAAACTTTCAGTGATTTTCCAGTGGGTGGCGATGTGCAGTGCAAGGGTCGAGTCCTACACTCACGAATATGATGACCTATGAACTTTATGATTCAATGATGACCTATGAACTTTATGATTCAATGATGACCTCTGGACCTGATGATTTACAGCCAACGTTGCAAGCAAGCAAGCTAGGCACGAGGTCGGGCGGCAGGGCGCCTTGCAAGCCATATTTGGGAGGCGATGCAGCAACGCGAAAGGGATTCGCATCTTACAAGCAGGTTCGGACGTCGGTGAAAGGCAGAGGAATGCTTGCATGAAAGATTCTAAGATTTTTGATTCACTAAAAATATAAAAATGATGGTTCTTCAATAAAAATGAAGAACTAGA
This sequence comes from Hyalella azteca, assembly GCF_000764305.2. Classification (NCBI taxonomy): domain Eukaryota; kingdom Metazoa; phylum Arthropoda; class Malacostraca; order Amphipoda; family Hyalellidae; genus Hyalella; species Hyalella azteca. Next base: position 211,803 of record NW_025943225.1, on the reverse strand, counting down.
GGGAGTATGCTTGAAGTTATCTATTCTCGTAAGAAATATCATGACAATTTATTTGTAATCTACAGCGTGAATTTCTAGATTTCGGGAAATTTTGGAAACGAAATTAAAATAAGCTAAAGATGTAATACCTGGGTGCATCAGCACTACTGCTTCATTGCACCATTTTTGTTGGGATAAGAATTTTGCATGATGAACGCATTTACACTAGAAGCATTTTAAAAAGTTAGATAATAATATTGAAAGAAAGTTCTAATTATAGAGCTAATGTTACAATGTTACATGTTACTAACATCACCTGATTAAAGCGACGATGTCAGCCAATTACAGTGCGACGAATTTCCATTACCTGCAACAAAATAAAGTATTGATTAAAAACGTGTATGCTTAAATGTGTAGTAAAATTGACAAGCTCGGTTCTAGTTGACAATTTATTGAAATTCTCGCTTGGCGATTAAGTTTTCTGTTATCAATTCACCGCCAGATTAGCAGCTGACCTAACACAATTCTTACCAGACAGGCGTACGAAACAACGTTGTTTTTTTCCGGAACATAGTTGTAGCGGTGAACGCCAAACGTTTAGTAAAATTGATTTGTTATTCTTTTGAATCCGTTTGTGACATTTAATGAAAACCAGAATAAAATCGAGTATAATAAATAAAAAACTTTTTTGATAGTGATTGAAAAGCCGAACAGATACTAACATTTTAACTTGATCTATTAACAATAGACATAATATATAAAATATACAATTCTTGTAAATTATGCAACGCAGAAAGATGATAAACAAAACGAAAAATAAAGAAATGAATGGCTGGAAAGAAATTTAAATATTTGAAAACATAATGGTGGTCTTGGCAGAAATCGCTGATATTTTTTCCAGCTTTCTCACAACGTCGGAATATGCGAGTCTAAGTTTAAGGAAAAAAATCTCGTTATCCACGAGACTAAAAAACTTTAGTGTAATGTTCGTGGACATTAAAGTTTCGTCATCTTGACTACTCAGAAAATGACCATAACAACGTTTTTCGGAGTCCAATGTAAGAATTAAATTTTTGATTTAATTCCTTTTTATTACTAGAAGTTCCGTCAAGAAGAACATATGTACGAGGAAAAAAATTGGCACCAAAGACAATAGAAACAAATTGAAGAAGGCGAACCAAAACATTCAAATTATTTGGCAGCTATTTAACAAAATAATTACTACCACACAATAACGGACATGATTTCAATTCTGAAATTAAAATGTAAGTGAATCATTCATCAACTTAACGTAGGTACTTAATCTATGTAGAACGAGGCTGAAAGACCTACAAACCTTCATACATTCTCATTGCATCAAAAACTTTACAATATTCTTAGTGTTTTTGTAGTCGGTGAATAAATAATCTCTGCTTTAATCTTGGCAGAATTATTGATTATAGACTTGCTACGCGAATGCTTTTTTCTGAAACATTCAACGAGTAGTATTTGCAAAAACATTTGACAGATTTTTCTGGTTTAATAAAATTTTTGTAAACCATTAATTGACATAACTTGTGATAATTTTCATTTGCATGTAGAAGGCTGATGAGTTTGTTTCGATTCTGCCATAAATTTGATTATTATTAAACACGGACGCGAAAAAGCTGACAAGGAAATTTTTTCGCTAGAAAAGTTTGAAATTGCGGCAGCAAAGTCAACAAACCAGGAAGCACTAATGCCGGTCAAACCCGAGTTCAACTTTCTATTGCAATTTGAAGAAAACTTTAATCTTACCAACGCGAAAGGAATGGATAAAAAACATTCTGCCAATCGGATAAGTGCGGTAGATTCAGACCCATTATATATTGCCATATTGGAATTGATGTTGTCGACTCGAGGTGCTTTGATATAACGCGATCTCATCGTCATTTATGGAGCTCAATATTTCTTCAAAATTTAATGCAATGTTATGTACAAAACCAAGCTTGCATTAATTCTGTGGAGGGCATGGATTTTCTGCAGCGATTCTTCTTACTGAAATATATTCAATTTCAAAGGGGCTTGTACATTTGTCTCAAAGTTAAGTGGATTATTCGTGTACGTCACTCACCAGATTTGAATACTGACTTGATGAACGAAAACTATTAATATATCAAACATTAGGCCCATCCGAACATTTTACATTAGATTGAGATCTTCCTCACACTTTATTTTCAAATTCGTGGAACAGTGCACGGAAATATTTGAAGTTCAGCTCAATGTTAAGCAAGCTTGATGCATGTACAATTAAATCTCAAGATAAAAGGAAAGACGTCATGCAACTCGGACATATATACCGTTCCTTGCACACGTACAAAGGCAACGTCAGGCGGCGAACGTTTCTTCAGTAAATTGTCCAGTCAAGACCGACTGAGAACAGAAGTCGGATAGCGAGTTCCCGCAGATATATTGTCCAGTCAAAAATGACTGAGGACAGAAGTCGGAGAGCGAGTTTCTTCAGTAAATTGTACAGTCAAGACCGACTGAGGACAGCAGTCGGAGAGCGAGTTTCCTCAGTAAATTGTACAGTCAAGACCGACTGAGGACAGAAGTCGGAGCGCGAGTTCCCGCAGATATATTGGCCAGTCAAAATTGACTGAGGACAGGAAGTCGGAGAGCAAGTTTCCTTATTAAATTCTCCAGTCAAAACTGACTGAGGACAGAAGTCGGATAGCGAGTTTCCCCGCAGTATATTGGCAAGTCATAACTGACTGAGGACAGAAGTCGGAGAGCGAGTTTCCCCAGTATATTGGGCAGTCAAAACCGACTGAGGACAGAAGTGGGAGAGCGAGTTTCCCCAGTATATTGGCCAGTCAAAACCGACTGAGGACAGAAGTGGGAGAGCAAGTTATCAAAACCGACTGAGGACAGAAGTCGGAGAGCGAGTTTCTTCAGTATATTGTCCAGTCAAAACTGACTGAGTACAAAGGTCGGAGCACGAGTTTCTTCAGTAAATTGGCCAGTCAAAATTGACTGAGGACAGAAGAGATGCGTCAGCCCTGAAGCCACTGCCCAGACGGCGACTAAATTGAACGAAGGCGGCCAATTTAAAGGAAGAATGCTGCCTTTTGGTCACACGTCATTGCAGATACAAAAAATGCGTCGAATTTTTTCCTCAAAATATTGGAGGCTGAAACAGTTTTCTTGGAACTATGTCTAGAGTTTCAAAAAAGGTAATTTTTGCATATTTGAATGCTCCCATCGAAGTGAGTTAATAAATTTTAATAGATAAATAATGAAAAACAGATCACGAGATATGTTACAGTAGAATGAGCTGCAGGAAACTTGCAGCATATGAAGAAAAACTCCACTCGACGGTAAAAAATTTATCCATTGTAGTCAGCATCACTATTATTATATTATTATTCAATGCTTCTGAAGCTGAATAATAGCAACAATATGGACAGTATTGCTACTATATATTTAAATATATTACAGCGAACAGTAAACACTAACCATTTATAGTCAAGTAACCATATGCACAATGATGATTATAGTTGAAGCTGCAGCAGCAAACAGTGAAGACATTAATCATCTTTAATATAGCAACAGTATGGACAGTAATCAACAGTGCTCAAGCGACCGTATGGACAGGAATAAAGGTTAAAGCAACCGCAACGAATAGTTTATAAAATAATCATCTGTAGAATGGGCAGTAATAATAAACAGTTGAAGTTGCAGAACAGGAAAGACTGTTATCCTGCAGAGTTGCAGCTGCTGCAGAGAGTGAGCGCGTATGACAAAAGGCAGACCTGCGATCACTTTCACCCGCGCCTCCTCTATATGTATATGCCGCCTGTAAACAACATCACAATGGCTAAAAATATACCACATCCGCATCAATGCATAATCAACTAACAAGGAAGAATACAGTTCTTTATTTGTTGTGGGAAATTCGTTGGGAATGAGAAATATAATACAGCTCTCGAAACAGAAGGCATGTCGATTAGAATACTATTACTAATAGATCTTAGTCATGAGTAGCCAAGAAAATATTGTGCGTATTTGATTCTAAATGTTTCTTTTATCAGATGTAACCAAATTGTTACGCAAAGCCTACGCATAAGGAATCGTGCGTCAGCTGAAAAGAGTCGAATTTCCTGATAAAATCCAAAACGCGTTCTTTTTAGCGGATATTTCATGGCTCTTAATGGGGTTTTGAACAGGGAATATGATTTGGGAGGAATTTTGTTATTGAACATCAGGAATGTATTGTGCACAAAGCATTATTAGTATTATTATTATTACTGCACATAGATCTGTTCTGTCCCCGTGCACATTTATTTCTGCTCTAAAACGTAAAAAATATTATTTAGAATACGTGTGAACGATCAGTCATTTTATCTGGCCGATAAGCTAACCCTGCATCTAACACGTGTAGGGATACTCTGAACTGTGACCGAAGAGCATCAATGATATACTTATACAATAGTAGAAGCAGACTGAGTGACAAGACGAAGCAAATTAAAAATAAAATTTAACTAAATAATCATCAAATCAAGGCCTCATCAGCCGACGGCAGGTTTGTATCTCAGCAGCGAAAAGGTGGAGGGTGTAGTGAACGTGACGCAAGCTACAGGAGGGTGTAGTATTCCAGGAAACCCGGTTAAGTAGTTCAGTAGACGAGGTCAAGTAATCTAGCAGACGAGGTCAAGTAATCTAGCAGACGAGGACAAGTAATCTAGCAGACGAGGTCAAGTAATCTAGCAGACGAGGTCAAGTAATCTAGCAGACGAGGTCACGCATTCAAGGAGACGACGAAAAACATCACTAAATACAAAATTAAACTCACGACCCAAAAATAAGACAAGGATAAATATCTCGAAAGATAACGTCAAATATCCCAAGAAATGAAGTCAAATATTCCAGCAAATGACTTGAATTCTTTCAGTAGACGAAACCACAAGAGGACGACATCTTCAGGTATACTTCAGCGAGTTCTTTGCCAAATCCCGAGTCAAATTAAATTGGAGGCTCCGCATCAGCCCACAGCAGCCGAGCAAACAACTTCGGGGAGCCGCCACCACTTAGCGCTCCTGCAATCCTGATGTCCAACTACGACAAAACCGATGTAAGTCAACTACTAGGTTGAGGATAGCGCTCCACAACATTCATTTAAATATAAAGCTACCTAGACGACAGACTATGACATACCTGATGTAAATTTAGGACAACCCAGACGAAAGACGAAGACAAGCGATATAAATTAACTACTTAAAACTACGACAGACTACGACAAAAACGATGTAAATCAACTACTATAAACTATGATATGCCAGATGTACATTTAGTACAACCACGACGACAGACTACGACGAAAACGATGTACATCAACTACTATAAACTACGATAGACATACGATTTACCAGAAGTAAATTTATTACCACCTCGTTGAATGACTAAAACCATCTCGATCTAAAAGTATAAGAACTCATTCCCAATATAGTTCTTCTATATGACGCTCGAATCTAATAATTTTTGGATAATATGCATTGTTATAAGAACAACCAATTTTAGTAAGCTGTTAATCAAGACTGCTCCTTATTTCAAGTTGAACATCCACCGAAGACCGCTCGTTGACGTCTAGCCTGATCACTGTCGTGCATGGCTTGAGCCAAGATCGATCTATATGTGCCAGAACGCTATTGCCGTGCCCCAATAAGTGCAGGGAACGCTAAATGATATGCGTAGTTTATGCTCAAAGGCTAGATTGCCGTGCATTATGAAGTGACAGAAACGTTACAGGCCATGCGTGGTTCGTGCTGAGAGTGTGCTATGTCGTGCGTGTGAAGTGCGAAATACGTCAAATGCCATTCGTGATTCATGCCCAGAACACAGATTGTCGTTCTTTATAAGTGACAGAAATACCAAATGCCAAGCATGATTCGTGCCCAGACCCTGAAATGTCATGAGTGGTTCGTGCCCTGAGCGTGGAATTGCGTGCGTGACAAGTACCGTGTTTTCGTGTCGAGCGCGAGAGCTCAGAGCTCTCAGGTGGTAAACTCGCTCTGGGTGAGCGACAGCGTTAAGTGATAGCTGCACTCGAGCCTCCTGCAAACTTGTCGCTTCAATCGAAATAAAAAACACGTTTGAAGAGTGAACATTTCGATACGTCATAACGAGTGCACCTATAACTATAGGGCATGCGTGGTAGATTCTTATGAGAATAATCAACGTTTTGATTAAGAATTTGTTGCAATATATCACAACGAAACCACCAGAGGAAGAACCGTACATTTTTTACTTTAAATATTTCCTTTATTATAATCACGTCAGGTTCATTGCACGAATTATCACAAATTTTACTCTAAACCAATAGCGACGTTCAATATAATAAGTACAAGCAAACGGAAGTGACAGTGAACTTATTTCAGTAAAATATTTACTATACTAGGAGTTTGTTTTTTGGGGCGCAAAACTTTAAGCCCCTCCAAAACAATGAATATTTTTCTCAAGTAAACAATTCAGCTGATAGAGCGGAATAACACTGCAGCGGAACTTCCAATACTGATATTTTTTGCATAAAAACATGGATCAGATTTTATAACCTGTGGTACGTAGTGATATAATAGGAACTAAAAGATTCGTTCGCTTTTTTTACGAATTAACAGAATCATCGATCGAGCTCTAAGTTTGTGACAACATGGCAGGTATAGACAGAAATACAAAAGTTTCCTCTACGACACTTGGATCTCATGTACAAAACTGAATGGACGAAATAGCACGAGTATGTTTTTACTAAGAATTTAAAAGCAAAGAAAAGTCCACAAAAATTCATATCTTTATAGAAAACGTTTCGGAGACCAGCTCCATCGTCCAAACGTTTTCTATAAAGATATGAATTTTTGTGGACTTTTCGTTGCTTTTAAATTCTTAGTTAATTTGCGATTTAAGCAAACAAGTGATATAAATTCATTAATACGTGTAAGTTTTTGTGCTGCGTAATTACACGAAGAAATCGTCTGCCGTCAGGCATACAAATTACAGGCGAGAGAATTTTTTTCCTGAATTACCGGCAAGAAACGAGCTGATGAGTTCATCATGTAGTCTAGTGAGCCAGAATATTTTTTACATGTTACCCATTGAGAACTTGCGACTGGCAAAATATTCTTTAAGTAAATTCGATTGAGAAAAATTAACAAAACTATGTACAGAACCGTTGGCCTGCCCAGAGAAGCAGAATTTTGATTAATTTGAAAATTTTTAGAGCAAACGATTCAGAAGCCGCAACTGGCATGAACACTGACAAAGAGCATCTTAATTTGGCCTCCAATAATATCCGTTAAAATTACTATTAATTAATCATACATAGTTCAACAGATCATAAGAAATTATTTAACATCTCCCACCGGAAAGATATCGATAATACAGGAACAGTTTTCAGTGTAACGTGATACAGCAAAAAATGTTAATGATCCCAGCATTGTGCTTTCGAATGTCCATGTTCTGGCCACCGATATGACGCCTCTGGAGGAACAGCAAAGTAAGTACGGAGACTACAGATTACACAGCTGAGTGCAGGCCTCCGTTGTGGCCAACATTTTCATCAACATTCTGCAGCGAAACGCCGAGGTCCGTGAACGGCATTTGTTTGATGCTGCGTGAGCCGTGAGATGATGTGTGTGAAGTGATGATGAGAGGATTCTAGATACAATAATATACCATAACATACCTGATACAATAACATACGATAACATACCTGATAGAATAATATACGATAACATACCGGTACGTGATAGAATAACATACGATAACATACCTGATACAAAAACATACGATAACATACCTGATACATTAACATACGATAACATTCCAGACACAATAACATACAATAACACACCTGATACAATAACATACGATAACATACCTGATACAATAACATACGATAACATACCTGATACAATAACATACGATAACATACCTGATACAAAAAAACACGATAACATACCATGATACAATAACATACGATAACTTATCTGATGCAGTAACATACGATGACATACCTGATACAATAGAATAAAATCACAACCTTCACTGATAACGGAGAATAATTTTAAATTAATAGCAGACATTTTAGCGAAGAAGTACAGTTCCACCGAAATGTCACGATACTTTAAATGTCCGCGCAAGCTAACAGGAGGACATTGCTCATGTTATCGATGCTAACGATTGTAATGTGAGCAAATCGTTAATTACTGAAACCTTAAGTAACGACAAAGTAAAGTTCGTTGAGAAATTAAAGCATTAGGGCTAAAACTCGGTAGTATCGAAAATGAGATACACGTTTTTGTTATCTTCGTAGTCAGGACTGTCCCGATTTTGATTCTTCAAAATCGATGAACGACACCATAAGAGCAATATTGTGTGACACTTATAGTATTATTTTCCAGATTTAACAATCACCGTTTGATTGTGGGACTAAAAACTAAAAATGGAGTCAAATTGACTTTCCACTACACTAAAACATTTTCACTATTGTAAATGCAGGCTTGGTGATTTAAGAGCGGCAGCACCGCTATTGTCTGAGACAGGCTACGGTAAGTGTACCTGACGGAATAACGCCAGGCACAGAAGCCTGTTCACGTCGGAAGCAGCAATTAGTTAAAGCTCACGCCTCCAACTTACAGATTAGAACCGAAGCTCACTAGCACGCCATCAACTCTTCCAATTTGATCTGGCGCCGTACAATCTAAACTCGCTGAAGTGCACGCAGCGGTCTAAGTATGTGCACGTTTCGGCCCAAGTACACGTAGCGGCTTAAGCACACGTAGCGGCCTAAGCACACGTTGCGGCCTAACCACACGTAGCGGCCTAGGTACACGAAGCGGCCTAAGCGCACGTAGCGGCCTAAGCATGTACACGTAGCGGCCTAAGCACGAGTAGCGGCCTAAGCACATGTAGCGGCCTAAGCACACGTAGCGACCGAAGCACACGTAGCGGCCTAAGCACACGTAGCGGCGTAAGCACACGTAGCGGCCTAAGTACACGTAGCGGCCTAAGCACACGTACCGACCTAAGCACACGTACCGACCTAAGCACACGTACCGGCCTATGCATGTACACGTAGCGCCCTAATCACACATAGTGGCCGAAGTACACATAGCGGCCGATTCTTCATCTGTGACTGGTGAGTTTGGCTTGAAAAGCCTTCAATGATTGGCTGACTGAGTTAAGAACTCGTAACCATAATATATATCTTAGATACGTTAGTACGGTTCATGTCAGCCCCCTCTGGAGGAGTGGAACATATGGACACAATGCCGGACGCTGCATTTCTTACACTCCATTTCGGCTTTTCATGAAAAAAATGTGGTAAAAAATGTCTGCTTTTTAATTATAATAAAGCCTAAAATGATTCAGTTGTCGATATAATAAATAATATATATTAATTTCAAATAATAACTTGAAGACTTTTTATTGGAAGTTTTTACGCGTACGGTGTATTTCAAATATTAGCGTTATATTAATTTTTTGCATCTCAAATATTTTCATCGTTTAGGTGTCGAAATCATTCCCGAACTTCAGAAATGTTGGAAAATATAGAAAAAAAATATATCTGATCAAACTTGAGGCTACACAGAAATTAAAGTCACATTTTTCTCGATATCTGTTCGATGCATTGCATAAAAAAAAAAATAAAAATTAGATCAGTACTCACTGCAGTGAGTGACTGAGAGCACATTTTCTCACGCTCGTCCGTCCGTCCGTCACGGACGGACGGGACGAGCACAATAGCGCTTTTTTTTCATAAATGAGAAAATGTGCTAAAAAGTATTTGGATTATCGCCGAAGAATTTGTGTATTTTAATACGAAGTAATTAGGAAATGAATACCGTACGTACTTCATTCCAAAAAGAATAATATTTTCAAAGGTATTCTAAATTAAAGTGAAATCAGGGCAAAATAAAAGCAAGAACGTGAATATAGTATGAGAATGCAGCACATTTCTTGGTACCATTAACACTCTTAATTGGTGAGTTTTCCAGACAGACCTTTACGATTTTGTTCCATTTTCTTTGAATCCAGAAAACTTTCATCGGCCAGTGCATTTATTTTAAAGTTGGATCTGGAAAACGAGAACTGTAAATGAAAACAGCAGCACAGCAACATAAATAAAGAACGTTTTATGAAGATCAATGAATAACATCGACATGAGAAAACTCCAGAGCTGCATGAGGGGAGCTGGAGTCTCTCTAAACGCTGCGCCACAGAGTAAATATTATACAGCAAATAAATAAAACTTAAATTACTGAGTAGAACTGAGAGCATTTTTTGATATACATCAAGGCAGTAAACTCTTCAAATAATTATCTCGTAACAGTGTATTTTTTGAAAAGTCTTATATATATGCTAATGAACACACAACATACTAAGGCAATGATTAATTTAGCGCATATGAATTTCTGATCTTGGCAAAGATCACGAATAATTAAAGTTAGCTATGTAAATGTTATAGCGCAGATATAACCATTGTTACATTAATATTGGGTTGATAAAATATTCAATAGGTCGAGGACAAATGAAATGAACAAAAGCGTCTGCCAAAAGTTCTATAGTTATACACTCACATTCCCAATTAATTTAAAGCGTGTAACGCGCAATGAGATTAAAGTTCTATATATAGTTATACACTCACATTCCTAATTAATTGAAAGCGTGTAACGCGTAATGAGAATAAAGTTCTATATATAGTTACACACTCACATTCCCAATTAATTTAAAGTATCCAACGCGCAATGAGAATAAAGTTCTATATATAGTTATACACTCACATTCCCAATTAATTGAAAGCATATAACGCGCAATGAGATATGAAGAGCGTTGGCGTCGGCCTCCTGACATACTCCTGAGCTCCCGAGGGTCGAGTAAACTCGTAGTATTTAAACTGAAAAAGTCAAGACTTGAACGGTCTGAAGTTGAAAACTAAAGAGGAGAGTTCTTGGAATTATTAAATGAACTGCCGCAAGTTTCTAGCTTTACAGACCCAGGGAAGAACCTAGTCTCCTTTTGCCTTATGAACTGTGAACTAAGCGACATAAGCATTTTACTGCCCGTAGTTAAATGAAATATTGAATTTAGATGAACAGCGCGTCAAAAAAATTGTTTTTACTCCATTTGCCGAGCAATGGACGAAAACTTCAATAGCTAAGCTTCAAAGATCGCAAATCAATAACGCTTAATACGACATTGACGAAAATGACTATTCACATTATGGCTGAAAATCACGATGATTAATAATTATAGAAGGGTATTTTTCAGATACAGATTTCTTGAGCCGGAAATATATAACGTTATTGTAGCTCAACTAAAATGATACGTACGTAGTATACTGATATAACCATAATAATATTAGGGGACTCAAGAGTCAAAGGGATCCCTGACTCTTAGGGCCAACCTCAAGGCCTTGCCTGACGTGTGCCTGTGCCTGAGGTTACCTGTGCCTAAAGTCTGCCTGTGTCTGAGGTTACCTGTGCCTAAAGTCTGCCTGTGTCTGAGGTTACCTGTGCCTAAAGTCTGCCTGTGTCTGAGGTTACCTGTGCCTAAAGTCTGCATGTGCCTGAGGTTACCTATGCCTGACGTCTGCCTGTGTCTGAGGTTACCTGTGCCTAAAGTCTGCATGTGCCTGAGATTACCTATGCCTGACGTCTGCCTGTGCCTGAAGGCTATACTGGCAGACAACACATCTGACGAGCAGCAGACAGACAACAAACACCGGCAGATGACAGACCAAATATCCATCCGAAGGGAACCTAGGCCAGCGTTTGCACTCATAATTAGTTGAGTTATTTGACCAAATACTGATGCACTATTTGCCCTTGTGTGGGACGTCCTGAACCTGTATGGCCTGGCAATTCGAGGGCGTATCAGTGCTACGACCAGAAAGCGAGTTCTAATATGGACATTACGACGCACTTAATTTTCGGATAGGAGATAAAGCCATCCCATAGCCAGCGTCCACTTGAAGCTTGCTTTAATGTTGCATGCCTCTGAAGTGCTGTCTAGGCAAGTACTATGTGTTTAATTAAGACTCGCTGGCAATTGTGATGCGAGATTAGCCTTAACGAATTATCAATATAATCAATAACTTCTGTAATAATAATTTAAGACAAAAATCATCAACTGATACGAATTTAATGGTTTAAATCTTTCAGTAAATATTTCACAGGGTCTTGATTGTTGAGTTCGGCATTAAAACAATACACTTCCATGGTTTTGATTGCTTTATTTGTGTTAGGTTTCTTGCACGCTGTGGAGGGCAAGCGTAAAACATATGGCGCTTTGACCCGCCATACCGCAGCGTGTTTACCGTTACACGCTACCAGGCACAAGGACAGCCATGTAGTACCTAGAGTGGCAGGAGAGGGTGCACCAGGCCAGCGTGTGGCACGAGTGGCGGCATGCGCCACAGCCCGAGTTGCGGCATGCGCCACAGCACGAGTGGCGGCATGCGCCACAGCACGAGTGGCGGGATGCGCCACAGCACGAGTGGCGGCATGCGCCACAGCACGAGTGGCGGGATGTGGCGGGATGCGAGTGGCGGAATGCAAGTAACGTGACAAGGTACGAGAAAATGCAGGGGTACTGCAGCAGAGCTCGTAGTGTCACGGCTGTCACGATCGTGAAGAAACCAGACCAAGGTTAACGATGTCGTGCAGGCAATTCACGACCAACGCACGGCAGCGGAAATTTTTGTAAAAAGACTTACGTTAATGAACCAATTTCCGTTAAAATCCAGATTAGACACCTGAAAATCAGTGCATCATACATTTGTTAATTGAAATAGAATTAATTTTCGAGGAATCAAAAATGTATGAGAAGTGAACAGGGATTAATATTCGAGAATTCAATAATGACTCCAGTGATCAGAGGTGCCCCGATATCGACATCGCTTTAGGGCGCTTCAGAGGCCGCTGATGTGGTCATTAGTGAGACTCCAGTCGCGCGTTATGAAAAAAACTTTCTTCGAGGTGTAGATCCCTGTGGCTGACAGATGGAAGCTTGGAATTGTAGATATGGGAAGTCTAAACTTCAAATTAGTGTCAATCTGGATGAAATTTTTATCTTATTTGAGCTTTGAGTATGAAGATACTAAAATTAAGCTACTTGATTTGTGTAGGAAATACAGAGTGGGAAATGCGGCTAAGATAGAAGGCTGGGATCTTGCCTGAAGTTGGTAGCGTTTGATTACAATTGCTAGCAACGGAGTTGGGGAACTAAAGAATAATTGAATAAACAATACATGGACACGTTCTTATTTCTATTTGTTTTAAGGCAACACGTGCGCGCGTGGATGGAGACACGTGGCAACATTTCACAAGTAAATGATCCTTTTACAATGGAAACCTTTGGAAAAACGTGACCTGATTTGAGATCCGAGAGATTCGGAGAAGCTCATGGGGAAATAAAGCAGACAAAATTCAAAGATTTTTACGAAACCAGGAAGCTGAAGCAATGTTTTGATACAACATAAAAATAACAAAAAAAACGCAAAAAAAGTATTGCTTTTGGATGAAAATTGGGCTAAACAGAAACGCAAAAAATCTAATGATAGACATTTTTTGAACATATGACATTCAATCATATTCAATCGCATATGCAATCTGATATTCAACTTATGAACGCGATTGGAAAATGCTTCTATTCCAAAAATTTTTGTCATTAATGGAGTTCAAAGCTCGGCCACTAAAATATAAAGGATTAATGAGAACTTTGGAAGCAAAGAATTCACAATTTTGGAACACAACTTCAGTTCATGTTGAGAATCGAAAGGAAATGAACTTCAAATGAATACAGGCATTCGACGGAAATGAATTGAATGATAATTAGAACGGTCAGGTAAAAGTGTAATATCAAGAGGCATTAGTAATGAAATGCATACATAATAAGCAGCCTCATAAATATTAGAACCATTATAAAATTTATATGGATGACGAAATGTTGGATACTGAATGGTTGGATTCTGAAGTTCTTGTCACTGGATTCTGAAAACACTAATTGATATTGATTGGATAAAACATTAAGTTATTCAGCTGTCAATACTTTATTGTCTATCGAATCGTAGTGTTCACAAGGACAAGTTAAGTATCGCTGTCAAGCTCTTATGATTCCATTTAATAATAAAATTTAGAAGACAGTACGTTTGAAAGCACAGAACGTAAGCAATGCTCCGAAAACGTCAAGTTTATGGCTGGAGAAAATCTAAGTTTGATTTCTGATCGTATCGAAAAACAAAATCAGCGCGGTGTTTGGAAGACGCAAACCTTACTTCATTTCGCCTTTCAATTGAATATTGAAGACGTCGCCACAGTTTCGCCATCCAATCGAATATTGAAGACGTTCTAGGATTTTAATCCATCTTCAAGGTCCAATGGACCTGCCTAGAGTCTCTATGCACATTTCTGTACGAGTGTGTTGACGAACACGCACATATAAGGGCATTTGTACCTTTAAAGCTGTTGAGTACATATTGGACTTGCTCCAAAGTTCGAGGACGAGTGCAGGTGATGAGACGACGTCTGAAGTCATCGCCGTAAACTCAGTGACTAGTCTTCATTCCTTTACACTTTTTTTGCATGACTGCAATGATTCAGCAAAGCGGCGTCTCATCGCAAAATATTTGCAAGTACAGCAGTAGTAATGCATTGCCAACCATGCACTATACAAATCCGTAATTCATATTAACATCTATACTGTAGAGAGACGAGAGCACACGATCCAAAGAACAATCACCTAGATCCATCAAAATTCACTATAATTAATATGGGAATATTATTATAATTCGGACGATAAATGCGTACGTCAGAGCTTACTTCAATATAACAAGTCTGCAGAGCAAACAGTATTAATATTCTGTTGTTTTCGATTCAACTGAACTCTCATGAATCTTCGACGTCATGAACACTAAGTTTGCGATTGTTGTTTTCAGAAAATTTGAGTGATTGAAAATACGGAGCCGACATGGTATTTCAGAAATGAACAGCTGCTAACTGTTTTTTGTTTGCATTTCATATTCTAACAAAACTTCGGATCATCGGAACTGTGAATAGAAAAACATGACTTTTCTAAATATAATGGAATTTAATCTCTAGTATACCCGTAATCTCAAGATCTCACCTCTCACTTTTTACCAGATTACGTTATAATAAAGCCACGATTCAAAATTCAACTCTCGCGAGAGAAATCTTTCTTTCTTCAACCTGGGAAGGCTAAACATTTCATTGCAATTAGCCGTAGCAAGTACAATTCTACTAATATTAAGATTTGAAGTTAATCGTATTCGATTCTGGACGCTTCATGGGCAAAAACATTGCATTTAAAGCTCCAGACTAATGCTTATGACAGTGGATAGAATCCTGACAAATCTGGTCATTAAATGAAAACTTACTGTTCATGAGCTCCCGTCATGTAGCATCGCAAAGGAACATTTTGACTAAATATGATATGATCAAAATACAGCAACGAGAAAAAGATCGGTAGAAGTTACGAATTTAAAAATAATTGCGCGCCTAGCGCTCAGAATAGAGCACTGAAACTTTAGCAACTGGAAAATTGTAAAATATAATACAAATATCATTTTATGGTATTATATAATTATTGAATCGTATTATACAGTATATAATTCGTTTACAGTTATTAAAACGTACAGAGATTCGCATAAGAAAAATAGACAAACAGGATAACACTAGATCACTATAATTGGGTCGCAGTGAAAGGTGACTGCAACATGCACGTGTCGCCTTCATTTATTCACATTCCTTCGTACCACTTCGTCTGTTTGAGCAGCGTAGAGCAGGAGTTCGTTGGAAAAATTAATAGGATGTTTCGTAAATAATTTAGTTACAGTGACGGTGGAAGGAAAGATACTTGTGTGAATTTAATATTCATTTCATACTCGAATTATCTTTATTAAATTAATTATATAATTATTTATGGCCTCACAATAATATTGTGAGGCCAAAAGATAACGGATGTCTCTACCATGATCGAATACTAACAAAAAAGTAAACCGGGAGGTTATCATCCGGAAAATATACGGTTCAGTTCCAGGTAGAGTCTTCAAATAATCACGTTATATATAATCCATACCGAGAAACCGAAAAGTAAATTCATATGTTTTTATGAATGGAAACGGACATCAGTGGGCCTGTTAAAATGCGAAACTATAGAAACAGATATTTCGATACTAATTAACGGTGTTGCAGCCGCTAGCTGCCGCGTCAAAATTAGCAAAGATTCCTCCTTCGTCATCCTCGACCAGGGGCCATATATACTTTCGAAACTCGTTAAGTGAACGTAAGTACTTACGCTCAATTTTCTTGTCTGTGATTGGTGGATTTTGCTTGAAAGGCCGTCAATGGTTGGCTGATGAACTTACGATCCCTTAACTTTTTTTGAAAGCATGGGCCCAGTTGATCAACGGCGCCCAACCAGTTCACCTTGAGAGGGCCACATGCTGCAAAAAAGCGTTACGAATACGACGGCACACACCAGAGTTATAGGGCATTAAAATGGTGGCCATTACGACAGAGTCTTCGTACGGCAGATTCAAGTTATGAATAAATAAACTTTGAAGCGTAAGAGATGACTTTGTGAGCGCAAGGCCGATCTATATTTGCAATAACCGTTAGGACAAAAACATCGCATAAGAAAAATGCAATCGGGTTAAATTTTTCGCCTTTATCCTCCATCCGATTAGAAGGTATCGCGAGCCAGGCCCGTAAAGGTGATTTGTGGTCGGAATCTTCGGCGAATTCACCTCGTAACTCAGAATGGCTCCGAGCTGGAATGTTTGGCAGTAATTCTTTCGTAGAAATCAATGCCATTGCGTATTCTCTCCTGGAATGAAGAACAAAGAAAAATTCTAAGGCAACGACAGACTGTATACTCACTTGAAAAAGAACAAACAGAACGTTATCTAAAATATGGAATTGACGGGTTTAAACCGCAGAAATTCTTCTCCGTAATTCGACCAGCTTAGTGAGAAAAGGTATAAACTATATTATTGCGAAATTCCAGAGCATATCTTATTTTTAAGCTCATGGAATATTATACATGTAATTGCTACGTTGGAAAGTCGGCCTCATTCCGGTATCGTATAGTTCTGAAAAAGTGACACAAGGCGAGCTAAGGAGTTGACGCAACCGCAACTTTTTCATCTGTGTTCAGTACTGAAATCAATCACTGAATGCCTGTGATTAAATCACGTTCATTGTTCTAAAATTCGTTAGCTACAGCCGTCCTCGTGCGTGAAATGACATGATTGAAAGTCTACATTGGACGTGGACGATGTAATAAAATTTAACGGTTGAGGAACGATCGTTGCTACGGAGCTTATCAATTTTAACGGCGTGATTGCAACCTCGCCAATTGGTGCTTCAAGTCACGGCGATTGCCAGCATCTCAAGACACGCAACTCCGAGAAGTTGCTACGTGAACAAGAACTATTACAAGAACTATTACACATTATGAACTATTACACATTAGAAACTATTACACATTAGAACTATTACACATTAGAACTATTACACATTAGAACTATTACACATTAGAACTATTACACATTAGAACTATCACACATTAGAACTATTACACATTATGAAGAACTATTACACAAGAAATATTACACATTATGTTGCTGTAGGGACTACGTCCGCGAAACTTGAACATGAATGAATACATCCCGGAAGTATACAAAACCTGAAATGCAGAAGGCTCTAAGACGCGATGGAAACATTACTATTACTAAAATATGATTTCCGACGATGAATTTAAATTTGTACTATATACCCTCGTAACGTGCTCGACTTGAAATGTATGCGTTGTAGTGTATAACATATCGGCAGCGGTCTCAAGTATTACTATAAAGGAGTTCGCCTCACAGTAAATTTTGTACAATGTTTTAATTTTAACTATAGAAGCCAAAACTATGTTTTATTTAATAATCAGGTTTAAATTTCAACTTATGCTACCTACTCTTCTCGTCTGAACTAAAAAAAATATTTTTTATTGATTTTTATTGACTATGTAGTTATTTTTAATTACAATTTAAATGATATATTCTGTTCAGGTATGTATAAAATACGTTGTTAAATCCTAACACAAAATTTAAAAAATGACCGTCATGTTTCGTGAAGCCGACAATATGTCTGGAGTTGCTTCCTAAATTGCCAGCCCCAGCGGCAGTCAAGGCGCATGCAAAAGTAGTTCCTCATTTACAATTTCTTCTGAAGTTCCCCGCCATGTTGTTCTTGTTGACAATAATCATCAACGTTTCTTAGCTCGCGTACATTGTTGATGCCGTGTGCAACCATGTAGAAAAGTTAGGTCGTTTATGAATGGCCGACGATATGACGTCGGTAATGCGGCTCAGGATTATCAATGGGAAAATTATTTATATTAAAGCCTAGACACAAACCAAAACCCGGAAGCAGGCATCGTTAATATTTTTCACAGGTTTATTAGGAGTCTGGCAACGGCGACATTAAGATACCGTAATTTTGCAAAAAAAAATTCAATTCTATCCTTAATTTGAATTCTATTTTGAATAAATTTCTAACTCAGCTCCTACTGAACTACGAGCTCAGGAGGAGAAGCTAATTGTTTTCCTGCCTTCTATCAAAACTCAAATTTAGAGATCAATAGGATTACCTCAACATTTACCAGGATTAGGAAGGATGAGCCGATGTAAGGCTGATGGTGTAAGGATAATAGTCAATTCTGAGGTAGCTTATCTTGATCCTCCAGGATTAGGAAGGATAATCTGATTTTAGGATGATGATGTATGGATCATTGTCAAGTGAGGTAGCTTATCTAACCCGACCAGGAATAGGGAAGATGTTACAGGCGTGTATAATCACCATAGCCCGCGGTGCAGTCGTGGTCAGATGGGGCAGCCGCGGCCTTGAAACGCGACGTGTCCTTCGTTCGAACAAGTTTGAGTTCACAGAGTGAAGCTGTGAATTCGTACGAATTCTGTTATTCGTACGAAATCATTAGTTGCATCAGATTATTGCTGAAGACATCAATAACAAAAATCGTGTACCAATATCAATACCAATAATCGTATATTCAAGTATTCGCACGATTCCGTTCTTAGCGAGCGCTAGAATAAAGGAAGTTAGTACCTAACCTGAGTATCCTAATTTACTTTGATAACGTGATGACAAAAGATAAGTTTTTGCCGGCATAAATTTGTTTGATATGTAATTCGACGGCAAATCTTCTCGTGCTGGATATTAAAATTCCTCATAATTTACAAAAGAGCCACTGTATCACCATCCATCTAGTACAAAATTAATGCCAATTGAGATGTAAATTTGAGGAGTGTGTGTAACGACGTAATCAGAGATCAGCGGATGCGGCCTTGAATAAGCATGACGATGCAGGGTTGCAAGCACAGACGCTTAAACAATTTAATTGTTCGTAATGTTGTCTGTTGGCCGACCATCCGATGCCCATAATTTATAAGTAGGTACCCATATTATCAGGCCAACCTTAGCTGTACCTGACGACCCCGCTCTAGCATCGTATGCTCTGAAAATAACTTTAAAAAACAATTTATCAGTTAACGGATTAAAACAATTCAGAATTTGATGTCATTTTCAAGTAGGGTATTAGTCTAACTCTTCATAGAGAACAATCTTTTGGCTTTTTCAAGCGAAAATTTTTGACAAAGCAAGAAAATGCGTACCTATCAGGGGTAAACCGTGCACTGATATTGCATAGCACATAACAGAAAATAAAAAAACAGAGTGTTCGGTAGAGCAAAGTTGACGCAATAAGAATAATTATATTCAAGACGGAAAATCACCTGCGATATCCACGTGCCAACGCAGTCAATCGATAAATAATTGAAGGATTGAATGCTCATGATTAAGTTAGAGAGCATCAGGAAAGTTTTCTCCCAGAAAAACCAAACTCAGTTAACTCTAGTTTAGAATCAAGGCGAAACATTTTTACAAATTGAAAGTCACGTTCTAGCGACAATTTAATCAGCGTAAGTTTCGAAAGAAAGGAAGCGGCCGCAAGGATCAAGCCGCAAAAAACTGCAACGTGATCACAATAATTTTTTTCTGGAACATGAGATCGGTTGGAAGGCCTCGACGCTCTCATCTTGAGGCCGTGTTAAAAACAAGACGTTGATCTACGAAGAAAGAATAAAAGCTAACGAGAAAAGAGAACCAGATTTTTTACGGATATAAGCATGACATCGGCAAATTATCGAGATCTGCTGTGAAATGAACGCAACTAATTGGTAATGACGATTTTTTGGTGCTAAAAATAAGTTTTATTCGACGAAAAAACTTCAAGATTTAGTACTTAGATTATGTGACACATAGGTAACGTGGAGGAAAGCTTGTAAAAGCTTTCAAAACGGCACTTTCATCAGCCAATTTCCGACAACCAAGTGCCAATACTAAAACCAAATGTTATGGGCATCATTAGGATCAATGATGGCCGCAAATCCAATCGATGATAAGAAGATGAATTCCATCATCAGCCAGCAGCCCTCATAACGTGCGCTAGTGCGCCAGGCTCGTGTTCGCTGATTCTTATACCGTTCGTTCTTCACGCGCGTCACGCATGATTTTTACACTCGACGCCTGAACCTAAGACCAACTTACATTTAATTATCTATGTACTAAAAATAAAGATAAATCAATGATATTTTAATTGCCGTATTTTGAATAAATATGCTAAATTTTTCGCCCATAGTTAAGATTTATTATAATTTACATCAGACTAGCACGAGGAAGTCATACTGCAGGATTTAGGAAAATGTGGCAATATTTTCTACAAAGCACCATTAATCAAACAAAGTCGACTTCATTACTTAAACAACCGTAAAGTTTATCAGCTGAAGTTCATCAATTAAAATTTCGGAATATCCAATAGGCTACATCCACTTCGATAAAAATATAATTTTGGTTGAGCCCCGAAAATAATAATAATTAAAAATTCTTGGCATATATTAGAAGAGATTTGTGGAGAGAAAACTAAAAAAAACACAACTTAGACAGTGTATAATTTTTGTTCAGCAATTACGTGACAAAATTTTAACGATGTGCATGAAAAATTCCCACCTTGTTCAGGTTGATTTCCCACCGTTTCCGCGTAACCGGAAAGTTCGATTACACGCACCCGAAGAGTGACCATCGGCCGGCACGATACGGTGTTTAACTAAACCTTCATTTACTATATTACTTTTACGATGGTTATGGTGAATTACGAGCAGTCAAGTAACGAAATCATCATAATAGGCGATCAAAGTTATAGTAGAGTGAGGGAGAAAATTAAAAGGCACTTGAAAAGCATTGGAAATAAGTCATGTGGCCGTGAGAGTAATCAACAAAATGGGTGCAACTACATCAATGGAAATATTTTTCAACAACTCGACGGCAAAGATATCAATATGAATATTTCTGAAAGGGACAGTGTACATGTTATTGTTTATTTTGCGCATATTCGATTAATTAATTCATAAATCTCTCAATATTGTTCGTACTTACATCGGTTGAAATATTTGCCGTTTAGAAAGAGATAAAAAATGTCGTGTGCAATTTTTAGTCGTATACCGAGCAGAGGGGAATTAAAAAAATGTAAGCTGAATTGTTATAAAAAAACCCTTAACTCACTTATGGTAGAACTACTTTGATTTAAATGCATAGAAAACTTCAACACATCATGTCTTCATTGAAATCAATTGAGGTAGGAGAAAGCTCCTACATCAATTAGAACAATTGTCTGAGCCGATGATTTTCTGAATTTTGTTTTTGTTATCTCATTAAACAGATTAATGAGAATTGCTTGGATTAAACGAGTAAATGCGGTAGAATACATGAGCTTCTAAGTTCACGCCCATCAATTCTGACGATGATCTAGAGCCATGTGATGATCTAGAGCCATGTGATGATCTAGAGCCATGTGATGATCTAGAGCCATGTGATGATCTAGAGCCATGTGATGATCTAGATTCTAGAGCCATGTGATGATCTAGAGCCATGTGATGATCTAGAGCCATTAGATGATCTAGAACCATTAGATGATCTAGAACCATTAGATGATATAGAAAGCAATTTCATGATCGTTGGCCATGTGATGACAGTGAATCTAAAATAAATTGAATGCTTCTTTTGCTCCCCGGTGATTGTATGTTTTATTGTAACTGTGGGAAAGTGTAATCATGTAACCTAGAATTAAATAGTATTTCTGTTTCTTGAACCAGGAACTGCAGATTTCGCGCATAAGTTACGTTACGCGCGGCTGCATTGCGCTGTGACAGATTGTTACTGATAAACGTTAATTTTGCGTTCACCGTGAATTCCGATTGCCGCTAACGTAGAGGCTGCATTGCGCTGTGACAGATTGTTACTGATAAACGTTAATTTTGCGTTCACCGTGAATTCCGATTGCCGTTAACGTAGAGTAAGTAAAGACTTGTTCCTCGACAATGACTAGCTGATGAATTTATTACAACTCAACTCTTTCTGAGTGTGAAGAACTTGAACCCGTTGAAGTGTCACAAGCTCCCACATCGCACACGTTCGCTCAGCGACAAGAAAGTCTACAAAAAGTGAATGCATTATAAAATGAGGGCGTAAGCAAACGGAGGAGGGATAAAAAAGGCAAGGTTCAACTATACCATAGATACGAAGATACAAGAACTTCTTCTCTTGAGAGTGAAAGCAAGTGGCACGCAGCAGTAGCTTCGTGACGTTCTTCCTTGGACATTCTCTAAGTAGGGATGACATGCGTTATGCAGCTCATGCACGGTTTATGATGCTTTCTGTGAGCTGGTCACGAAATGTTCGGAGAACGTGAATGATTGTTATAACTGAGACTCCTCTTTACCGTTTTACGCAACAGTTGCTGTATCCTGTTGCACTATTCTTTACAACAGCAACACAAGCGGATGAAAAAATATCAACAGCATCAGCTTCAGAATTCAGTCAAATGTGCACATCGTTAGTTAAGCATTCAGTACGATTATACACAGCGTCAGTTGTACACGTCAGCTGCCCGCGATTACTTCACAGTGAGCAGTGAAGCTGACAGCAGAGAACAGTGAAGCAGACGGCAATGAGCAGTGAAACTGACGGCAGTGAGCAGTGAAGCTGACGGCAGTGAGCAGTGAAACTGACGGCGATGAGCAGTGAAACTGACGGCAATGAGCAGTGAAGCTGACAGCAGAGAACAGTGAAGCTGACGGCAATGAGCAGTGAAGCTGACGGCAATGAGCAGTGAAGCCGACAGCAATGAGCAGTGAAGCTGGCGGCAATGAGTAGTGAAGCGCGTTGAAGTTCTAGAGGCTGTAGGACCAGAGCGAGGACTCTTCCTGTAGCAGTTACGCAATGTCTGGTCATTAAAAGTACACAACTTGTCTAATGTGTGTCGTCTTATCACAGACTCAAGACTAGAATGTGTCTATGAAAAAATTAGGGACACTTAAACATTGGATACAAAAGATGCACACGAGATCAATCAATCAATCGTGATAAATCAATCTATCGAGACACACGAAAGTCAAAAGTTCGTTTTTGGACCCCATTCACCTATTTAATTATTGCTCCATATCACAACTTTTAACACTATGCATCTTGCGTGCGAATATAAGTCAGCCTAGCAGTTGTCGAATGCTTGTTTTTGCTGCGTCATTATTGAAACATTGGTAGTATTGGTGTGAAAGCTCGCATATTACCGAACATCCAGAATGCAAGACGTGAAGACAATCCAAAAACTGGCGTGGCACCGCAAACTGTCTCCGTAGTAATCAAGGGTGAGTACAGATGGTGAGAACTGTCTCCGTAGTAATCAAGGGTGAGTACAGACGGTGAGAACTGTCTCCGTAGTAATCAAGGGTGAGTACAGACGGTGAGAACTGTCTCCGTAGTAATCAAGGGTGAGTTCAGACGGTGAGAACTGTCTCCGTAGTAATCAAGGGTAAGTACAGATGATGAGAACTGTCTCTTGTTGTAATCAATGGAGAGTAAAATTAGTTAATGGGTAAAGGTGTTGAAATAAGTGCTGGCATTAGATCATTATAAATCACTTGGTTAAAACATAAGTGTCGGCAGATGTTCAAACGACATAATAGAATGTTAAGCACACTTATCTTTGATCTTCATTCATGCATAGCACAAGTAGGATAAAAAAATGACTGTGAAAATTATTCTAAAATGGGGAGTTGAATTCATAATGATAATTTGGTGCTATAGGCGAAGCTTCCGGATATTAATAGAAATTAGCTTAGCGCATAAATTTAGGCTAATAATATTGTTTTCTTATGATCACATAAAATGGAAAAAAGATTTAGAGGTGTACCGGATGTTGCAAAGACACTGTATTCACACAGCAGCGGTACATTCACACAGCAGCGGTACATTCACACAGCAGCGGTACATTCACACAGCAGCGGTACATTCACACAGCAGCTGTCGTGTTACAGGCCATCGCTGCGGGCTGAGCTCTGCACTCGAGTGACCGCAACGTCGCTATTCAAAAAAACACAAATTCAAACAGTGCAACATGGCGGGGCATGGAAGCACATTCAAACAGTGCAACATGGCAGGGGTATGGAGGCACATTCAAACAGTGCAACATGGCGGGGCATGGAAGCACATTCAAACAGTGCAACATGGCCGGGGTATGGAGGCACATTCAAACAGTGCAACATGGCGGGGCATGGAAGCACATTCAAACAGTGCAACATGGCAGGGGTATGGAGGCACATTCAAACAGTGCAACATGGCGGGGCATGGAAGCACATTCAAACAGTGCAACATGGCCGGGGTATGGAGGCACATTCAAACAGTGCAACATGGCGGCGTATGGAGGCACATTCAAACAGTGCAACATGGCGGGGTATGGAGGCACATTCAGACAGTGCAACATGGCGGGGCATGGAGGCACATTCAAACAGTGCAACATGGCGAGGTATGGAGGCACATTCAGACAGTGCAACATGGCGGGGTGTGGAGGCACATTCAAATTTCAAACAGTGCAACATGGCGGGGGTTTATAACAAGGCAACATGACGAGGTTTTTTTAAACAGAGCAACATATTTTAAATGATATAAATTCCTCATTAACCAAGCATCGTCCGTTCATTGGACGTATTATGGCACCTATAGACGCATGTCGAGTCCAGTGATACGATCATAATTTAGTTACAGAAAAGAACAAGTTTTCTGTCCCAATTCAGTATCGATGTTGTTTCGATTTACACGTTCGTTATATAGTATAATTAATTTGGTTTTTCCCTCTTAAAATAGAAATTAGAATTTCTTTTCGCACAGTGAAGAAACATCCAAAGGATTTCTGTACAATTGAGGTAGAAATTTTGTTTTCGAATCTTAATATTTATTTTATTAATATAGGAATTTTAATCACGCTATATGTTCCCGTTTTGTGGCTGCCGTGTTCGTTTTGACGCGCATATTTACGCACCCCGTAAAAGCTGCATCTTCGCGCTAGATTGTAGGCACGCAATTTTTCTGATACGAGATAGGCGTATCCTAGTAAAATATATCCGTGTTACTGTTCGAAATAACTCCATTAATAAAAACGGTCTGACCGACGTTCTAGTCGCCGCCCACCTCGTAAGAATAAAACGTTTTACCGATTTTATCACATTTTCTCATTTATGGAAAAAAGGCGTTATTGTGCTCGTCATGCCCGTCTGTCTGTCCGTGACTTCACGTTTTCGTCGACGAGAAAATGCGCTCTCTGTCACTCACTGCTGTGAGTACTGAGTTATATTCTTTCTAATGTTGTACGGGTTTAATTCTAGTGTTAAATTGTAAGAAACTGCGACACGGTTTCTTTTTCACGTGCCGGCCGGTCACTGAAAAGCCGGTAAGACCATTTTACGGTGATGTTTCGAACAGTGAAGAATATTCTGCCAGAATACCACGCAGAATATCATCGTGGAATAGTCCAGCAGAGTGCAGACTGTCATAACAGAATAGTAGGAAATAATTTTCATAAATATATAAGAAGATCAAAGATTATTTCACAAAAATCAACGAAGATTTCAACACAAATCTCAGTGGAATTGCACCGACGGAACTTTAGCTTTCTGGCCTCCCTTTTTTTAACGATGAAAATGTTGTGGTTTGTTTGTATACAAGCTCCATTAAAAAATCACCGCTCCAAGAATGTGGAACGACATTGTTACTCACAAATTTAGAGGCCAGCTTTCAAAACTTCCTTAAAACATTTTAGCAGCAATATTTTTCAATAATGCTCTGGAATAAGGTTCTGCAATATAAACTTTAGCATTCTTCACATACAAGCGTCATAAAATTTTCATTGAATACTGTTGAAAAAGAAAGGTCCCTGTAGTGACCATTTGTTGACAGAATTTTTTGGTTCAATCGATGTATTCTGCGAGCAATGAATTGCAGTCATATCACATGAACAGTGCGCATTTTAAATTTAAGCATGCTGTTTGAGCACGATAATTCAGCCACAAATCATTTAGAAAGCCTGCAGAATCGTTACTGCCATATAATTCCATATTTAATCAGCCATTTTGAGCCTCAGAACCGCACAAGAACCATTTCTTTCTCAATTCTCGACACAGTAGAACATCAAAGTACTTCTATTGAGTTCAGTCTCAGGCACATGAAATTATTGTTACTTTAATTTACATTACTTTTTCTTAATTATCTTTCATGGTCTCGACAAAATCTCACCTGATACCAGCACCCTGGATGGTCAACCATCATCCACAATATCGAGCCATGGTATTTGTTCATAGCCTAAGCATATTAGCTTAGAAGGATACTGATCTCAGAAGTGAATGGATTTAACAGGAATTTCTACCACTCAGGGCAAGACTGACGTGGCTAGAGGGAAGACAACGCAGCCATGAGTAGAGGATGTGATTGAGAGCAGGAGTAGGTTACTGGTGATGCCAACGAACCACTACGTGACGTGTTGTAATAAAGTGTGTCAACATCAGAGTACAGATCATCTGAGTACAGATCATCTGAGTACAGATCGTCTGAGTACAGATCATCTGAGTACAGACCATCTGAGTACAGACCATCTGAGTACAGATCATCTGAGTACAGATCATCTGAGTACAGATCATCAGAGTACAGATCATCAGAGTACAGATCATCAGAGTACAGATCATCAGAGTACAGATCATCTGAGTACAGATCATCTGAGTACAGACCAACTGAGTACAGACCAACCGAGTACAGACCAACTGAGTACAGACCAACTGAGTACAGACCAACTGAGTACAGACCAACTGAGTACAGATCATCTGAGTAAAAAACATCTGAGTAAACCCCATCTCAGTTTACTGGCTTTTGCAGAAATCACCGAGTCACGTGTAGTGTTGAATTAAAGTGCTCAACCATCTGTGTATAAATTCATCTACTCGTTCCCAAAGAGCTCGTTTTACTCACAAATTCTCGCAACTCAAATAATTAAAAGCTGTTTCTGCGGGTGACAGGCAAGAATATTGCTCCTGCCGGAATAAGTTTTTCACGAATTTGCCGTGACCTCGACTGGTATTTTATGATATGCCATTACCAAAACAATTATTAAAGGAATTGACATTACCAAAATTGCATTAAACATAAATGCTCATACTTGAATATACATTACCTAATTGCCTAAATATCATTCTGCTTATTCCCCAGTATTTGATTTTACTCTCCTCACTCGTCAATTATTTTCATCATGCATAGTTGTACTACTGAATGCCTTCGGCAACTGCACCGTTGCTACAAAAGAGTTGTGCCTTCTCGTTCATTATCCGACGGTAATATAAATTTTCTCTCAACTTATTAAACTCATAAAATAGAATATCAGCTATCGATGATACGTTGACTTTCCACTCGTTATTGTGTATTAAAATATGCGCAATACACTAGCAAGCATTAATCATCATATGAACGGTAATTAGCAACAATAAAAGGCAGATGAGTATCGCCAAGTGAGATGAATAACTCGGCTGGGTTCAATACCATAATTAACTCTATGTGACAATTATTAACACTAATTCTAATTGAACCTCAGTTAATTCGTTTTAGCTTGCGCCGGCAACACGCTGCAACGGCGGCGCTCTGAAGGCCGCGTTAATCAAGAACTTCATCAGGGCCTCTCATTACGGCCAATTGCGCAGCGTGTGAACCCAAAACTCGAACCATGTAATTTGCTATCCAATTTATACGTATGCGGAAACTATGTGTTCCATAACTTACATTCAAAGTCACGTCCATGACCATTTCAAAGTTCTTAAAAGAATTGTTACTTTTAATCAATAACAGCTTATGTATGATTAATATTTGATTATTGTAGTAGTTAGACTTTGTATTATCTGTGCGACAGTGTACCGATGAAAAGACGATCGGCTTCTGACGACACATGGATGACTTGAATAAACATGATACGTTCATGCATTCGCCCTGTAATTACGATTCCACAGCATGAAAAGTTGACCATTCACATCTCGTTTCAATTCCTCCGTGCAGGAAAATCGGTGTACAAAATTCCACATTCTAGGGGGCAGTTTTTCTTTGCCTTCGCCGATGCCATTGAGCTTTCTCAAAATTACCAGCGGACCTCTTTCCGATTTCCCGACTCGGCAGCCGACTGCAGTATTGTCTCGAGATTGCCTGCGATTGTCCCTGGGAATGTTCTTTAATTTCGAGTCATAATTCTCTTGGGTTGCTTCCGTTCACATCGATGCGATACAGCGTATCGCATGGCTTGCGGTACGGACAACGGTAACTGCTAAATGAAAGAGAAAGCAAGGCACTGAATTTACCGTATTTTGCTTAAAATTAGACTTGTAGTGCATGCACACTCCCTTATGTGGTCACGGTATCCGGATGTCCACTCTCGGCTGGCAATACAATATAGAAACCTTTATTTATGTAAATTTATTAGGATTAGGTTGGTTTCAGGCCCAAATTTTCAGAGGTCGTTGCACTTGTATTTTATTCATACTATACAATTTGTATCTAATGCAATTACGCACCGTTGACATTCACAAAAATTTAATATCGTCGGTGGAGAGTTTATGCGAGACAAGCATGCATAAAAAATTTTACAACTCCTGCAGATTGCAAGCTTCTTACAAACATGAACGGAAAAATTATTTAAAACTTATTTATTGGAAAATTATTTAAAAATTAATAAAACAGAATAATGAATAAGCGTGAAGAATTCTGAGTTCAGTAGTAGACTGAATTATGTAGCAGTGCACATAGTTATAATTATCAAATAATAGACTAACGCATTCCACGTATTGCATATTAAGTGGATTTAATCGTACTTTCACGATCGAACTGATGAGTTGGCGTGGAGGTGTTGAAGCGATTTATAAATATTGAAAAAATGTTAAGGTTAAACAATAACTTGAAGAGATGCACTAAATAAACTAGTTCATTCTCCCGCCAACGGAACATATTCAACCGAGAAGGCATATGCAGAGAGACTGGAGAGGGCAGCACAAAACACCTGTTGTGGCTGACGGATGTCGCATTCACAAAGCCGAGTTTGATTCAGGGTTCACACTCTGGACGCGAGAGTAATGAGCGTGGACCACATGCACCTAGCACAGCAGAGGTTTTCAATGCAGACCTGACACATGGAACACTTGCGAATACCGCACGTCTGAAACTGATAGCCAGCCTTCCACGTATACAATCTACCAAGTCACGAGTCTGCTCAGATCAATAGTTATAATGACACGAGTCAGATCAATAGTTATAACGAGGGATAGATGCATAGATGCAATGTAAGATCCTTTCCCGTTCTAATTATATACGCCGTGTACTGTATAATATGCGCTTTGTATAGGCCAATAATCGAGATGTATGCGTTGCAAATGTAAGCCGTGGTTAGCATACAGAACAGGCTTGCGGGGATCACGTTCGTATGCCTAAGCCACAAGCGTTCAGAATAAAATTGCAATGCAAATGTACGAGTTTAACATCCGTAGAGGGGAGTGTGTACGCATCAACAGCGCAATGGTGGAGGAGAACAGGATATTGCAGAAAATTGTTATGCAAATGTTGATGAAGCAGTGTAATGGAATTTTAACAAGCCTGATTTATTTTAGAAAGTTCAACAAGCCTGATATATTTTCGAAAATCAATATATTGATTATTTTTTACGAATGCAACGCTTGAAAATCTTTCGCAACGGATGCGGCTCTGAAGTGTCAGAAAGCACACGATACCGGTAATTATTTTACATAGAAAATATGATACAAGAATTTGAAGTTAAGACTTCTGAAAGAAATTTCATGGACTATGAAATTACTAGGAAATAATGTAAAAGCACATTTAAAAGAAATTGGGCACAACGGAAGCATTTCCAGAAAAAAAAGAGGACCACTGGTAGAAAACGGGCACTGAATAAGTGGTGCATGAGATTTCATTAAACACTTGTGATAAACTGCCATCGAGGCCCCCTGGAAATAACATTAACTGAATTCGTTATGTGAAGAACCGATGAAATCAATGGAAATCATAATGCAGTAAACCGAAAATACGGTGAGACCTATGGAAGCTATTTTGAAATCGCAATAATCAGTTTGATCTTATATCAACACATTCACCAACGATACTTAGGATTAACTTTCCCGGCACTAATCAAGTTGAATTACCATGAATACGATTGAAATATGCAAAATTTAAAAAATTACTCGTATAAATTTGCTGGTTGTCTGAGTTTTTTCACAACAGTTTTTGAAAAAATAGAGAGAGAACTATGAAATTTTCCCAAAAACGGAAGCCAATGACTACTGTGTAATGTTGAAAAGCTTCAGTGGAGGGCAAGTTGCATCTAACTAGCAAGTAAAATTATTCAAGATTAAAAAATAGCAGGTTTTATTTTGATTGAGCGCGGAAATTAAATAAAAGTTTAATTTGAAAATGATGTTAAACGAACACTGTACTGAGATTAACATTAAATAGTTACTCAAAACATTCATGACATTCATCTCTAGGAATATTGATGATGCGACAAAAATAGCTATGTATACATAGCCAGAAAATTTAGACTGACTAAGAAAATCGAGATATGGAATAGAATATCTCGTAGTTTTATATTAAATGAACATGATTTTGATGTCCTGAACGACTGTAGCTATAGAGCAAGTTAAAAGGCCTAAAACAATTTAAACTGTTTCATCAGAAGTATTTTTTAAACTAACTAAAATTGAATTTGGTTTTAGAGGATTGCATTATAAATACGAAACAAATCTTCCGTCAATTCAACAAATCAACAATTGCTGCTGTTTAATTGTGATTACTGCTACAGTTTGCTAACTCAGCAGCAGCGCAAAACCGCGGAAGACATCCTGCTTTGCTAACACAAGCACTTAAACACATTCATACAAACGCATTGGAACGAACACAATCACCAAAACACACGATCGCCAGTGCCTGAAAGCACGAAGATGCACGGCTGCGCATTTTTCCACCCTGCTTTAGTTAGTTAGCATGAAGTTCGTAAGTTAAATTTTGATGTTCGTAAGTTAACCTGTGAAGTTCGTAAGTTTACCTGTGAAGTTAACCTGTGAAATTCGTAAGTTTACCTGTGAAGTTCGTAATTTAACCTGTGAAATTCGTAAGTTTACCTGTGAAGATCGTGCATTAACCTATGAAATTCGTGAGTTAACTCGTGAAGTTAACCTGTGAAGTTCGTGAGTTAACCTGTGAAGTTCGTAATTTAACCTGTGAAGTTCGTGAGTTAACCTGTGAAGTTAACCTGTGAAGTTCGTAAGTTAACCTGTGAAGTTCGTAAGTTAACCTGTGAAGTTCGTAAGTTAACCTGTGGAGTTCGTAAGTTAACCTGTGAAGTTCGTAAGGTAACCTGTGAAGTTCGTAAGTTAACCTGTGAAGTTCTTAAGTTAACCTTTGAAGTTCGTAAGTTAACCTGTGAAGTTCGTAAGTAAACCTGTGAAGTTCGTAAGTTAACCAGTGAAGTGCGTAAGTTGAATTGTGATGTTCGTAGGTTAATCTGTGAAGTTCGTAAGTTAACCTGTGAAGTTCGTAAGTTAACCTGTGAAGTTCGTAAGTTAACCTGTGAAGTGCGTAAGTTAAATTGTGAAGTTCGTAAGTTAACCTGTGAAATGCGTAAGTTAAATTGTGAAGTTCGTAAGTTAACCATTCTAGAATTGAGAAATATTTGAAAAATCAAGGCAAACGTGTTCTTTTTTATCCCAGGTCAAAGCATCAACATTATAGTGAAATCCGTTTAAGCGGCGGCTGGCCGTGAGCTGCAGAAATAAGCTTTCGTGTATTTAAACGGTTATAAATGCATTATAAAAATGAGAAGAATAGGTACATTATTGATGCGCAGGGATAAATGCAAAAAAATTATACATTGCATTGGTTAAATTTCCATCGCTTTACATCAAAACGCCGCAAGCGAAGCAGGCTGAAAATAAACACTTTTTCAAATAATACTGCAATGAAGCAGGTCAACGAGAGAGATTTAAATGTAGATAAAACCGAACATAGGTACTCAAGTTAACGACTAACTCGATGAGATGATGATGGCAAATAAATGGACAAGCAAACGCCGTATAGCCGTGACGTTTACAAGCTTAAGTATCATGTAAAGAGCAACTGATGACGTCACAGGACGGTATAGCGACACTGTCACAAACTCTTAGTCACGCAATGAAGTCGTCTACACGGAGCACGTGTATAATGACTTCACGGAAGTCATCTTCGAAATCAATTCACGAAAAATGGAAAAAAATGAACGGCGATCTCCGTTAAAAGGTTTAGCGAATAAGTGCGATTGGAGAAGAAAATCATCATGAACGACATCTTAAAAAAATTCTTAAACCTAGCACTAAACCAATAATTTCTTCTAAATGCTCTCGGTATTTACGCCATTTTACTGTTCCTAGAAAATTCGTGCAAAAAAATCGCCATCCGTAACGCAAAACCTAACAGCAGCAAATATGCGCGTTAATTGAATTTGTCTTCATTATAACCTATAATATAAACTTAGTTTATTGATTGTAAATGAGCCAAAGTCAAACATTTTAGTTTCATAAATGATCGCGAGGACGAATATTCAGCGAAACATCAAGCTTGGGCCGGAGTCAGGTCCTATACTTTCAAAATTTGCTAAGTAAAGGTAAGTACTTACGCTCTATTTTCTTGTCTATGATTGTTGGATTTTGCTCGAAAGGCCGTCAATTATTGGCAGATGAACTTACGATCTCTTAACTTTTTATGAAAGTATAGGCATTATAAAGAAATTTGACTGCAGCCGCGCGGGCGACATAAGCCAGCGGCGCCCGACACTTTCCCTTTCGTCTCTTTCATGGACGCACAGAAGCGGGCCAGCATTCTTTGTCCGGCGCGTCGTGCTCGGCCTTTGACGAACCCGCGGTGGTTTTTTAAGACATCCTTCAGTGTAAGAATGAATTGAATGCCTCGGCATCACTGGCTTTTAGGAATA
This sequence comes from Hyalella azteca, assembly GCF_000764305.2. NCBI lineage: Eukaryota > Metazoa > Arthropoda > Malacostraca > Amphipoda > Hyalellidae > Hyalella > Hyalella azteca. The sequence continues at coordinate 178,347 of NW_025943225.1, read as the reverse complement.
CCTCAAGTCATTGGAGGCAGGAATTAGCACGCAAGCATACAGGGGCCGGAGACATGATCCGAGAGAGTGGAGTCATAGAATAGAAGTGTCGGCGTTGAAGAAATAGGCCCATGGTAAGTTCATTCAGTTCAGTGTGGTAAGTTCATTGATTCAAGCTCGGGACCCACAACTAATTACGAAAATTTTATTCGAAATGGCAAGGTGGTCGGGTGGTTGAAAACCGGCGACAGGCTAACATTGCATAATCTGAGGTGAAATCACTGTAAGAAAATCATGGCGAGGCTTAAAAAAGGGTAAGGATCGACCACTCGCTATTAAAGATTGACGTTCAAGTGGATTGAACACTCACCGCTCCTGAGTGCTTGAGTATCAGCACTCTTGAGTGCCTTGAGACTCCATACCTCAGCCATTAGCACCCATGCCAGGGCAAAAACTAAGCAAAGGAATTGATAAGTTTGGTAGCACCGGATGTGTGAGCAGCCAACGCTTGCTTATCGAAGCGACCGCTCAGTGCTTGGTCTGCTGCATGCCTGAGAACGGCGCCTGCTACTGCATGGCTCACTTCATACCCAAAGAACTTTGATTTATATATTACTAATACGTTATACGTTCTCATATTCATTTCTAGTTATGTTTAGATTTAAATTCTTTACATGTTTTTTGCTATTTTTTGACCGGACCGTATTTTAATTTCGCTGCTTATACATAATCTTCAAACATAATTAAGTTCGGGTCCGGCAACTCCTTCGCTACTGTTCATGAGTGCATATGATCCTCATCGACGCGTTCTTTTATAACATTCAAAGAAAGCAATAGGTGACCACTGATGAAATATACATATCATTGATTGAAATTCCATTCAAGAGTTGTTAATATGAGTTTTGCGATTTTAAAATAATAATTTATGAAGCTCAATCGCGATTAAAATCCATGTGCAGCTTTCTAATAGCAAAAGAAAAAAAATTGTGATGAAATATTCCAAGTCAATCAATTTGCGAGGCAATACGAGGCTATTGCGAGCTCTGTAACAACAATACAAATCTCAGCTGTCAGTTCGTACGTCATCAGGATACAGGCTCCGGCAGTGCAAATTGCATCGTTCATGCAAGGTCATACATGGCAATATAGATGAACCTTGTATGTTTAAACTGCATATACAATGCCAGTTTACAGTGCAGAGCAGGAGTATCTGGCACATTCGTTTGATCTTTAACAATAAATTTTTCTTGCACGTCATGTTGCGAGCACATATTGGAACATATATTGTCAATCAATAAAGATGTAGAAACAGTTCTCGCAATTCAGGGCATTGCTGGCAATTGGAAAAGCTCTCAAACTATAGCAAACTTAATGCGAACTACAAACTAAGTTTTCGCCCCCCCCCCGAAAAGCAGCCATGGCTGATGAACGATCCATTAAAACGAGATCTAACGAACAGCTCTTTTCTGACTCGTGAGAAAATCAAACTGACCCAACGACCTGTTGGTATGAGCAGGGACACAATATCTTATCACTGATAATGGTAAATTCGAATATGCGGTTTGAAAGACTCGGCAGAAAAATTCAGTTATTAAACGCTGTAATATTATAATATACTAATGCATATTATTATTAGAAAGCTGTAATAATTCTGCCCAAACATTGCGCCAACGTACACCACTCCCACAGTTAAATGTAGCGATCTAAGTGTCGCGAGTTTGGATTGCTCGCGAATATATTAATGTCGGTATAGTAAAGAGCAATTATTGAAACATAAAATCATATTATTAAGTAGTTTTCTCGGTTAACTTAATGACAACTGCGACATCGTAGCAACAACGCCAGCAATCGAGGATCAGTGAACACAAGAAAATAACGGCCCATTAAATTTCTAGATCCCAATCCGCTTGACAAGAAATTTTACTGGTTGAAGTTGCAAGCGCATGCAATCAATCGTACGAATGTCAAGAAAAGAAGATTCCTCGTTGAAAAAAATGCTGAATCAAAATTTTTCCATGGAAAATTACACCATAGTATATCACATTAACATTCAAAATCGTTAATTTAAAATTAAATTTTAAATTAAATAATATAAAATTAAATTTCTTTTTATTTATCATGTAGAACTGCGAAAAAATACGCGGTTATAACTCCTTTACTATGCCACAACTTAATTTATTTTCACACAGTTAATGGCAAGACAATATTTCGAGTTTCTATATTTTGCAGGTAATTTGTTGACCAAGTGGTGAGAAAACATGAAAGTTTGCGCCTGAAATTTTTTTTTTTTTTGCCATACGGTGCAACGTTCCAGGAAGCTTTGGACCGCCGATCGACTCATCGATTGAATCTCATTCACGGCGGCAGATGATTCATTTCAGCCCCAAATGAAATACCGAAAGTAAATACGAGCATGAGCCGAGCACGACGATTTATTAACGCTGATATTTATAACGAAGAAAACTAAAAATATTGCACGCACGGCATTCCGGACGCAATCTGTCATGGGCTTTGGAGGCCTTAGATAGGCCAATTATAAACCTTGGGTGGAATTTCGGTGGCTTGGGCGCGGTCGAAGAATGAACGATGGTTGTGATGAACAAAACAAGTTTTCAACCAGTGATAAATTGAGGTGCAAGTTTGTATATTTTATGTATTCAAAGCTGATTAAAGACATGGATAACATAGATGTTAGGGCTGAAGCCAAACCAAGAAGTTATGCTAGGAAATTAACCAATGTTGGCGAATAACGATACATTTTCTCATGGAAGAATAAAACAAAGTATTTGAAACTTTACTCATGATAATATCTTCAATGACTTTAAATGGGACATTTTCCCATTGAAATATCGAGGGCTCGACGGTCCCTCGTGAGACAACTTCGGCACTTACCCTCGCAGTCAGAGGGGAATGCGAGCGTATTAGGTTGCCGAGGGAAGTGCTGCTTCTAGAGTGGGCTGTGTTCTGGACCTCAATAAGATACATGTAGATGGATGAATTCCATTAAAATACAATGTAAAAAAAAAAGAAAAGTATTCCATATGAAAAGTAAAGTATTCCAGAAAGTATTGAAAGTATTTGAAAGTATACCAGATGCACCACCATTTGATAGAGAAAATACGCCAAAACGGTATCTTTAAAGAATATTTTGAAACACAACGCATTAAAATTCAGAATTTCAATGATAAACTATCAAAGTATATATATCTGGAATAAAATTGATGATTATTGATTTGAATAATGAACGACGCTTCACAGGAAAAGTTGGAAAGATCGTTACTTTAAATCACTAAATTATGGTGCACAAGAGTGAATACCTGTGGGTGTATTGTAGGTGTATAACTTATGTCAGGTCTAGCAGGTTCAAAACTACAGCGTCATCAATTTTGATCAAGAATGTGAACAGATGCAATATATTAACCTGTAATTGCCCTTTAAATATTGTAATAACTTAATCTAGAAATTTTAATGATGAATAAATTTCATTGGCAAGAAGAAACCTATAGAAAGATCATACAGTCTAGGTAGGAATACCGTCATTAGATCGTGACATTTCATGGGCTAAGGCAATTTCAAAAAGATTATTTTGATATGATTAACAATTCAGGTAGGAATAACGTTATTACAGGCCGGCGATTGCACTGGATAGAGCATTGCTACACAAGGCCATGTTGAGCGTAGGCACACAAGCTCGTCTTTGATTCTCACGAAACAGACGCGATCCTGTGAGTCAGAAGAGTGTTAGTGAGTACCGGCGAGTGCCAGCGAGTACCAGCGAGTACCAACGAGTACCAGCGAGTACCGGCGAGTACCAGCGAGTACNGAGTCAGAAGAGTGTTAGTGAGTACCGGCGAGTGCCAGCGAGTACCAGCGAGTACCAACGAGTACCAGCGAGTACCAGCGAGTACCAGCGAGTACCAGCGAGTACCAGCGAGTACCAGCGAGTACCAGCGAGTACCAGCGAGTACCAGCGAGTACCAGCGAGTACCGTTAACGAAGAACAAATATCATCGTTCCATAATTAATCAACATAATTAAGTGCCATCAAAAATGAACTGATGAAAATTCAAACGCAGCACATATTAGGCAAAAACACATAGGCGGCATGACAGTCCCACATATTAAAACAACAAGGAGACGCAAGTAGCAAAGGCAAGAACAAATACGAAAGAACCATTATAATCGCAGTTGCTACTAATCATCGTCAAGTTATTTGAGTCTGTGATTTCAGGCCAATCAGTGGTTGCCGATTAGCTGGCCAATCAAAGAACGCCGATTAGCTGGCCAATCTGTGGCTGCTAATTAGCCGTCCAATCTTTAACCGCCGATTAGCTGATCAAGCTGTGGCCGCCGATTAGCTGGCCAAGCTGTGGCCGCCAATTAGCTGTCCAAGCTGTGGCCGCCAATTTGCTGGCCAAGCTGTGGCCGCCTATTAGCTGGCCAATCTTTGGCCGCCGATTAGCTGTCCAAGCTGTGGCCGCCGATGCGCCTGCCAAAGCCCAATATGGGTCGACGAGCGCGGCAGGAAAACAGCGAAATGTCCTACAGGAAGCGAGGCGTGACCCAGGACATGCGGCAGGATATTGTGCAACAGAAGGTCAAGCCTTATAATTAGAATAATTGAATTCCTTCATTCAATCATACATTTTATTGTAAAAAATGACCAAAGATAAGAACAAGGAGCTTCAAATAAAAAGAATAAGGAGCTTAAAGTTTTAAGTCAAGAACTTAAAATCTAGAGGGTAAAATACTTTTTAGAGACTTAAAATTAATCGTTATATATAAAGATGTGAGGAAATGCTGAAGTTTCAGTGCAGAATAATCGGAATCAAGAACTAATAAAAATCAAATCGAGAACGTATAACATACAATTTTGATTAGCATTATTTAAAGTATATGAATTATGAATAGCCTATAAAACAAAAATCGCCAATTGATAAAGTCATTACAAGTGTAATTGCTTGGGAATTTTGTTCAGAAAATATTAGCCGTTATTATATATCGTATAAAATTTCAAACGTACTGATATTATGTAAAAATTTTGACGGAATAATCTAAAATTCTACATGTAAACTTCACTTGAAGATTCCAAGTCAAGCATTCGTCAGCAACAGCGTTTGGGATTGATGATAAAAATAATGGAAGTTTTACGAACTAAGAGATCCGATGCGGGGATCAGCAATAAGTTTCATCAATCCACCCACAGCATCGCAGTGATAAGAATAATTACGGAGATAAGCGGTACGAAGATAAAGAGTTGGTGAGATAAGCTGATAGCGATACGAAAATATTCATCGATGGATAAAGAGGTAAGCCTGAGTCGTGGTTTAACAATTGCAGACCTAACAGTCCCCATCATCAGAAGCAGCAGCAGCAGACGCAGGCACAACAGACCCCATATCATCAGAAGCAGCAGCAGCAGACGCAGGCACAACAGACCCCATCATCAGAAGCAGCAGCAGCAGATGCAGGCACAACAGACCCCATCATCAGATCAGATGCAGACATAACAGACCCCATCATCAGAAGCAGCAGCAGCAGATGCAGGCACAACAGACCCCATCATCAGAAGCAGCAGCAGATGCAGGCACAGCAGACCCCATCATCAGAAGGAGCAGCAGATGCAGACACAACAGACCCCATCATCAACAAGAGGGGAAGCAGATGTAGGCATAACAAGCCCACTTATCAGAAGGACAAACAGATGCAGGACAAATGGAACCCATCATCCGTAGCAGGACCGCCATCAGAAGCAGGTTCCTAGAACACCGCTATGAGAGCAACGCTCTTGTTCCCTGTATTGTGGCCCCGGTATGCAGGACCTAAGAGTTGTCCTGAGCCAGGGCTGCCGCGTGCCTCAGGGCTGCATATATCCAAGCCAGGATAATGCAATTCAAGGGCGCCGTGAGGGGCGGATGAAGGGATAGGGTCAGCGTCGACCGCCCCGAGCTTTCCAGTTTACCGGCGCACCTCTCGCCGGACCGGCGAACCTGGATTTCGCCCCCGCGCATGACAAAGGAACGCTTCAAAACACTCGAGTTTTAGTATCGTACATTGATAAAGTTATACAATGATCAGTAACACTGCGAGTTTTAGTATTGCACATTAATAAAGTTTTACAATGATTAGTAACACTGCAAGTTTTAGTATTGAATTATACTAAGAATCAGATGTTGCTTCTGAAACTTGGAATTCCGCCGAAGTGATGGCCAAATCGTTCGATGCTTTAATTGGATGAAAAAATGCTTGCACTTACACTTCTGTTAATGATAGTCCACATAATTTAAATAGCCTTTATTTTATGGCGTCAGATGCAATTCATAGCATCAATCTTTGAACACCACGGCAGATTTGACTACAAATTCACTTATATATAATCGGTCCACAAATTGCCCATAGGTCACCAATGGGTCAACTAAGCCTTCAATTTCCATCATGTACACGACATATGGTGCACGCCGATATGAATAAAACGTGGATCGATGAAAGGCTAGTAATTTCATCAGCAGCCGACGTTGGATGATAAACAGAAATACGTAAAAACCTATGTCGAAATTTTCTCTAAATAATCAACAGACAAAAATGATATGGATGAATATAGTTAAAATAATGTAATGGCCAGGATCGATTGAAATAGATTCGTGCAGAGATATAAATTACAATAGATATTATGTATAGAAAGCAATAAATAAATATAGACAGTAACCGACACTTGCATCGGAAAAGCTTCCATTAGAGGATGCTAATTTCAGCTCTAGGTCTATAAGGTATATTTTGACGCTCGTGTATTTTTAGTGTAAAGTTCTCTCTCTATAAAACTACATTGCAGACGCTGTGTAAAGTCATTCAATGATATAGGAGCTAAATATCAATAGAAATTTATCCAAATGAAGGGAATTTGTTGGTAAGTAATTTGCCTTTCGATATTGTCGAGAACGAGCGATTTTTATTAATTTAATTTTCAGTGATGCGAAGACCTGTGGTGAGAGGAGGCGAGCGGCTCTACAGGGGCATTGTGAGAAGGGAGAGGGAAATGAAGGAGAAATGTGGGGGAATTGAAGAAGGGAAATGGGAGGTCAGTGGAAGAGGGAGGTCGGCGGAAGAGGGAGGTCGGTGAAAGAGGGAGGTCGGTGAAAGAGGGAGGTCGGTGAAAGAGGGAGGTCGGTGAAAGAGGGAGGTCGGTGAAAGAGGGATGTCGGTAGAAGAGGGAGGTTGGTGAAAGAGGGAGGTCGGTGGGAGAGGGAGGTCGGTGAAAGAGGGAGGTCGGTGGAAGAGGGAGGTCAGTGGGAGAGGGAGGCGTTGGAAGAGGGAGGTCAGTGGAAGAGGGAGGCGGTGGAAGAGGGAGGTCGGTGAAAGAGGGAGGTCAGTGGGAGAGGGAGGTCGGTGAAAGAGGGAGGTCGGTGGAAGAGGGAGGTCAGTGGGAGAGGGAGGCGGTGGAAGAGGGAGGTCAGTGGAAGAGGGAGGCGGTGGAAGAGGGAGGTCGGTGGAAGAGAGGGGGAGGAAGCCCAGAATGTAGAGGTTGTAGGTTGAGTAGCAGAACCTGTCGCGACTTGCCAGAACCTGCTAGGCCTCACTGCAGGTCAGGTCAAACAGTCGCAGGAGGTTTGAAGTAAAAGTCTTTACATACTTACATCCATAATCTTCACTCAATTTTCTCAAGTGCCAATATGTTGTTCCTAAAAGAAAATACGTTATCATTTCAGTTGAAATATTTTCTCAATAATTACAGTATAAAAACTTATAGCGCACTGCGAAGAATTTTAAGCAGTGTTTTTTTTAGAATTGCGTTTCTAACATGTCGAAGTTGTTCTAAAACGCAGGCATGAGCAGCATTCACGGTGCAGGGTGAAATTCTAGAATGGTGGTTCATATATTCAATATTAGTTTAAAAGTATCAGCGGCATACAAAAGGAAAATATGGTGTCAAATTTCCAGATTCAACACATGTTCACTTGTTCATATCCCTATTATGTCACATAGTGACATAATAGGGATATGAACAAGTCCCTATTATTCCCTATATTACTATTACTATATATATTACTATTATACTATTACTATATATATTACTATATTACTCCCTATATAGTCCCTATATTACTATGTCACTATCCCTATTATGTTACTAGTCCACATGTATGTCGATGATGCGTTCGTGTTTGGTCGAGCGCTGCTTACGCTTTGACGTATAAAGTATAAGTTACCAACGTATAAGAGGAATACATTTTATTCATGAGTCAAAGAGCTTCATTTAAAATTCATGGCGGAACAGCGAAATGTGGATTAGTTCATCATTCATTTAAGCAAGAGCAGTGGGCGGCAACTCCTAATTCTGATAGGAATAACACTATATTGTGCTAGAAATAACTTATTTCAGTGTTAATATCTAACGAATAATTGATATTAGTGTTGAGTCCAGCTCAAAACTTATCCAACAATTTCGGAGACATACTCATCACAAACTCAACACCGAAAAAATCTGACTGTAATGAAAGCTTAGGATAAATAATCTACTGATGCTCACTATTTTTAAAACTTTTAGGAACGAGAAATCAGAATAGTGCAAATAGCGCTGAAAAATGTTAAATCCGTAAATAATGGATAGAAGTTCCGGTACGAATACTGAACTCCGGTACGATACTGAACTCCGGTACCTACGAATATTTAACTCCGGTACCTTCGAATATTGAACTCCGGTATACACGAATATTGAACTCCGGTATACAGGAATATTGAACTCCGGTACACACGAATATTGAACTCCGGTATACCTACGAATATTGAACTCCAGTACACACGAATATTGAACTCCGGTATACCTACGAATATTAAACTCCGGTATACCTACGAATATTAAACTCCGGTATACCTACGAATATTGAACTCCGGTATACCTACGAATATTAAACTCCGGTATACCTACGAATATTGAACTCCGGTATACCTACGAATATTGAACTCCGGTACGAATATTGAACTCCGGTACGAATATTGAACTCCGGTACGAATATTGAACTCCGGTACGAATATTGAACTCCGGTACGAATATTGAACTCCGATACGAATATTGAACTCCGATACGAATATTGAACTCCGATACGAATATTGAACTCCGGTACGAATATTGAACTCCGGTACGAATATTGAACTCCGGTACGAATATTGAACTCCGGTACGAATTTTGAACTCCGGTACGAATTTTGAACTCCGGTACGAATACAACACCGGTACCAATAGAACTCCGTTACGAATATATAATAAAAATAACAAATAAACCAGGAAAACATTTTAAAATGACCAACTTGGCCGAAAGAACCATTATACCGGTAGGTATATGACTGTGCAAAAATAAATAGCTTCTATGACGGTGGTCGCGCTATCGGGAAGGCCGCTTCTCGATGCAGGCGACCTCGCGAGAAATTCCCGCCGCCGCTTACAAGACTCGCGCGTCCGGAGGTCAGGCGTTGATATTTAAATGGCAACGTGTGTGCTGAGATGAAAAAATCCCACGCTCGAAGTCTACTTCCAACTCGCACACAATTACAGATACTGAGATTGATCGCAAGTGGCGGTAATAAAAAGCGAATTTTTGGCAGTAATAAAAGCGATTTAAATAAAAAAAAACATAGCAGAATGAACACCAATCTGACATATTTCTATGGGAAATTGCCACATACAAAAGATTGAAAAATACGCAGAATCAAAATCCTGATATTGAATGTTCGTTTGATTGGCCAGAATCGATAAATGCACGGAACACGTTAACAAAGTTGAAGAGCGCAGCGATATGACATTTCTTAAAAGGAAATTGAAATTGTCTCCTGAATCACCTAAACAAAGAGATGAAGCTCATTAAATCATCAATTAATAGAGAAATTTAAAAGGATATTAAAATAAAATTCATAATCTCATAATCAGTTATGAAGTGTGAATAAAATAATACACGTGACTTTGATTAAAACATTGTTCTGAGCGTTTTTTTTTCACTTTATCAATGGTAACTTTTCGATTTAATTTTTGACAAAGTAAATGGTCGCTCCACTCACTCATTCCAACACATATCATACTATCAGGTTATCATCAACATTTCTACGTATTATACCTCAAGAATATCCTCTAGAACCATTTATACACGTATTCCACCATTATATAATTCACTACATTTTGCTAAAATTAAATTATTGCATCAGATTCCTGGGGTAGGGGTGATATTGGAGTTTAAATATCAACCCAAACAACAAGTTCATCGAAATTTATACACACAGAATTACCAAGACATCATACACCAATACTTTTACAAGGTCTCATTATACCGATACCTACTATTTACCAAAATTTCTTCACGCTACATAATAAGTGCAAGTCAACATTAAAACAAAACTTCAAATGCATCTGGCCCTAAAGAAATGTCTGAATCTTCGCGCCGCAGAGACAACGAGTGCAAAATTTCAAAGCAGTTTGTCACGCTCAACTGCAAGGAGCAAGAATTTTTCGTCTCTATCCATACGCCACAAAAATGTCCGTAATGCGCAAGAAATTCATCAGAAACGCAAACACCGGCGCAAAATTCAGCTAGGAAAAATACAGATCACGATAACAGCGGCGCTACCGACGCGCCAGCCAAACAGAAGCGCCTTTTCAAAATGCATTATTTATAACGCGTTGCACTTCCTAGTACAGAGCGCGTACAGAGTGTGTTTGTAAATTGGATTTTACAAGAGTACAACCGAAGAAAATTGAATAGAAGAGGCTGCAGTTTGATTTAAACACAGAGACCATCAGAGTTACCCCGCTCTGCTACTGCGGATAAACAAAATTTTGAATGGTAAAATTACCATCAAATTAAAAAAATCTGGACTAGAGCAACTACGTGTTCCGAATATTTTTATTCATTATTAATCATAGATAAATCATGAATAGTTAATTAGAAGACTAATGACGCGCGAGTTGAAATCCAAATGAAAGCCATGGACGCAAGAAGGTCTATCTTGTGAATTTAATAATTATTGCTGTGAGGAGTAAATACAATTAGTAGAAGAATTGAGATCATGCAACAAGATCGAAGTTCCATTTTTAACAGATTGGACTAGATTGACGAGCAGCCAAAGCATCAATGTGTCACAACTAGATTAAAAAATTTGAACATTTTGAAAACCAAACTGGAAATGTTAAATTTGATACCAAGGCTTGGTTCACACCATCCTAGCGCGCATGTGCCAGGGCATATGCCAGTCATGGTCCAGTTCAATGGTTTAATGTATTTCCATGTAAGCATAAACATCATGGGCACGGCAGGTGCCCTGCACGGCTGGTGTGAATGATTCCATAGAAATGCATTGAAGAATATTGTCCTGAAAGTTGACTGGTATATGCCGGGCACGAGCCGGTCATGGTCCAGTCCAATATTCTTTAATGCATTTATATGCATTTATATACAGCAAGACGCATGTTGCTGTGCATAAGCCACCCGCTGCCGTGCAAGACACCTGCTGCCGTGCAAGACACCTGCTGCCGTGCAAGACACCTGCTGCCGTGCAAGACACCTGCTGCCGTGCAAGACACCTGCTGCCGTGCAAGACACCTGCTGCCGTGCAAGACACCTGCTGCCGTGCAAGACACCTGCTGCCGTGCAAGACACCTGCTGCCGTGCAAGACACCTGCTGCCGTGCAAGACACCTGCTGCCGTGCAAGACACCTGCTGCCGTGCAAGACACCTGCTGCCGTGCAAGACACCTGCTGCCGTGCAAGACACCTGCTGCCGTGCAAGACACCTGCTGCCGTGCAAGACACCTGCTGCCGTGCAAGACACCTGCTGCCGTGCAAGACACCTGCTGCCGTGCAAGACACCTGCTGCCGTGCAAGACACCTGCTGCCGTGCAAGACACCTGCTGCCGTGCAAGACACCTGCTGCCGTGCAAGACACCTGCTGCCGTGCAAGACACCTGCTGCCGTGCAAGACACCTGCTGCCGTGCAAGACACCTGCTGCCGTGCAAGACACCTGCTGCCGTGCAAGACACCTGCTGCCGTGCAAGACACCTGCTGCCGTGCAAGACACCTGCTGCCGTGCAAGACACCTGCTGCCGTGCAAGACACCTGCTGCCGTGCANGCCTTGAGTATCGGGGTTCGCTGAATACTTTTTCAAATTGAGCTCCCAGAAGTTCGCACATGCCCTTGTCGTCTCCAACAAGGACATCGTTATTTTTCAGAGGCCCCACTGCGGCTCTGATTTTGGCCTTTGACCGGGCATATTTGTAGAAATATTTGGGATTCTCTCGAATGGCAGACACAGCTTGCGCCTCTGCAATTTGTTGCTCGGCCTCATGTGAGTCCAGCAACTGTCGTTCAGTTTCCTCAATTTTGACCTTTAGATGTTCCAGCCTCTGCCTCTCTATATTCCCGGAGGCAGCCGTTATCTGGTTGTTCAAGCTCGCTCGTTTCCTCATAAGGATCCGTCTGTCCCTCGGGATTATGTGGCGTTTGGGGGTCGCCTTTTCCGGCGTGTGACGCACGCATACCTGCAGTAATATTTGGCACAGTTTGTTGTAAATTGTTTCGGCGTTTAATTCCAGGAACTCAGATCTCCAGTCAATTTCGATGAGTTCGTTCCCAATAGGAATATTCGATGGAGTTCGTTCCCCAGTCTGTTCTTCGATGATGGAAATTTAGCCCAGCTAGCCCCTCTCGAGGTGTAGGTCTTGGCTGGGTTCCCCTCTCAATTGTTGTCTTGACCACCACTAGTCGATGGTCAGACAGTGTGGTCTCCTCAACACGAATATCAGCACCTGCTGCCGTGCAAGACACCTGCTGCCGTGCAAGACACCTGCTGCCGTGCAAGACACGGTCCAGCCACGATCAAGGCAAAAGGATATTTTGACCGACGTGAATGCAGCTTAACAACTATTTTTTTGTCGAGTATACCAAATTCCTAGCTCAACACTACAGAATTTAGCAGATATACCATAGCAAAAATATCCATACCATGCAATATCTCACCATACCAGATTTGTGACATCTGGTATGGAAATATGCCAGTTAGCAACGCTGTGTGACTGGCATGGCAAGTGACGCGATAAGATCTGGAGTGAGGACGGCCCGTGACCGGACCAAACATGTGAATGCACCTGGTAGGTAACGTACCGCGACTGGCATATAGTTGGCCTGCGCCCGGAAGGATGGAGTGAATCAAGGCTAAAAAGTGAAGGCTAAAAAGTATGGCGGTTGAGTGAATGTATCGACGTATCATCTCCCAGTCCCAGGCCAAGTCCGCACATTGTGACGATATAAAATTTGGTGAACTGGGATGACGCAATCCTATACTTAAACTTTTCATAAAGATTTATGAAAAGCCGAGAACTTCGTATTACACTTCAAATTTCCCAGTTCTTCTTATATTAGCTTTCACTAGCGGTTATGTCACTATAGTTAACTTTGTAGGTGCACAAGTTATCAAGAGCAATAGTTAGTTCAGTTCGTGCGTTAATGCAGATGCTCGTGCAGCAAAAATTATTGAAAATGGCAGCTTCCCCAGAGCCTAATCATTATGCAAATGACCATATATCTAGCAAACAGCTTCTGAGAGTTAATGCAGTAGCAAAATTGAAATTCTAAAACTATTCCCTCAAATTTCGTAGTACCTACAATGAAGTGGCAATTAAGCCACCGTGACAGACGTTGAGGTGAATGAGAAATGTACTTCAACACATGTTCTGGTTCTTCAAGTGGCTTTTTAATGCTTATAAGCCACAGACTACACATTGATTATGAACTCAGAGTCTTGTAGACCGACGAGGATACCAGGAATAATTTGGTTCGTGACCGGAATCGAGTAGATTCGGAATTACAAGCATGATTGATCCTCCGTGATAGGTAAAAGCAGTTCAATATCTTGATGGTCCTAGGCTGATAGCCTTGGAATGTTTCAAGCAATGCATGCAATATAAAAGAAAAATTCTTATTACATCGTAGATCAGACATCCAATGACTTTCCCGGATTTTCATCACAGCCGGCCAGTAATCCCAGAAATGTCGTCCGAGTTTGTCCCGTCGTATTGCTCACGAAAATCTCTGGATTGTTTGAAATTCTAGCGACAGGTTCTCAACGTCATTAAAGCTATCGATTAAAAAGTGAACTTTATATTTACACGTGACGTGGACCATCCGAACACTTGAGAATTTACCACTGTTTGCAACAGCTAAAACCACAAGTTTTCGTATCCTAAACGGATTTGGAAATAAATTAATCATCTCTGCCCCGATTGCTTAGTTTAGACAATTTGAATTCTCCTGGCGATTATTAGTCTCATAATTCCTTGGTGCATCATTAATTTTGAATAAAAAATAATTGGAGTTTCCTATCGTGAAATCAGGAAATATTGCAGCAAGTATCTCTCACAGCGAATAAGTGATAACTTTTTGATTGGATCTGAAACGAAAAGCAACTCAAAAGAAGGCCAATGACATTCTGGCGGCAGCGCAATGTAACTTAAGAAAACTTTCGATTACGGCAGCTGGAAGGGAACAGTTCCTCGATTCCAGCCATTGGAAGAGGAAAGCTCTGCTACTCCAGTAGCTGTAAGAGAACAACTTTGCTATTCCAACAGCTGGAAGGGAAGAGCTCTACTATTCCAGTAGCTAGATGGGTACAGCTTTGCTTTTCCAGCAGCTGGAAGAGGAAAGCTCTGCTTCTCCAGTAGCTGTAAGAGAACAACTTTGCTATTCCAGCAGCTGGAAGAACAGCTCTGCTTTTCCAGCAGCTGGAATTGAACAGCTCTGCTATTTCAGCAGCTGGAAGGGAACAGCTCTGCTATTCCAGCAGCTGTAAGGGACATCTGCTATTCCAGCAGCTGTAAGGGAACAGATCTGCAATTTCAGTAGCTGGAAGGGAACAGCTCTGCTATTCCAGCAGCTGGAAGGGAACAGCTCTGCTATTCCAGCAGCTGGAAGGGAACAGCTATGCTATTCCTGCAGTTGGAAGGGAACAGCTCTGCTATTCCAGCGCTGGAAGGGAACAGCTCTGCTATTTCAGCAGCTGGAAGGGAACAGCTCTGCTATTTCTCAGCAGCTGGAAGGGAACAGCTCTGCTATTTCAGCAGCTGGAAGAACAGCTCTGCTATTCCAGCAGCTGGAAGGGAACAGCTCGGCCATTTCAGCCACTGGAAGATAACAGCTCTCCGATTCCAGCAGCTGGAAAAGCACAGGTGTCAGGTTACATGACATAATTTATCTACACTTCACTGATGAATACAGATTTTTATGAGATGAACTATTTTAATGTTGAAGGATACTGAACAACTTAAGAAAGTAAATTCGAAGCAAGAAAGAAGTCATCGTCAAACCAAAGAAACTAACGCCGAAAGAGAGGAACCTAATTTTCCTCCTGCCTGTAAGTAAGGTTAGTCTCATCATCTCATGAACACACGTGACTTTAAACCAATTAGAGACTATACTTTTACCTTTCAATTTGAGCGAAAGCCACAAGTTTTTGATTTCACCGGAGTTGGGAAGAGCAACTTTAAGGAGTAAAAGCTTGGGTTAACCGTTAATGAGTCAGGTGTATCCTGAAAGTCGCGCTTACCTGACAAGCATGCATGTGTAGAACGCGTCTTCACGCTTCGAGCCCACTTCGCTTCATTTTCCAGTCAAAATATTGATTCCAGAACAGTTAATGGCTTACAATATAGAATATCCACTTGGACACTATTCACCGTAGCATGATTAGATATCCTTATATTACTTGTATGTCATAGGCTAACACGGCGATGTGAACGCTTTGCTGGACCGCGATAAACTTTTGACACACCCTACCTCGGCAAAGGCAGAATGCACACTGACTGAATGAGGTTCAGATATCGTCGTCCGGGCGACATGAAGTTTCATAGCGTGGCTGTCGCGAGCCAGTGACCTCTGTTCATTAGCACCAAAAAATGTAAAATGCAATGCAATTTATCGTGCAAAGTGTGTTTCGGGGATATAAAACATAGCAACGGCTAAATGCAGCGTGCCTTTTTTTAAGAGAGGGAAAAAATTGTCGTATACAACTCGTACAAATTGAGATTGGTCTAATTTTTTGTATTGGGCGGAAATGTTGCTACTGAAATATTTTATACCTGAGGCGGAAGCATGAGTATGCACAAATAGTTTTATGATCGAAATTCAATATTCGAAGATTTAAATAAATTATGTGCTGTAATATAGCTTTTTTGGTCAAATTGACTAGACAGAGCGTACGGGTAGAATGTATTGGCTGCTAGATTTTTAAAAATTGTCTAGGATTTTTGATAAAAAGAGGTCAGACAGAAATTTGGTAATTTAAATTTTGAATATTATTTTTTGAAACAAACTTTTGGAGCTTGAATTGTCGACTTGAGTTTTTCTTAATTTGATTTTACTAATTTAATGTTTGGTTTTGAAATTTGTGGTTATGTTGCAGGTGCTCGTGTTACAATAAACGTAGATATATCGGATCATGGCAAGATAATGGAAAGATCATGTAAGGAACAATAGATGATCATGGAAAGAACATTAAAGGATCATGGAAAGATCGTACAAAAAATACCAGAGGATCATAGAAAGATCATGCAGGGAGCATCAAAAGATCATGCAAATAGCATCGAAGATCATGCAAGGATCGTGCAAGGAACATCAAAGGATCGTGCAAAGAACATTAAAGGATCATGGTAAGATCGTACAAAAAATATCAAAGGATCATAGAAAGATCATGCAAGGATCATGCAAGGAACATCAAAGGATCATGCAAGGAACACCAAAGGATCATGGAAAGATCGTATACATATCATGAAAAGACAGCGTATACCGCTCGTCTCTCGTGCGAATAGTGACAGCTATATCTATTAACAATGATGTTGCGCGGTGAAATGGACTCTCACTAGTAGAATAATGCTAGCTAAGTCATTAGTAATAATGTCTTGAGGTTCGATGGCGTTTTATTTACAGAATAATGATAGCCAGAAATTAATAGTGATGTCGAGGTTATGCAATAGCAGTTCATGTATAGAATAATGTGGGCTGAAGCGTCAAGGGTAATGCCGTTACGATGTAATCGCCTGCTATTGATAATTTCGATATTAAACAATGCTTAACTAATTCGGTTACATTAACATTTGAGAATCGCACTTTTATTACACAAATGAATATCTATTGACTATTACTGCCGACATGGCTTGATTCGACACCAAGCGGTACTGGTAGCACCGGTATGGCATCAATACCAAAATGGACGGATTCAACATCATCCATATGGACTCAACACTAATGAATTTAACACCATTTGGTTACCGGAGGCATCGGTAACCAAATAGGCTACCATGGTTCAATATTCAAAATCCCAGCAATAGACTCAAGTGTAAAAATCCAAGTTCGGATCATCGGATCATCGTAGAATTACAGTTTATTGTGAAAATCTTACATAAAATGGATTCCTGTTGCGGTCACTCACTGTGAAGTAGATCGTCATGCCACCTGTAAAATAAGCAATTTTCTCGAGAATTTTTTAGAGAATTTGAAAGCAAACAATTTTATTCATCGGAAATCTGTGGAATAGTCGAAGCAAAACAATCTTGTCGTATTTTTAACTCAATGAATTTTTCACCCTAGAAATTCATGCAGCTGACCGCAACTCGTCATTACTGTCTGCTGAATTTTTTTTCCAGGTCTTAAGAAAGGAGAGTAAAATGAAGGCTCCGGCGGTCCGCAGTTGCGGAACGGTCTCGCCATATGGCGTCCGCGCCGACTGCAGCGGACGGCGAGCTTCTGCCGGCATGGAACAGACGGATGAATGTGTACAGTAGCTAAACATCCACTTGAATAAATCTGGAATATGATAAGCGTGGTACTAGATGGAATAATGTATGAATATAAATTTATTATTGAACCAGCTCGGTAAACATGTTCATTGTAAAGTAGGAACGAAAATCCATAACATATGAATAAATAATTATCAATTAATTATTCTGTCACTATTTTTGGAGTTAACTTATTCTTTGACCTGTATTTATTTATGTGTATTGAAAAATAGGAAAATTTATTTAAGAGACTAAATAAGATATTACCATGATATCACTGAAGTGTTGTGAATACTTTTAAGTTAAGTCAACAAATAACCCCATCTTATAAAATTACATTGCATGACCAAGAATTTGAAACGAAGAAAATGCAAGGAAAATTTATTGCGTCATCTTAATCTTTTCAATTAAAAGTAATGTTTTCCCGAAGCATATTCTTTGATGTTAATTTATTTTTAAATTTGCTACTTTAAAAACCAATTAATATTGAAACTCGCTTTTCACCTACAATCTTAGTACTGTGACTGCATTGTGACTTCGTCGTTAGTGCACAAGATTTGCTTAACAAGTTTTCTTAGTAAAAAAGAGTTAAAGAAGCGCTAAGAAGCCCCGGTGTGTTGCGTCAGAATGACGCAGCGCAGACGCGTGGGAATAGTCGCAAAAGTTGAAGTTTTTACTCAGACGAAGCATGTGAATATTTAAGAAAGATATATGCATTAACTTGTTCGGTTGATTTTTATAGAAATTTTTTCTAATTGCGCATCGGAGTCACTACGCGTATGCTGTGCAATTAAAGAGGGCAGCATGTGCATTAGCATATGCATCAGCAGTGGCATCATACACAGACAATGCAGATGTATGAGTAGCAGCAGCAGCGGTCTCCTCAGCAGCAGCAGCAGCACCAGCACCAACAGCACCAGCAGCAGCACCAGCACCAACCGTAGCAGCACCAGCTGCAGCACCAGCAGCACGAGCAGCACCAGCAACAGCAGCACTAGCAGCAGCAGCAGTTGTAATGGTCTGACACCAGCAGCGTCATGTGGCTGCCTGCTGCAGTGCCATGAACCCTGATGACTTGACGCTGCCTTAGCGGCGTGCATAGCGAGGGAAAACCATCCACAGCAGTGCGCGCCTTGCTCAGGGAGAGCTAACCTTCCACAGCAGTGCACGCCTTGCTCAGGGAGAGCTAAACCTTCCACAGCAGTGCGCGCCTTGCTCAGGGAGAGCTAACCTTCCACAGCAGTGCACGCCTTGCTCAGGGAGAGCTAAACCTTCCACAGCAGTGCACGCCTTGCTCAGGGAGAGCTAACCTCCCTATTTCATTAGGCCAATCTTAAGCTAGCAATAAAACGAAGCGAGCGATATTCAAACCCCGCAAAATTATTTAGATCAAATGGAGTTATGAATGAAAATATAAATTGGTTAGGTCAATAAGTCACGAGAGCGAAATTGACTCCCAAGAGCGAGATCATGACTGACTGCCTATCGTGGGCTCCTTAGATTAAAAATGAATATTATAATCAAAACATATGATATCGGCATGAAAGAAACTATGACAAAGGATAAAATATCTAAAGGAAGAGAGAAATAAGCCAGGAGGAGTGGCTTTCTAATAGTTTTGCGTGGAGTAGAGATTAGTGTCATTCGAGAGGAACTAATTTCAAATCAGTGATTTGAGCAAAACTATATTCAAACCCTACAAATAAGATGGAATATATAATTATTATAGAGCAGTTAATTTAATTAATTGGCAAACAACGACATGGCATAAATAATGATTTATCGAGTAATTTTAATAATGAAATTGTTGATTTCAAATCGCCCACCGGTCTAATCATAGTTGAATGCCTTCGTCGGTCAGAATTACTTGAATTACCTGTTAATAACGTCGTCTGATCATGAGTCATCAGTGTTGCTGTTACTTTCCACAGGGCAGGGCAATATCTCGTTGGCAGAACACGCTAGATTTTGATGACATTGTCACTTCGGCGGAGATTGCGTCCGTGGCAATTTCTTTGCTGCGTGTCATGAGATGACGAAGCAATGAGATTCTTAAGCTGATTGTGCCGAAACGATGGAGATAGTATCAAGTATCTGACATACATCCTTGACAATAGATGAGTCTGATAACTATGTGCCTGAAGAGACTGTGGGGTCTATAAGTGTGATTCAGCTTTTTTTATTTTTAACTAGTAACTTTGTTCGTCGTTGCCAGGGGAAGTTAATACTTCCGATTTGAGAATCCCGTTATTAAATATCATTTCATTTTGAATACTGTCATCCCGAACCCATCATCTCAATCCAGTCAATAATATTTAAACTAAAATACAACGATAAGAAAAGTAACGTACGAACTAATCCAAAAACAAAATCCGCACGAAACAATTAAGCACGAAATACTATACTTAATATCATCTTTTTAAATTTAACGAATACTCGAAATTTTTATCATTGAACAAAATAACATTGATCAAATTAAAAATATATCTTATTTAAATCTCACTTTCCTTTGTATTTTTAAATTGCGATGGATTTCTATTTTTAAATTTCGCTAGATTTAAATTTTAAAATGTTACAGAATTTCAGCATTAAAAATCAAATTCTCTAATAACATCCAGAAACGAAACTTGTTAACAAACGATAAGTATCGAGGATAAGGGACAGAATTGCCATTGCCAGGACCCAAGCATACACATAAACATAGATAAATAAATGTCATATAAAACCAGCCTATGCCTGTGCTAGATAACTCCTGCAATTTTAAAATCCACGTCCCGAAATCCCTAATCCTTCCAATGATAATAAAGTTAATATATATTATTCAAAAAAGAGCCCGCTCAAACTCGCACTGTACATGGAACGTAGATATTATGTTTGATTCTTGTTCCATTATCGAAAAAACAATTTTGCGACCTTAAAATGAACATATAACTTCCAATTTAAACACTAGTTTTGTTCGTCATACTGCGTAGGCGTTTGAAAATTAAATGATTGAATTATTGAGCAAGCAACATGACCTCCACGTAACATATTTGCCATTGACGACATACATATGTAGTTACTTACGTCACTAATATTTAAATGTTGTTTATGCTAGCTCGTTGAACATATAACAACATGAGGTATTAATGAGGTATTTAATTTAATTATTTGAAAAGAAAAATATATTTAATGCCATTTTCAATTTTGAAATAATAAGTAGAAAATTCTTACAATAATTTGCAATAAAAATCGTTCATTGTAAAAAAAACGCGACACAATAAATAATTGGGCTGGACAAATCAGTGAAGGTTTTTTGCCTCTGCCGCAGGTGCAGCTAGTGGTAGATATCATATCATTAGCTGACTTGAGATTAATTGATATTCGTTAGAGAATATGCATAAATTTTTAACTGAAAAATGAAGTTAAATAACGAGTATTTGAATGCAGTTCAGAGTTAATTTTTCAATCAAATTTTATGAACTGATTTTATGCATGCATGTCATGATTTTCCAGGACAATCGATTTACATTTCCACAGAGCATCAACCATTCTGTTGAAAAAAGCAGCTGAATTTTTCAGATTATAAATATCCCAGTTTCACAGACTAAAAAAATCTTTGTTGTGTTAATTGTGTCCCGTATTTAATTTTCTTCGTATTTTATATTATTTTTCTTTTTTATTTCTAGTCGTATTTTGTTTTTAGCGCATTTTCTCATTTATGGAAAAAAGGCACCATTGTGCTCGCCATGTCCGTCTGTCTGTCCGTCTGTCCGTCCGTCCGTGACCTCAAGTTTTCGTCGACGAGAAAATGCGCTCTCTGTCACTCACTGCGATGAGTACTGAGTTATATTTTTTCTAATTTCGCCTGCGGTCATATCACCGAATTATTAAACAATCCAGAGGTCATGACGCGACAGCGTCTCCAAGGCAATGACTTCTGCACTTTCATAATTGATTAATCAAATCCAATATGGATTTGTTCTATCATTATTGTATGTACTTATCACAGTTCCTCACAGTTGTCTTAAAAGTAAGTGAGAACAAACGGAGTAGATATCCACTCACGAGGTTCCTATGTTGACCACACCACACTGAATTTCCAGGAATTTTTTCAAGCGTTAGATATGACGAGGTCAAATGTTGGACCATTTCAGAATTTTCCGAGTATTCGCGGCGCCGGCGTTCTACATGAGTTGTACGCATTCATTATTCATGTTCTACGTTTATAAATGTATCATTCATTTGTAGCTAAATCGTTATTGTACATATCGTAGTCAGATATGAAGTTTTATTCCAGCAAATTTCACACAGAAACGGACCTTAAATCAGGCCTGCATTGGCAGCTCTGTCGCTGAGCGTGAATTTTAGCATGAAAATGCTGGTGATATGAAATCAGCTTTGAACGCACCTGCACCTTGCAATCGATGAGCCAGCGCTGCCTCGACGCAGCAGTGCGGGAACCAGGTTGTGGTGCTTCCACTTACTGGATGTTAATCAGTTGTGTAGCTACCATGATTGATTGATTGATTTTTATTCACAAAGGAGCTCTAGTTACAATTAAAAGAAAAAGAAAAAGAAAAACATTTATAAAATAATAGAGACATCCAAATGAATGCCCATAAGCAGATAAGCTTCGCAGGCAACAGAGGTGATTTAAAACTCTTTTCCAATGATAAGGCAAAGAAGTTACAGCAACAGAAAGTTTCTAAATTAAACACATACAAGGAAAAAAGCCTCAAGAAAACTGATAACGGGATGTCACTAAAATTAAGCGTAACAAAGCAATATAAATATAACAGTGATTATAGACGGGTTAAAACTTGAAATATTGACTCAAAAATATTCAAAATCTGCATGACAAACGAAGTCAAATTAATACTGGTAAAAATAAATTTAAGGAATTTCGTTTTTAAAAGTAATTAAAACGAAAATTGGAATTAAATAAAATTTTAATTTTAATTAATTTTAATTTTTTTTAATTAATTTTAATTTTAAATTAATTAATTAATTAATAAATTTAAAATTTATTAATAAATTAATAAATTTTAAATAGTAATTTTAATTTTTTAAAATTAAAATTACGTTTTAATTAATTAAAACGTAATTTGGAATTTGGTCTTTTTTAAAATCTTCACGCAATTCATTAAAATATTGACGCAGTTAAAAACAGTACCGCTTTTTCTATTACTAGACGAAGCGTTGGCAAGTTAAATCTTAAGCCCCCTGGTATTATGGGAATGTTGAGGGACTAGAGAGGCGAAGGCAGACTCAAAATTATTGTTACCTGCTTATGGTATGGTACTACCACTGATAGTTTGTGTGTTCACACGTAATGACAGTAACACAGTTATGAAGCTGCCTTCATAATTATAATCTGGTTATGATGCCTACCACTGAATGGTTGTGAGTTCACGCATGATGAAAGCTACACTGCTGAACAGCTACCTTCGTAGATAACCTTTATATCGTTCTTTCACTAAGAAAGGCTGTGTGTCAACAAATGGTGAAAATGTGATTTATTCTTAATTCCGCAGATAATTAATACGGGTATATGTCTATGTCGTTGCTCTTTTCACTGGCATTGTTGTTGGAGAACTTCCAACAAATGTGCATTGCTATAGAGCGATAGCTGAGTCGTTTCACGGTATATGGCAGCTTCAGGAGTTAGACTACAGTTGAGAGGATCAAATGCCATTGTGATCCCAAATTTTACTGAGGGTTGAGTCTCCAGCGTGGAATTAAGGCGCAATAAAATGTTCGTGAGTTTACGTTAATGGAAAGGCCCGTCCCTCTTAGGAGATACAAAATATTCAATAATTAATTTCACACAATATGTTGAATATTCAAATAGATCAACGCGAAGATGTAAATCTTGTACTGGACTGATATAAACAGGCAATTGATAACGGAGAAAATACCAGTGTTGTACGCTAACGATATTTATACACAATGCACCTATATGTTAAAATCGACACTAAATTATTCAAGTCCTGAATGTTCCATCAGCTTACCCACCACTTAGAAGAATGTTATTTAATTTCAGGCAAGATTTATACGAAAGCAGCAGGAAACATTTAAGCTGTGTCCATCAACCAACGTTAAAAGAGTGAATGAGAATAACAATTAAATATACAGCAAGTCACAAGCGATATTTCAGGCAAGAAAAGACTGAAGAGCTGCGTGGGCAGCTACAGCTCATTTATTGGGTTCAATAATCCTGGCGGCGATGTACTGCTTATGTTATCATCAGTATTGTTGATTGTATATACAGGGTGCGCCACAGAAACTTACTTATTTGAAAGGTCAATAAAAACAAAAGTACTTCAGTTATTGTTTTAAATTTTTTTTTATTCGAGAAAACAGTATCCCAAATTTTTTTTGTCTTCAGGCAGGTTGTCAACCAGCATTTTACATGCATTTTGAGGGGCAACAAAATCGCGTTCAGTTAATTCTTGCACTACAGCAAATTTATTTGAGAAACTTTGAAAAACAAACTTGGGAACTTTCCCCTTCAGATGCACCCCCTTTCGCCCTTCTACCCGACCAATTAACCGCACAGGAATTTTTTCAAATAAGTAAGTTTCTGTGGCGCACCCTGTACGTCCAAGTCGAAGTCAGCTCTTAACTTCATTCGCGTTAAGATTTCTTTGGTAACTTTCAGTCTGCAGTTAATTTTCGACTTCTGGTCTAGCGATTTCACACACGCTGCAGCAAGTGGCTCTCGTGAATGGCAGCACTGTTTCAATTCTAAAAAATGTCATTTTAGTGATTGAAAGAAAGTTAAGTTTATCATTCATCCGGTGCACGGTAGAAAATTTGACTTGAACCAATTATTTTTAGCGCATTTTCTCATTTATGGAAAAAATGCACTATTGTGCTCGCAATGTCCGTCCGTCCGTCTGTCTGTCTGTCTTTCCGTCTGTCCGTCCGTCTGTCCGTGACCTCAAGTTTTCGTCGACGAGAAAATGCGCTCTCTGTCACTCACTGCAGTGAGTACTGAGTTATGTTTTTTTATTTTCATTTATTTGAGTTGAAGTCACTGGACGAAAGCAAGTCCTAGAGCTGCCAACATAAAAGCATGCAGGCTGCAGCACTCCATTCGGTCCTTAAATATCGGCTATAAGAGTCAAGAGTTTGGCCGATAACCAAGAGCTTTGGCAAGACCCTCGTGCATCGATATTCTTCAGGGGCTTCTGCGGGACGTGAAGAAGAGGCTCTTCGTGAGAGGCTTCTCGAAAAAACGTGAGGGCCTTCACACTCACTTCGTGGCAATGCATGGATTGACCTTATTCTTTTTAAAGTCATAAAGGATGTGGCTTGGTAGTAGCCATGACACTCGTTACTTGTAGGAAAATCCGGTAAACTGACCTCGCAATATTTAGGATCTCTGTTGTTGCTTTCGACGGAAGGACTGTGCAATTTATACTGTCTTCGCGGGAATTAAAACATGACATCACTATACCGAAATGTATAATTGTTACACTAAAAGTCATAGTTCACTTTATAAATCAACTCAAGTCTTTGGGATAGTGTAAATGATTTGCTTCGGTAGCAGACTGGACCAAATTTGTAGTCACCGACCCGATGTCGTTCGTCATCCTTAGTTGTGCTCGGCCTGGCAAAGAACTCGAGGCCAATGGACCAGCAGAGCGCATTTCTCATTGCGGATAGAGCTCGCGGTGCCATCAGTCTAAAATGTTTATGCTTTGTAATTTGGCGAGCCACTCAAAAATTTACGACACCATTTGGAGGGACACAACTTCTGTCCGGTGCTGGAAAAAATACCAAATGTAATGATCTGTCAGCCTTGGCTCGATGAGATCTGGAATCTTCTCATTTTGTGGTGCCTGCTGTACACGTTGGATGTTGCCGTTGAAATGACGACACAAGTTAGCAAGTGGAGAAAACTACCAAGGTTATTTTTTTGGAGGTACTGACCCTCGTTATTACTTATTAGTAACGAAAGACCATAAAATAAAGAAATCATCAAAAGATGAATTCTTATATAGCATGAATGTGTTAAAAATACAATGAAATAATCAACCTTATTTGTCTCACAAAATCATGATTTCATTATTATCTTATTTCATTTTCGTGATTTTATGTTCGACATTTCATTATTCATGCTTCCAGAATAATGGCATGCTCACACGTGCATTATTCACCGAACATTGCAATTAAGTTGAATTTTCGCGCGTCTACGATTTTTAGTTAACAAAAAAGCAAAAAAAAAAATTCATTCGGGTGATATTATCGAAAAATACATCATTCACACAAGTGTGAGGCTACCTCATTAGTTTGACACACGTACAAATTACGCTCTATGCTCTGGTCGCGCTGTTCAAATTAGGTGCTGTTCATGTTAGCTGGGCTGACTCAATGCTGATTTTGATTCGGTTATTGACAGCTGTTGAGCTGGGAGTCATTGATGCATTGATGTCAGATCACACCTGCAGTGAGATCAGTTTTGTGCAATGACCGCATAATACGTGACAAAATTTAAAGCGTTGCTTGTCTGACTTGACGAAAAAATATTTTGCTGAGAACCACGAATCTTATAGTAACAGAAATCTTTGCGTGTTTATGAAGTCTGTAGGTAATGATTTGTAACTTGATACGCGTGCCTTTTGAATATATATATTTTTCTAGATAGGTTATTTAGATAACAATTTCAATCTTGATGTAACTTGATATGCGTGCATTTTGAAAATATATATATTTTTCTAGATAGGTTATTTAGATAACAATTTCAATCTTGATGCACGCATGCGTTTTTACAAAATAATTTTTTTGTCCAGGTTAACAGCAAAGAAAAATTATCTCATCTCAACATCTCAAATGTCAACATGCTGTTTAACGTAAGTCATTAATTGTGTAGGTTGGCTACAGAAAATCATTTATATCGATGTGCCTTTGTACGCATTTAACAAATAATTTCTCATTTCTAGCAAGGTCATACGTCCGTACGGTCAATCGATACGTCCGTATCGTTTCAATGCTAATTATTCAAAGTCAAAAGACAAGTTAAAATCATTTTACAAGTTGAATGAATAAAAATATGGGATAACTGAACATTATCATCAATATAACTACAATCGCACTGAAATTCGATTACAGTGCTAAAGAGAAGTTCTAAGTCGAAATGTCTAAAGCTAAAGTGATTTAGTCAAAAGCGATCAGAATTTGTTTTCGCCTAAGCTGTACTGTTTTCACCAGAGACTGAAAGCCATGGTTTTGTTTGTATTGCAGGTCGCCATCAAAACAATAGATGGCATCGCCGGACAGACTCGCCAAAAAAACGGATGAAAGCCGCGGGAAGACGCCGGATGTTGGGACGGTCCGGTTGTTGCATTCCATCAGTTCAGGATAACCGGATTGGCTTTTGGAATAAACGCTTCTTGCGTTGCAATTTTAAGTTCATTTACAAGGGGCAAAATGCATTTAAATGGAAACGGAATGAACGGTTTCAAGTTTATTTGCAGGCAGTATTGAATCTAAATAGGGAAATTTTGTGATGGAGTGACAGCCATAACTGTTATGCTTCATTAGAATGGCACAACATTAGTTTTTAATGTCGAACATTAGTTTTTAAATTTTGAAGTATTAAACTAACTTTTTTTGTGTTGTCTTTTATTTTGAAATTTAGGTTTTAATTTCGGTTCCTTTACTTTAAATATTACTACTTGTGATTTTATCCGCATTCTAGAATCTTCGAACTGACGATGGAGCTGGACTCCGAAACGTTTTTAAATAAAATATGATAAACGTATGTGGAATTTTCATTGCTTTTTAGATTTTATACAAATAAATTCTATGAAGTTATTCGTTACGGGGGAAGGTAATTTTTTTAGAATTTTAACAATAACTTTTTCATAAAATCATTGACAAATTTCACTATTATCAAATAACACAAGCTGTACTCATTCCCGCGCATAGAAGTATTATATTTTTTAAATTTAAGGCGAACCTAATGTAAACTTATGAGGAGGTTCAGCAAAGTTCGAATTTTTTGGATATCATCGGAATTTTTTATTCAAATGAGCTTAATTTGGGGAAGCCACGAGCGCCTCAGCTGCGTCTCCACAACTCGGGGAATAATGAACGGGGAAAAGTTCAACTTCAGGCTCAATTTAATCTATTATTGCAGCGCTCTATTGTCTCTCGACGACTCAAGTTTTAATTTTGCATAAAGTTCATTTAATTTTTGAGCATAATTTAAGACTATACTTGAATTATAATTTGGGCTACTATGGTTTTAGAGAAAGCAGTTTTATTTTGGCTGCGTTTGACAAAGAAAGGGAGGTGTGTTTAAAAAAAAAAGATTCATTCGAAAAGCTCAGAAAAAATTTTCTCGACATTGAAGGCACGTTCGACATTTAAAGCACGTTAAAAATTCGAGCAATTTATTTAGCTGCACAAGCGATTAATGAAATAACGAGTCGTAGTTATTCATCCTATTATATATGATCTGTCCTACTTAGTAGGACAGATCAGTTAGTTTCTGTCCTACTTAGTATAAGGCTTTTCGGGGTAAATGATTCATCTGCACAACAGAACTTTTGAGCGTAGGAGTGCAATGATTCACTTCAACTTAGAACATCATGCAATTTTTCATTCTTATATGTGCAATATTTAAAAAAATCTTATATCGAGCCGAAATTTTCAGTTATTCTAAAAGAAGCTCTTACACTTACATTTTATTATTAGTAGGTACTATTTTGGGGCACGCTTTTTACATGCGACATAAGCCAGATAATCAGCTGCAAACTTCTAAAAAAATGATCACATGGCACACTAGTGGATTTTAGAGAAAAATAATTACCAGCGAGACAAAACAAACGTTGCGTAAAGATAGCCACTATTCCCTCGGGAGTTTTAATAGCTGGGACAAAAGTAATGGTATGAGGTGAATCTTGCTTACGTCGTCCATATCTCAAGCTGCGACGACGCGTTAACGCAGATCTGCCTTCTGGGACCACTTGCCATCATCACGACGAGAATTTTATGCCGGCCAAGTAAATTTATTCATGAGATGATATTTTGCACGCAGAACTGACAACGGCTTCAGAACCGCAAAGTTTCGACGCGCTCTGATGGCGCTGCCACAACGTCGAACCTCGTCCCGCAACCTGTGTACATTGTGGCTACGAATACAACCTGGACATCGCTGTAGAGGAGGTATGAGAGAAGGTATGAGAGAAGGTATGAGAGAAGGTATGAGAGAAGGTATGAGAGAAGGTATGAGAGAATGTATGAGAGAAGGTATTCGGGTGTTTGATAAAGAAACGTGCGTAGGTTACAAGTAATTAATTGAGTAACCGCTATTCTTATCAGAACTAATCAGTTGAAACAAAAAGTGAAAAGTTTATTTTCCCTTATGTTATATTCGATTGATTGGCGCAGTCGAGTAAAAACTTTTGCTGCTCATTAAATATTCTACTTATGAATGTATAATAAACTGCCACGATATAACAGCCAGCGATGCACTGGCATAAATGCGTGTGCAAAAGCTAGTTTATAATAGTTTATAATAATATAATATTATTATAATATAATATAATAAATAGCTATCTGGTTGACAGAATCCCTCTGTTCAGGATCAAAGCGCTGTAACTGACATTGTGATTAAATTTGAGTATATGTGCTTTCTTCAGTTCGCACAGAATAACTTGCATTGATTTGATTGTACTTGCGTGAACTTGACTTTTGAGAAGAAAACTCCAGGAATATGAGAGAATGGGAATTAGTCTGCAAAAGTCTACGGAATTTGAAATTTGTATTTCATTATCAAATCACTACAATCATGATACTGGAAATAATTTTTGAAGTTCAACCTTCGATGATAGAACGTGGATGAAAATCATCTCAAATGCTCGGGAGATATCAAATATTAACTTAAGTAATCATTGTCAGTAAAATATATTAGATAAATAAATTGTGCAGATTATTTGTTGAAAAGTTGTTTACACGAATATTCACAAGGGATTTACCCTTCGCATTGATCAGAATCAATTATTCAACGATATAATCACAATACATTATTATTCATTCAGGATACCAGGAATCATAATTCCCGAGTCACATTTTCGGAAGTCAATTCATTAATTTCAAATTTTATTATTTCAAACTACAAGTGCAATTGAAAATCGAAGATGTCAGTCCGGCAGTCATATTCTAAATAAGTTTAATACTCTGAGAGTGTTACAAGTAAATTGCTCAATAACGTAACAATCAATATAACAATAATGCTTTATGCCTACTGGAAACTTCAATAGATCAATAT
This sequence comes from Hyalella azteca, assembly GCF_000764305.2. Lineage (NCBI taxonomy): Eukaryota > Metazoa > Arthropoda > Malacostraca > Amphipoda > Hyalellidae > Hyalella > Hyalella azteca. Next base: position 148,300 of record NW_025943225.1, on the reverse strand, counting down.
TATTATGCTTCATAGTATAATTTTCAACTTTCATCTGCAGGAACGCTTGTTAACGAATGCGTATCTGCGAAAACGCGAGATTATCTCGCTCTCTGAGAGCAATCATCGAACACTAATTGCAATTCACTCTCTGGGCATAGCGGAGGAGTGTTCCTAAGCAGAGATAAGTGGCACTAGAGGTGCGGCCATACAGAGACTATAGACCTCAAACTACGGTCATACAGAGACTACAGACCTAAAGGTGCGGCCATACAGAGACTACAGATCCAAAGATACGGCCATACAGAGACCACAGACCTTCTGACCTCTCCTGCTGAACCTAACTTCCTACTGTCGGCTCCCATACTTGATTTGAAAATATTACAAGTGGTGAAATTTTGCAACCTAAATACTGTACCTTATTCAGAATTATTGACTAGGAAATAAAGTTATTGATGTGCATAGTATTCTGCATATTGATTAACGCCCAACCTGGCTGGATGCGTCTTGGTTCGAAAACTAAGAGAAATGGAACTAAGCGTCCGCAAATTTGAAAAGTATGGAATATTTCTGTATTTTCTGACATCGACTGCTAAGCTTTTTGTTTTGACTGCTAATTTTTAACTCAATTGTAATTACGATATAAAACTTGCCGCGTATATCGATAATCATGAAAAATCAGCAACTAAATGCATCGTCATACCTTTTAATAAGGTATTCAGTTTTTACATATTTATGTATGGGGTCATCGTTTTATTGTAGCTTCTACAAAATTCCATCCTATATTGTTCCAGGCTCTTATATGAGTCTAAATTTCTTGCTAGCCTGTGGCAAATAAAGTGATCAGGCCTGCGATGACCTGAGGAGTGGCTTCCATCAATAGAATATGCTAGGGGGATGAATTATAACTACCCAGACGAGTAGCTCTCATAATGTTCATCACAAATCATGGCCGCTGACCAGCACTCACGCTGTTGTATTGAGCTCGTCATACTGGCCTTACTGGCGTGAGAGACTGCACGCTATATATAGAGGCCCTGTCGAATTAAATTAATCTTTGTTAAGTAATGGTGGGGAAAATATATTGTTGTTTTGATATGAAATTTTGTGTAAACTCTGTTTCTTTATTTTTTTGTACCGTTTGCATAATTTTTTAAAAAAAATAAAATGACCCATGGACCTGTAACAAGGAGGAATTTTAAAAGTTGGGGTCCAAAATTTAGAGACTGTAAAAACTTAATTCATTTCAGTTTTTTCGATTTATACATAATCTGTTATAATTATTTTTACTTACAATGTAAGTTTGAATAAATAGAAAAAATCTTAAATGGGCTTTTTGAACGTTTTCACTTTTTATTACAAATTGAAAGCCAATTCAACCGCCGACTTAAGCAGAGAAAGTCGTGATTCAAAAAGTTGGAACCGTTCAATAAGGTTAGTCGGAGATCAAATTCACTGAAAATTGGTTTCAATTAGTTAGCTAAAATCGAACAATTTCCTGCTATAAACTTAAAGTTTCTTGTCTTATTAGATCGTTTTAAGTCGTACTGACATATATTATTTGACAGTAAAGTGCTGTGCTAGTAGAGCGGCTCGGCCTTCACTGTTGGGTGCACGCAAGCTGTTCCTGAGTTCGATAGACTGAAGCTTTGCCCTCGTTTTGGCTCCTTTGATCGACTCTAATTACCACAATTCCGAACGAACACTTGAGGATTTACGATGCACGTTCACACTCATGCTTTGCTTCATAAACCAAAGCTGAATGAGCTTTCGGAGCGACAAACTTTGCACCAAAGGCAAGGAAAGCCTGAACGTGAAGTAGCTGCAGCTCAGCTTCTACTTTAAACAGACAAATACGCATGTCATTAATCTTTTTAAATCACAAGTTCACTAGGAATTTAAAAGCAAAGCTAACGGCCATTAATCATATATTCAATAAAAGTGTTTCTTTTCTTCTATGCATTCATATTATATATGGCAGAAACAAATCATGCATAAGATGCTCTACTTTCATTCAAATTTCAATTCCATCTTTACTAATTTCTTTCGTTAATAAAATGCAGAGTGTAGACAAAGAACATTGTAAACAGAATAAAACTAAGCCAGAATAAGCATGAAAACATGTATTTACGATAATATTCTCTAATAACTTTTTAGTTGTCCACAAGGTAATATAAAAGAACAACACTAAACAGGCTCCGCATTAAATCTTATATTTCCTATCTTCGTGGGATTTATTATTTTGTGGGACTTATTATTTTATCAGATTTATTATTTAGTCGGGTTTATTATTTTTCGATAATTATTAAAAGATTGATGTTGCCCTCTAAATTTTAAGTCATCACTTGATTTATTGAAATTTGAACATGTTTTCTGCCAGCCACCGTTCACTGACTGCCAAATTCTGTGCACTCATTGCACTGCAATGTAGGAGATATGCAAGCTTTTTTAGATTTATTCATACTAATTAAAAATTGTGAGATGTGTGGAACTTAGATACACGTGCCAACGGACAAAAGAAAACTTGTAGATTCATCAAATCTTGTTTGGCTTCTGACTTGCAAAAGAAATTATTTAAAATTCTTTGCTCGCTGCCAAATTTTCTTTGCCGGGAGTTAAGTAAGACTCTCGATGTTAATTAAAAAAATTCGGCTTAATTGGGAAGTTGATTATGCCTGCTATTTTATTATACTTAAAAATAAATGCGGGTTTCTGGAAGTCCGATTTTATCAATAAAATTTCTATAATGAACAATAGTTCCGGGAAATAAGTTCTAATCTTAAGAAAATAATCCACGTTCACGAAAAAAACGGTCATATACGTTGCTCGTTGACGGCAGTATTGCAGCGATGGTTCAGAAATGAAATCTTTGGAATTTAATTTTCTTGCTATAGTATTTGCCGGTGTTTGGGAACATAGGCATTCATGCACACAAATTCTGAGCTTCATACAGTGATCCAAAATACGAAAATGATCCAAAAGCACCCTACCTTAGTTCAGCAATTTTTGGATGTGATAAAGGCGTATTACAAACGCACTTTAGGAGTACAATTGGAAATTTCAAATTGTTATTGGGAATTACAAATCGTTGTGGCAGGGGAAGGATATTTGGGATGGAGATTGAAGGACGGAGTGGGCCCCGAGGCTGAGATTGCGCTGGTCAAGTGGGTTTAGTAACCGGGTTTGATGTCCGGAATTGACTCCAGGCGCCTTAAGCTAACATCGACGGTCAGTGCCGATGGCAAAAAATTCAATTCTATTTAATTTTGAAACCATAATTAAGTTTTTCTATACAGGATTATTTAATTTTTCTGGAATAGAGAAGTTATTATGCATTTCTTTCTCCATTTAAATAATTTATTGCGGTTTTTAGAAGAATAATATTATCGAATTCGAAATAATATCGAATAATATTATCGAATAAAAAGAACTTTGGATTTCAAATGTTATAGTACTAAATTTTAGGAGCAGCTCTTGAATACATTTGCTTATTAACTTATCTAAGATTATTTTGTGATTGAAGTCGCAATTGATTTTTTCATTCTATAGGTCACTGTGGTCAGAATATTTGCAATTTACTGTAATTCAATGAGATGTAGAATTGATCAAATGCTGTTACTAATAATAATCTACATATTTATGTATTTAAAAGAGGAAGTGTTTCTAGGCACCTACTTTTCTCAACATTTTCTACTTATACTTTTTGAGAGCTTTTCGTTTGACGTTCATTACAATAGGGTGGGGAGTTATTCGTGGTTAGGAAAGGCCGGATAATGCTGCCTCAAACACAAGCCCGCACACTATAGAGAGGAAAAATAAGGAAGTCTATTGATAAATAAGGAATTCTACTGATAAATATGGAAGTCAATTGATAAATAAGGAATTTTATTGATTAATAAGAAATTCTATTGATAAATAAAGAAGTCTATTGATAAATAAAGAATTCCATCGATAAATAAAGAATTCTATTGATAAATAAGGAATTCTATTGATAAATAAAGAATTCTATTGAAAAATATGGAATTCTATTGAAAAATACGGAATTCTATCGAAAAATAAGGAATTCTATTGATAAAGAAGGAAGTCTATTGATAAATAAGGAATTCTATTGACAAATAATAAATTGTATTGATGAACAAGAAATTACATTAAAAATAAGGAATATCGAATGGCAGAAATTAAGAAACTTGCTCTCTAATTATAGACGAATCTTTAGTTTGAGCCCCAATTGAAGCAAACTGATTGAACAGACGTTAAATTCATTGCCATTATTATTACTATTTACCACCATTATTGATTTTTTAATGACGATCTTGTAAACGTGGAAGACATAATATGATATATTACCATGACCATAGTGGCAGTATTTTTAAGCACATCGATTCTGTTTAAAGTATTTTATAAATCATAATGTATCGGAACTGCTGTTAACTACAACAAAAGATTTGCCTATTCTGTGAATTAGTTAATTACCATAAATATTTTTCGAAATCGTATTTTTAATTTAGGTACATAACTGCTGAGCAGTAATGTTTTTAGTTGATCTTCTCATCAAATTTCTTGCAGTGTTCACTTAAAGTTACGAGAAATCCTTTTTTTCTACCAACATATTTTAAGAAATAGATGTTTGACTGAAAGATAACTTATTAGCACTCGCAATTAGCACGTAGATCAATAACCTCTCTGAGTAAAGCGCTTCAATATGAAGGGTCTGACGCAGACGACGCTGCAGCTATGAGCCCAACGTTCACGGCAAGGAGGCTTAACATAGAGGCCGTGATCTCACGTATGATTATAACGCAGGGCCATTCCTGTGAAGTTGGTCCCCATTAACTCTGTTAATTGAAACTCTGCACAGCATCCCTATTAGAAACGGCAGCTGCCCTGCCAGCCAAAGAAAACGATTGGATTGAAAATACACAGGCTTAGATTTTGTGTTGGGATGAACAACGAACGTGGATCAAAATAACTCTTGTGTGAACCAGTTATGAGGGCGATAAATGATTAGAGTTTTATTTTCAGAGGGACTTTCGTCTGGCACTTTTCATAGTTGCATACAGTTCATTTTTACATTGATTGTAAAATTCATGAACACAAGATGAAAACAGAACAGGAGCACGAAAACAGCAAATCTTCTATAACTGTGAAGATGTAAACGAAAAACGTTATGTAAAAAATATATTTGAAAAATGGAATGACAATTCCTAAATTTTAAAGTAAATTTTAAAATAATAGCACGCCTCCAAACGATTTATTTTTAATAAGTAAAATATAATGTAGAAAATATTAGCTCATACAATTCCTAAGCAGCTCGCATTCTATGCTTGGTAAACTGTTCGCCATTAATTTATTCAGTTCAATTAAACGTAGCAAGGACTTGCTCCTGTTCCCCAGTCTTTGCATAATAAATGACAGTAATATTCTCTTCAATGTGCGAGAAATCAATCAGAACATACGAGCAGGAGGCCATAAGCAAACGCCATTAAATGTAGAAAAATCTCTCCCTCTCGAGCTGCTGCTTTTGAATCAAAACTAAATTGCTGATTACATGAATAAGTAATTGATCGATTAGTATAAATCAGTTTTAAGTAACTGGTAGTGAAGAATCCAAAATAAAGAAATTAAAAGGTAATTAGCGAGCAATAATAAAATAAGTGATGAACAAATGGGTGATGAGCAAATGAGCATGGAGTTGGGGGAGATAACATGCTAGGGAGATAACATGATAGGTAGATAACATGCTAGGGAGATAACATGCTAAAGAAAATGATTAAATGATCAGGCTACTCATCAACGCTTGATTCAACGCTAGTACGCCCACTAGCTGTTGATAAGCGCTGCATATTCTCGTATTTTAAAAAATATCTCTCCTGGAAAAATATAGACAAAGAATTTTTTAATAACATTAAATTTCTTGATCAAGGTCTATAAAGTAATGAAACTTCTTTTACTCAAAATATGAAGTAAAATTACAACACGCATCCAAACGATTCTACAACAATAGACTTTTTACAGAGAATCTCGGAGCAGCATGTGCATCACCAGTTGCACGGCAGGATGGAGTTTGCACCGATGAGCACCTTATGCAAGTCATCCCTCGAAGGGATTTTTCAGAAGCTCAGTAGCTGCTGACCTTCAGGAGAGCGCGACTGCCTCCTGAACATTGCAGTGTTGCATCTTATAACCGTCATGTTTCTCTTCTAAAGTTAGGAATGTTCCGTGGTTCTAGAGTGTTTTTTCTGTGTAAAGATGTATTTTTTATTTAAAGGATTGAAACAGCCATGTTTCTCTTCTAAAGTTAGGAATATTCCGTGGTCTAGAGGTTTTTTTTCTGTCTAAAGATGTATTTTTTTTGTTTAAACGATTGAAACAGCCATGTTTCTCTTCTAAAGAAAGGGTTGTTCCGTGGTTCTAGAGTGTTTTTTTTTTTTAGTTTGAAGATGTACTTTTTTCGTTTGAACGAGATTTTTCAACGCTTTTTATGCTAGAAGACTTTGATCAATTACATTTTTGTTACAAATGCTAAATTTTTGTCAACAGTTACAATTTAGTGAGAAATATAGTTCTCTGCAAACATTTATGGCAAAGGAGACGAGGGCATAATTGTCTTAAATCAGTAGAAGAATTCAAATAGAAAATGTAAGAAATTTTAATTATATTTTAAATAAGCTATATTATTGTAAATCAATCGTATACGTGTACTTGGTCTTGACGATAGAATAATCTTTTGTTAATGATATTAGTGAAGTGATTGTGGGGTGCAAGAATTTCTATAAAATGTTAATATCGGTCGTGGGAAATGTTCGCAATGTAGGAATGGGTAATAATGTTCTGATGTGATTAGAATTAGATTATTGTTATTCATAATAATATTTCTCAACGTGCAAAAGGCTACACGTTTTTTAAATTGCATTAGAAAGTTTTAATTATAGAGTGATAATCTGTAGTGGTTTTTATTTGTATTAATTAATGAATTATCAAAACACAAACCTTTATGTTGGTGTTTTAATAACCAGGGCGAGGTGATGATGGTACTGCAATATGTAGCGTTCTGACTTACGCTTTGAGCTTTAAATGGGCAGTTCTCCATTGTGGTTCCGTTAATTCCGTTAATTTTCACAAGCCTGCGAATTTCCACTTCAATTTTGAATATTTTTTAATTTTTTTTAAATGCAGACCATACTGATACTGTTCTGCAGTGAATAATTACTTATTTAACGTTCCGTAGAATGTTTTGCTTTACTTAACTAAAATAATTTGAATCGAACTTGCAGTATTCATCTATAGTTTGCCTCACTGGATGCCGCGATATTTAATTTCCAATAATATTTTTAAAACCAAACCCTGTTCGTACAATAATATTGGGTACCTCTCATTTTGCGGTGGCATTCAATGGTACAAGCCTAGCATAGTTTCCCGTCTATTGACATTTGGTCGAGGAATTTTTCCTCTGTTAATTCGTTAAAACCTGACTGATCTCTGCCTTACGTGATCTAAAGAAAGATATCTTCGTCTCTTTAGCTCCGCTCCGCTCGTCGGTAAACAAAGTGAACAAATTTGGTCTCTAGGTTAATGCCCCCCTTGGTCAAATGCGCACTGTGCTTTCCGTGCGTCGTGAACGCTCGTTGGGCGTTCGAGGTGCTGCCGTGGGAGCAGTGCACAGCCAAGCGTATTTCTTGCGCAGCAACCCGTTTAATTTTGTATGAAACTTCCGCTTTTGTTTTTCTTTTTTGTTTATCATCCGTTTTTTGTTTTTTTTTCATCCGCAATCTGTTTTTGTTTTTTCCTACTTGCCACCACAAACATTACAGAATGCACGAAATTCGGCTATTCTGTTTCCACTCATGAGATCTGGGCTGAGTCTCTCAGTTAGAGAATCGTTCAATATGCAATCTGAAAGAGTTACAAATGTGATAAATCCAACTTTTTTAAACGATTTTTATTGTTATAAAAAGGCTAATGATGTGATGCAATTTAATGTCCTTAGCATTGAAAAGCCGATTTGATAAGACCGTCTCGTGCTTTAATTTATTCAAAAAAGAGTTTTTTAAAATTTAATATTCGTATGACTACCAATCTGCCATCTCTCACAGTGGAGGTACCTTAAGCTTCTTATCAGTTTTGCAACACTAATATCTTCTGCGTTCATTTATAATAGGATATGTATTCATGCAGTATGCTTCAGAATGCATTTGCCTCTGATCATGAATTCAAAGAATTCGATTTTGAATATTTTCAATGTTACAGAAAATATCTTGGAGTATAATAATAATTATTCAGCATCCATGAATTATGTTTCATATAAATCATGTAATATTGTAGAGACGTTACTTATTTGCAAATTAGTGATTATTTAAATTATTAAGAATTGATTATTATTTAATTATTTAGGATTAAAAATAAAAGTTGAAATGTATGAAAAATTCCTATGGCGTCCATGCCTACGCGACATGAAAGAGTAAGAGTTTAATATTTCTGGATTTCATAGATAGGTATATTTATTTCACACTCTTTTTAATAAAATGGCTTAAACAACCGTGCATGAAAATTGGCTCTAAATATGCCATCACTAGCCACCTTTTTTTCTAATACAAAAGTTAAATCTCTTTAAATCACAAAAATTTTATATAAAACAATTTGAAATCCAGGATAAAAAATATCCCGCTTTATGTAAATTAAATATTAATTCGTATTTTCTTCAGAAGTATATAAATTTTATAGAAATAAATATATATAGAACTATAAATTTTATATAATTATCGTACATCATGACTGTATAGTAACTCAGAACTTTTCTGTATATACGGTATACTGCAGCCCAGGATCTCACATTAACACAAGGCAGCCCCTGGACCGGATATCGGACCTCTTTTTCCAGCGCGCAGGAAATCACGCGGAAATCGAATGCACTTGATCTGCATCTTAGTTTGACTTTGTCAGGTTTATTCAAAACAACAGAATTAAGAAAGGAAGATACGATCAGCATTGATCGCAGTACTTAAAAATGGCCCTTAATGAGCTCAAAACAAAATTCCATGCATTATTTGCTCACACATGAAGGAGGTTAGACGAAGTAGCCCTGAATATCTAGCTGCATAATCCAGTGTTGCTCGTCATGAATGATAATTTTCCTCGTATCCAGTTACACATTTTAAAACTAACCCAAATATGGATGAAATGCCTGTTCTAAACAATAATTTGCACGAAGTTTCAAACTATTTCGCGTTTAGAAATTTAATAAATTCTGGCATTTCTCATCTATGACTACAATTGTTACCAGATTAAAAAATTGAATTTACATTTCTAAATCTTATTATCCCTCTGTTCTTTATTGTCTCAAGAATAACCGTTGAAATTATATTTTAAATTATATGCAGATGCGGTATATTTAAAGGATACGCAATTGAAGAGCTTCTATATGTTTACAAGGCAAAGATCTACATAAACTGTATTGCGCCCAAAATTATTTAGAAATTCATCTGATTCAAGCACAGCCTTAGATTCAGCAACAAATTTGTTAAGCAGGATTTTTTGTATGAAAGATTTCAGACAACTTTTGCTGGCTGAGGTTATAAAATTTTTTGAATTATTATTAATTGGATTTAGTAGATAGAATAGAATAAAAGTCAATGACTTGGTATAATGGATTTATCAACGGTGGAAATTACTATAGCTCGAGAGAAACTGTGGCGTGTTATCTTCCATGCATGAAGCAACTATGAACGATGATTTTTCGTTTCCATACAATGGATTTGGCAATACAAAATAGATAATGGAATTCAAATTTACCGCTAAACTTTTTGAGCTTGATGGATTGCGCTACAGTCCATATGTTTATTCAGCAAAAGATATTTTTCAAATGTATATTCTGCGATAAAAAGTCTATACTTTTCTTTTCATAAATGACAATCTGCTAATCTGGGAGGTATTAGAATATTTATGGCATCATCAGACAAATCTTTACCCATTTCGTGGAGTTAAATTTTACGTTGTGTTCATCGCCAGACGACGCCAATATTTTTTATTTAACATAATCAGTCTAGTTGACGAAAACAACATGAATTAAATAGCTAACTAATCTCCTGCTAACAATAAAAAATATTATCATCTTGATGTTCGAGACTTTTGGCTGAATAAAATCCCTCAACCAAAAATCGCATGGAAAATTTTTAAAGCGGAATGCATGCAGATGATGAGGCTTGAGCCACGGAGACCTTCTGAAGAATTCCAACAACGGCACCTAAATTGGATCACTTCAGAAAATTTGCGTGCGAAAGCTACCTTCTTGAGCGGATGTATTCTGAGGACGAACTTTTATTTTTTAGGGGGACTTGAATTTTGGAAATGATTATATGGAAGCCCTGCTCGTTACCTGAGCAGACTCGCATTTGTCATTAGTGTCACGAAACCTGCGACGTTTCGGCTTGTCTGTTCCCATTGTTAGGCTTTGAAAATAATGAATTTTCAACAAAGTTCATGCAAGTTTCCTGAGACCGATAAATTGAAATCTAATAGATGACGAACGTCAGACGAACTCCGTTCTTGCAATTGTGTTCCTTGAGTAAAATTTAGATTTTTTCTATTGTGTTTAACCACAATCTATTAAATCTACGATAAAAGACATAAAGACCTCTGACAGCTAATTTTTTCGTTCTACTTTAATTACCAATGTATAAAAAATAGGAATCTATAAATTAAGCTAATGGATGGTAAAGATTGTGAAATAACTTCCGCTTATTCAACAATACTAAGGCAAGATTACGTCGAGTAATTTGCGTTATTTAAACTCCAATTTCTCGATTAATGGACAGAAGAGAAAATTCCAGGTATGGGAATTTCAACTCCTCTTAAAGATTCAAGAAAATTCTGCCGAGTCACGAAGAATGCTGCTCTACTGCTTTGCATGTAATTGGTTCCGAGCGCGAATTTTGCGGCCTTTCCTGACGGCTTGGTTTTCTTAAGAGTCCGAGACGCTGCGTAATCAAGGCGAGCTGCGCGCTGGAACATCATTCATAAGCGCGATTGAAACTTCAATCACAATCATACCATAGTAACAGAGTATCCCTATCGTACTATTGTATCATCGTAATAGGTGAAATAATCGTATCATTTTGCCATCGTAACGTGTGGTAACATAAGTCATATAACACGTGTGACAATATAACTCGTGCCACACACGTGTTGTAACGTTGCCACACACGTGTGGTAACATGAGTCATGTCATCGTAACGTATGGTAACATAACTCATATAACTATGCAGCCATGAAATATGCAGCAGATGCAATAGCTCACGTAACCTTAAATTAGGTTGCATGTTAGAAATTAATTCTCGTAAACTGGTTAAAAAATTCAGTTACCGCCACAAGGCTAATAGTGGCCCTTGAAAATGCATTACTTTGGATGAAGTTGCATTGTGAAGTTTAATTTCAGCAGTGCATCATACTCAGAAAAATGTATGTGTAATATTATCCAAATACTTTTACACATAGAAACTCACAGCGCCAGCAGAGAACAAAGCTAGTATACTGATACTTATAATGACCGAGCCAAGCTTGGTCAGGATGACCTACACAAGGGCTACTTGGACAAAGTCCTAATTATTTCTCTCGGTGTAGCAGTGATGGCGGCGGGTCAGAGTTGTATGAGCAGCACGTTACTATAGTGATGGTGGATAGAACAGGATGATTAAGGCTGCTCACTTTGATATCCACCAGCACACATCATCCGTCGCGTAAGTCCCAGGCTCTTGTAGAGCATCCATTTTCAGGCTTAAGACGCTGGCTCTGTGGAGAAGGCTGCATGGAGAAGGCCACATGGAGAAGACAGCATGGAGAAGGCCGCGTGGAGAAGACAGCATGGAGAAGGCTGCCTGGAAAAGACAGCACGAAGAAGGCCACGTGGAGAAGACAGCATGGAGAAGGCAGCATGGAGAAGGCCACGTGGAGAAGACAGCATGGAGAAGGCTGCCTGGAAAAGACAGCACGAAGAAGGCCACGTGGAGAAGACCGCATGGAGAAGGCTGCCTGGTAAAGACAGCATGGAGAAGGCCGCGTGGAGAAGACCGCGTTATGAATTTCCTATGGGGAAGACAACGTGGAGAAGGCCGCGTGATGAAGGTACCATGGAGAAGGCCGCATGGCTCGATCTCCTTACTTGTGATGAGGATTTTGAAGGTTCGAAAAATGCATCAAGATGAAGGCTTATCTATGGAGGCGTTCCAAAATGCTCATCATGAAAAAAGTCAACATGAAGAAAAAAGTAAAAGAATGAACAAGGGTGAAGACATCACGAAGAAGGTATTACAAAGAAGTGATCACAAAATTAGGATCACGAAAAAGGCATTAGGAAGATATTAGGAAGAAGGGATCTCGAAGAAAGTATCACGAAGAAAGAATCACGAAGAAGGGAACACGAATAAGGGATCACGAAGAAGGGATCACGATAAATTTATCGTAGAGAAGGCTCTTTGTTATTTCAACAACGAATCAGACGCAACCGATCAAGTCTACGGAGAAACAGAGTCGGCATACGAATGTGAAAGATGCAAGAGGTTCGGTACGAGGTCCTCTGCCAGCATGACACCCTGCACTCTAGCAGCTGTTAAAATTTAGTTCGATATTTGCTGTAGTTAAATGCAGAGTACGGCTGCCACTTGGCATGCAGAGGCGTGATGAGACGTGAAATCTTTTAAACCATGCCTTAGGGTCACAATTCAGCACAGGCCTGTACTCTTTACATGCTGAGTTTCTGCAGCGCAATCTCGCCGCGTCAACCCATTCATTAAAACATGAATAATGAATGACCCAAACACTCGCTAGAAATTACAACTGCAAATGAGGCATGGCCTCGGATTCATGGCGTCACAATTAAAATTTTTTTGTGCGAGTTCTAATACTTGAAAGGCGTCAAACTAAAAAAATTTTTGTGCGAGTACTTATATATGAAACTTTTACCCGAAGCATTATGGGTTTATGTTATTTCAATATAATTTAATGTTATTCAAATAAATTAAAAAAATGGTTAACTAATAATTTGGAGAGGTGTTTTTCCTTTAAGAAACGAACATAATTCCTTTCAATTTTTTATTGAATCACATTTGATTGACGTGAGATGGAATGAACTTGCTGCTGGTATCTCAAATAAAACCACAGCTAGCCAGTGAATTGAAAATGTTTGCATGAAAATGTTACTATCAGATAGTTTTCATATCAATAAGTGATATCATTTGCGTTCTCAGACTGTGAAATAAACAGGAGTTCAAAAATATAAAAACTCTGAGATAATTCTTCATAATTTCAGTAAAAATGTTCCAGAGACCAATTGTCGATGCTTGAAAAAAGTGGTAGCCTGTTATGTTTTTAATCGTTGAACATCGATTACTCTCTCAGCGTTTGTATTATTACGTCTCATACTTAGGTTTCGATCAAAGTCCTTATCTTGAGTTTAACTTTTTTCGAGCTGGATTAGCTCGCATCCTATCTCCATTACAGGATTGACAAGATCGGCAAATGTCTTTTCCAGCCGACGCTGGCGTGAGAATGGCGTCAACACTCGTTCTATAGCGCATCAACACTCGTTCTGATGGAGTTCGTGAATCTGTGTACATTGTTGAATCTAACAGATGGAATTCATGATTATCCATCCTATCAGATGGAATTCATGATTCTCCATCCATCTAAACAGATGGAGTTCATGATTCTCCATCCAAACAGATGGAGTTCTTGATTCTCCATCCAAACAGATGGACTTCATGATTCTCCATCCAAACAGATGGAGTTCTTGATTCTCCATCCAAACAGATGGAGTTCTTGATTCTCCGTCCAATCAATGGAATTCATGATTCTCCATCCAAACAGATGGAGTTATTGATTCTCCATTCATCCAGAAGGAGATCCTGATTATTCATTGCAACAAGATTGAATCTTGATTCGATGAATTTTCTACTTTATCGGAAGAAGATCTTAATTCCGTAAAAATTGTTTAGATAATTGATTAAAAGACATTTTTCGTCGGAAAAATGCAATGGGGATGATGGACTGAAAAACATTCAAGATGGACTGAAAAACATTCAAGTTTACAGCCATTTAGAGATTGGTTTCAAGCAGGATTCCTAATTATTCTCCCGCGATTCATCGCCTCAAATCTGTTGCTCACAATTAATGTTACATGGTTTTGCTTCTATGCACTGAATAACAATCAGATACCGATGGAATAAGTAAGTCAATTAAGTAAATTCAAATTTATTTACAAAAATGTAAATCATATTTAATCATATTTTGAAATACGTTTTATGAACATCACAGATTTCTTGAATTTTCGTGAAATTGTCATCGCAACAATTGGGTTGGAATCAATAAATTGTGTAATTTTACGCCTTAGCATCGGGGATCCTTCCGAATTCAGCATTGACGATATCATAGTATCCTGCGGCCTGGTCACAAGGGAAAGCGTCTTCGGGATGCGCGCAGGACAAAGTATCCTGACTAAAGACAGTCTGGTTGCCGCAGAAGAAGGAATACTGGGCAGTTTCTGTGATCGCGCCTGCATCGTCTTCAACAGGCCAGCAAACGTGGAAAATTTCACAATCGTTGTCTACGTCTGCGTAGTAGCCGTAGGGTCGGCCGTCGCACGAGAAGCTTTGGCTAGGCTCGCCTCCCAGGACGTCTAAGTAGCCATCGGAGAAACGGTAAGCGCCGTGACCGGCGACTGAGCACACGATGGCTGCGAGGACCAAGATCACCTTCATCTTGTGGGTCTGGAAGACAGGGTGAATATTAATGAATATCAAAAAGATCCAATGGAACATTAAGGTACCTATGGAATCGCAATTTAACTTAGATTCTTAGAAGAAAATAAAATGTAATTAAAAATATTTTCTTCTGTATTTAAGTTCTAATTTCTTGTCCGTATATTTCCGTTGTGTTAATCTATGTGACAGTTACTGAGGATATCACTTCAGCTCGGATTGATTTTAGGAACGATTTCACTGAATATTTTTAGATTTTTATTCTATTTTCTTACACTTTAATTCTGAATCAAGGAGGAAAGTTCTGAAAATGCTCATAAAACATCAACTCCAGTGGCTATTTAACGAAACTTCAACATTAAAATGAAAAAAATTCATGTTCTATAAAAATTTTGCAGTACTCTGTCAACTCCTTTTCATATGTTCATAAATAAACCCAAGGAAAACCCGTAGATTTTTTCGGTGTTTTGTGACATATTTTATCCGTAGACTTTTGTAGGTATACCCAATTTGGCAATTAATTAGTTTTTCCATAAATACTTGTTATCTCCCGAGGTATGCAATGAATTGATTTCTAGCTTGAAAACTGAAGTCTTATATGTTTGATTAATCTGTCTTGAAATGATCGTGCCAAAACATTATAATAACTGCTGCTCCGGGCAGTTCTGTTCGGTGAACAATAACAGACACAAAACATGAACACGGATTGCGAAGGAATTACGCTATCAATGTCTCATTTTAAACATAAATATTCTATTTGAAATTCTATGGGATTCTAAGTATCAGATTTAAAAAAGATAGCCTGTCTCTCACAATATTCCTTTACAAAAATGGTCAGTTAACATCAACTAGCGTACACCGATAACCTTCAAAAATTTTCCCTCCTCTGGATGAGCGAGGAACCGTACTCACTGTAAGCGACACCTGAGGGCACTGATGCCTTCTCAGGTCAGCTCGGCCTTATATACTCGCGGACGCTGTCGGCACTTCATGGCGGGTCACCGCTTGAAGATGGCACTCAAAACCGGTTTGGTGAGAACCACCAGTGCCAATTGAGATCCACGCTTGATTTTAATTCTAAATAACATTCCGGCCTCGTGACCTTCGAAACTAGTTATTCAAATTAAATCTTCGTTATATGTTGGAAGAGATTCAAGATTAATAGAAAGAATATAATTATTAAGAATTTTGATAATACGAAAACAGGAATGAATAGTGTTACTTTCGAAATTCATCTTTGTAAAAATGGCGAAGAAAAAATTAGAAATACGTCATTGTGACAGGCAGAAAATAATTGGAGAGAGCGCAGGCAAAATTAAAAATTCTTCTTACGATGATGAACGTGACCTTGCATGTCAGTAACGTGTCCTCATGTTGGGCAAGAGAAGCTGCTGCTGCTGCTAGTGCCGCTGGTGCTGCTGTTGCTGCTGGTGTTGCTATGGCTGTTGATGCTTTGTCTTCTAGTGCTGCTGTTGCTGCTGCTGCTGCTATTACTGCTGCTGCAGCTGCTACTAATGCATAGGGCGCTGCTGCTGGTGCTGCTGATGCAGGTGCTGCTGCTGCTACTGATGTTGCTGCTGTTGGTGCTGCTGTTGCTATTGTTGCTGATGCTGATGCTGCTGCTGCCTTTGGTGCAGGTGCTGCTGATGCTATACACTGTTGAGGCTGCTGCTACTACTGGTGCATATGGTGCTGTTGCTGGTACTGCTTGTACCGGTGCTGCTTTTGCTGCTGCTGGTGCTGCTACTGATGCTGCTTCTGCTGATGCTACTGGAGTTACTGGTGCTGCTTATGCTGATGCTAGAGGCGCTGCTGTTGCTTGCTGGTGCCACTGTTTCTCCTTTCTTCTACTGCTGTTGCTATTTTGGCCGTTTTTCTGCTGTTTTGCTGTTGCTCATTTTTTTCTGGTTTGGATGCACATGATGCGTTTTTTAAACACTAGGTTTATCTGCTCGGTTCAAAAGAGATGGAATTTCTCATTTGTGCCTGACACTATTAGCCGCATGATTGGGGTTATTAATTCCTTAATTTTTAACTCATAATGCTGATAAAAAATAAAAAATTCAAACATACATAATTTTTTATCGGAATTCTTAACATGTCATTTGTACTTCAACCTTCTGAGCGAGCGGTAAGTATGAATTTTTAAAATTTAGAATCCCTTTCTGATGCAAAGCCACGTGATGAATGTGGCTAAAAAATCGATAAATGATTTTTCACTTGGAAGCGTTCAAGAAAAAATAATGCGGCAGAGAACGTGGCTATAGTCTCGCCACGAGACGTTTTAATGGGCGTTTTAGTACTCACGTTTCCTGCTCCTAAGTCACAAATTTCCAGTCTTTTAGTGCCCAATTGGTTCCACAATAATTCAGGTACAAATATCATCATGAATTTGAGGATGGATTTTTAAACATGGACAGTAAATACTAAATAAATTTCTCAACTCATTTAGGAAAACTATCGGAATAAGTATTAGTAGGCTCGGGTAGTAGAGAGTTAAGGAAATAATGTTGGAGTTTTACATATTTCATGTTAAATGCATTCCAGAAATCAACGATTTCGACGGCTGTGATTATATAGCAGTTATTAAATTCATTCCTTATGTGAAGCTATCTTTGATAGTCTTATGCAGAACAAAATGTTGTAATTATTGATCGAAGCGATTATTTGTGTTTATTGAATAAGGAAAAATATTTGAGAGGATATTTGATTATCATTACTGTCATTACAGCGACATATTGGACTTTCCGTATTAACTTGATGCCGGAAATTCCTAAAGATCCACAAACTTTTTTCTTTTCTGATTGACTTCGGACGCTGAAGAGAAATTAGACCTAAATTAATAGATTCAAAATTAATAGCAACATTTTGATTTAAATTTGTCATAATTTAAGTTAATTTAACTTAATTTAAATGCAGTCATAATTTTCCATGTTGATATTAATTTCAAATAGGAAAATTTGTAGCGGAGAATTTTCAAATTGTTTAACTGTGATGTTCGGACAGATTTTTATAGCAAGCATTTTGTTATTTTGAATATTTTGTTGCTTATTGGCTATAGGCTGAACCGACATCTACTAAGTGCCGGTTATTCTTCTCCGTCAGCTTATATTTTTTGATTAAATTATCAGTAAACTGATTGAAAATTCCTATCATTATATGTTTTATTTTGAAGATTTAGTTTGCGGAAGGGTGACCTTCTATGCTCTTCCCTTGGCTTGGCCGACGTTAGCTTGTCATGTTCTCAACGACCTTCCGTACTGACGTTCTGACATGAAATTAGTTATAAGGTTTGCAATACTAACGAATGTTCGAATGAAAATCGAAGAAATCAATAGCACGTGATAAAATTTGAAACAGAAAGAAAATACTTGATATATTTTCAATAGTAACGGAATCTCCAGTCAAAATCCAAAAAACCGTTTAATTAACTTCGATGAAAATTGACCGAGTACGTAATTAAAGTTACATCGAAAAGCTGGATATTTTAGTCTCACCCTAAAGAATAACGGAGCGATTAAATTATTTAAGATTTCCATCAGCAAAATATTTTTTCAGACTGTTGAATGAAGCCTCAAAACTTCAAACTTCACTTTTTCAATAATCAATCAAAACTCTAGACTGCCATCCAATCTTTGTCAATAAGCTTCCAGGATTAAATCTCGGAAAATCCAAACATCGAATGAAAAATGTCGCAATTAAACGAATAGATCCTCGTGATGATGGAAACAAGCTGGAAGCGAACGACGCGAACGCTTCGTATGGATAAAATAATGATCGGCCTTGGTTGACCCCACGCAAGCGTGATGACACGCGTGTACCGTGCGCGTGATGAGGACACGCGTGTACTGTGCGCGTGATGAGGACACGCGTGTACCGTGCGCGTGATGAGGGCACGCGTGTACCGTGCGCGTGATGAGGGCACGAGTGTACAGTGCGTGCCACGGTGTCGTGGTACCGTGCGCGCGATTAAGACACGCGTGTACCGTGCTCGTGCCAAGGTCTCGTGGTGCCGTGCGCGTGCAACGGTGTCGTGGGACCGTGCGTGTGCCATGGTCTGGTGGTATTCCACACTTACCCGGTTATCGTGTTACCATAAAGTAAAGGTCTCTTATTGCCATGCATCTAACAAGGTCTCGCGGTACCGTGAATATGAAAATGCCTCTCCGTACCGTGCGTGTACGAAAGTCCCGTAGTATCATGATCGTGTCAAGGTCATGGGCCAAGGTGTCATGGTATCATGAATATGAGAATATCTCGTAATACCGTGCACGCACTAAGGTCTCATGGTACCGTGCGCATCATTACATTTACGCACGGTAGTCACATCAACATACCACGTTCTCTTTTATTGTGTAAAACAATTACGTTCGTATAGGCGCCGAGAGCGGTGCATGGCAAGCATGCAGGCGTTCGTTTTAGTCGAGAAAACGCCAAGTTTAATCGTTAATCTCGCTCTGAACTTGGAAGTGAATGATTAAATGATGAACTGTTGTTAATGCGCTACGTTAAGCAAGTTTCATGCTTAGAAAACAAAAACTGGGATGCGGGTTGTGAGCTTTGGCACAACAAGCTGACCTTACCTTCTCAGCTTAGCAAAAAAACGTTCACTGTGCATATGATAATAGCGTATTCAGCTTCTTCCGTCTTAAGGGCGCATAATTTGACGGAAAAATGATTATATATCATTATTTTCATTATATTTATTACATTTATTTTTCTGAGTATACTCTGTAATAAAATATTAGCCGTGGAACATTTTAATTTGTACGGCAATTCGCGCATGTCACAACAATAATGCTGCTGATTGTTCCAGGGACGAAAACTTTATTTAGTATAATAATTTTTAAAACAATTATTGGTAGTTAAATGTTGGATCTCACGAAGCCGCTCACGTCTCCCACGACACACCGGTGATGAAAAGCTCAATGGTTCGATGCTGAAAAGAAAATTGGTCAAGACATTTTCACGTCGGAATGGTGATTGAATGATGGATTTATGATGTCGTAAATTGTCGCAAACGTTTGTTGTAGAATGAAAAATTATATGACACGATGTTGGGAAATTGTTTCCCAGTTAAGAAGCAAATTATTATATAATCGGAGATAAAAAGATGCAACATGTCAGAAACGATCATGAAACTTAAATAAATCTTAATTCTATGCCATAACACGATTGTATATTGTAGTAGCGAAACTGCATATACTCGTATCATCCTGTATACCTGAGACACTTGCTTTCAATTGGCTACCGTAATCCATTTTTTGATTGATGATAGCGAATGAACCTAAAATTTGTTTTCCCTTTTAGGATCGCAACCGCAAAATTTACATCATCCTAATCCTTCCAGTGACTCCAGTAGGAAATGTGCACCACAGCAATGCCATTCATTAGGTAACCATTAATAGTTTATGTTTCTCGCGGCTGCGGTCACTCCTTATCTCAAGTGAAAGGCAGCGTAAAGGCCCTCGACCTCTCGCGGGTAAAGAACGCTATTTCCATCAGGCTGAGTGACCCTTGCCGAGAACCAAGCGATTGTCCTCGTGTGAGGTAAAGTCTGTGACGTTGACCGCGAACCCATGCAGGTTGAAGATGTTCTGGGAATATTTTATCAATTAGAATCACTCATAAAAGAGAAAGAGTTTAGTCCTTCATGTGTTTGAGTTGAATACTTGAAACATTGGAGCCATGTCACATGTTCATCGTGTTGCCACTTGATGGCTAAGGTATAAAACGAATGACCGTAAAATGAATGATCGATTTCAACACTTGCTTCTCTATTATTATCAAAGACGATTCCAAGTTTTAATATTTTGGCTGAATAGATGTAACGATTCATTTAAAAATATTTTTATGTGATGCCAGACAGATGCATAGAATTTTTATAGTAAGAAAAGCATTTATTTTTATTTGATTGTGCTTTAATTCAATATTTCGAATAATGATGTGCTTTCGTAATAGAAAAACATTATTTCAATAAGAACAAAAGTTAATTGTTGCACTTTAAAAAGTAGTCATATATTTCCCGTTGGTGCTGACAGCTTTTACTTTTACAGCGTAACAAGTCTGATGAGTAGTTAATCTACGTATAACTGAATCCTAGCTTAACAACGGATACTCGAACACAATAAAAATAAAATTACTCATAAATTAGCACGCATTTCAATCAGAGTAGAAATAAAACATTTTGCAAAATTCTGAAACCCCTGTCGCTTCTTCTTTTTCTGTAATCGCGAAGATGCTTTGAGCATCCATCACCAAACGCTAAGTTTGCATTGACACTCCGCGGTAATTCTTTTCCTGGCCTTTCTCCAGCTTAACGATAACGCGTAAGTCAACAAGAGAAGGTCTTGCCAAACTCACACTGACTTGCGTGCAGGAAAGAGACTTGACGAAACCTCTTGTTAAATATCCTTCATCAGCAATCGCTGACCATTGATAAAATAACGTAACATTATAGTAGAAGGGTGACGATACTGTGAGTAACAATGTAAGAGTAATAGGGATACGATAAAATAACTAACGAACATTGAAAATTAACGATCGTTGTATAATTTATAACGACAATAACAAAGAGGGTTGCAAAGTTTTAAAATTGAAAATTTAGATCTAACCTATGCATAACAAATTACCGGAGAGTACTTTTACCCTTTATTACATCAAAATTGATGGATATTAAGATAAATCCATAATTGAAATCAAAGATGCAATGAGAATACATTTTTTGAATTTAATGCTACGTTTTCAGCATTAAATTTGTCGTAAAAATACGCAATACTTAATATTTCAGACAGGGTTTTCGCCTTCACCCAGAAATTCGTCGGTAAACAGTAGCCATAATTTTAGCCAGCATTCGTGCCTCTTAGTGGAGCCTTGAACGATTAAACGGACTCCAAAATTCTCATACGTCTCAATGATTAAAGCTTTTCATATTTCCTATGCCTAAATTGACTACATGTAAAGATCCTTCACATCACATGACGGTGAATTTTGTTCTAGGCCTTCCGCTATATATTCAAGACTCTCGTTCAGTGAAGTGCGTCGATGTGAAGTTCCTGATGCGACCCTCGGTCGCTGTTGCATGACCCATCTTCAATGGATCTTCCTCGTTGCCACAAGGTCTTCCAAAACAGGCAAGCTCAGAGTTAATTTTGCCTTGCGGTATTAATTGTTGACCTTACCTGGCTGAGCTGCTTGCCTTGTATCCTTTTGAAGAATATTGGCGGACTGTCGGCCGACATGCCGAGGCAGATGACTGGCCATCTCAAATAAGACTGTGATATATTATTGGACAAATACTGTATGCTTAAACCTACACATGGAGTAGGTGTCTTATACGAACATTTACTATCAAAAAATTCTCATAGTTTGCATCACATAAAGACGACAAATTTTTCAGTTTGAATCCAAAAATTTTCATTAATTTAAAATATTGCAAAATTGTTAATATTATTTTATAGTTCCTCATTCGTTATATTCACATAAATCAAATGAACTTCCTACTGACGAAACGTGGTCAATAAATTGTCAAATCAAGCGGCCAAGATCGACAATACTTGTGCAACGACGACGCTAGCACGTTTGCATTCCAATAATGAAGGCCCTTACACAAAATATTCGTGACGCATGATTTACAAGTACATGTCAATTCAAGTATGTGTGAATTTGTGAAAACATTTGAAGGTTATCCTAGCGTTTTGAAATCTGCTCTCACAGGCACAGGTAATTTGCACTCATGCAGCGTTGATGATGCGACCTCTGCAAGGCCACTAAAAACTTAAGAGAAATTGCAGGCTGCGATGTAGAAAAGTCCATGAAATTATGAAACCTAAACTATTAACTAATTAAACCGTGAATGGACATCCCTTTAAGAATTCCCATTTCTATTATACTTGAAGTTGAGGTTATAACAGTTTTAAGTATAATTAAAAAAACAAATTTTAATTATTTGAGTTTATTTTTGATTGCGTTCAAATCAATCAAAATTTGATATTCTAATCAGCCACCATCAATGACACGAGAGTCGAGGCTCGGCAGATACTGCACTTTAATCACCGCTCGTCTATAAAAACCAAATAATATGTTCTGCTCTACGATTTGTATAGTTTGATTACAGCATGACTATAACGAAGCATATTAATTTAGAATTAATTATGATCTCGATAGAAAGTTGCAGCTAAATTTTATTTTATAAATTAATCTCTGTTTTTGAGCTCTGACAACATGAATGATGTTGCGAAGTAAGTGGCATTGACGTTAATGTTGTGATGTGTTTTTTGACTGATATTAATTTAGGTACGTTGAGTTTCTCTGTGGAAAAAATTTTGCCATTAGAAATTTTTAATGCAGAAATTACAGTTTGATTTCATAATTATATTATGAATTCTGGAATACAACTGTCGGCTTCCTAACAAACAAATTTTCTTGGTTTCAAACTCCAACTCGTTGCCAAGTGAGGTGGACAGAATAAATTATTCTCCAGCATAAATGTCCGTATCCAAAGTGTTATAAGTTAGTCATTATTTTTTCGAGTTATGTGAAGAGTAAGTAATGGTGGCTGAGCTACAAGTCTTCAAAAATATGTGTCAAATATCACGATAATCTCAAGAAGTCTTCAAATATTAGTCACCATGCATGAGTGACAGATATCAGTCACTTTATAGTGGCTAAGTCATCAGAAGTCTTTATTTAATTTGCAGTGCCTATATAATTTTTTATCGCAAAACAACCTTCAGATGACTTTATTATGTGAGAGTCACATGAAGTCGTGTAGCTGTAGCGAACCTAGAAATTACGACTTTTAAATAAATATATCCTTTTTCCTCTGCCTTGGCAACACCGTTAGGAAGTTTACCTCGCGTTCTAGTTTGTCCCTTAGTCAGTATAGCCCAGCCGATCCACAACAGCAGGTTAGTTAAGATTTAGGTCTCTAAGATAAGTTTCTGTGTTTATATGCGTAACTGGTTATATTGTACTATTATTTGCCTCATCATGGTTACTTATAAGACATACTTCTCGAACAGGTTCCCACGTTGCCAAGGGTATTATTTCTATTATAAATATTATTACTGTTATAATTTCTATATTCCTTGCCGTATCAAATAAATTCACTTGATCCAGTTTGATTCATTTCCGATCTCGTAATTTCCTCACTGTGCGGGTAACTTACGGCAGTTACCCCACATAGCCTTTTGATGGTTTAAGTTAACTCAAGTTTTCTCTGTTGAAATTTCCCTGTATTCATATACTGAAAGTGCTTAGTGTGTGACACACTCACTCACTTATTCATGACACTTGCGAGTGTCTTACGAAGGTCAAAGCATTGTGACCCAGTCGTCCGGGTCACAATTTATCTCTTATTTTCATCACATTGGCAGACGGCAGCGAGCAGGTCTATAAGAGGTGCTAATTCAAGGTGATTAGAACTGTTGTTTGTTCTCAGCCACAACAAGACGGGAAATTACACGTGGCCAGACACGGCAGAGAAATAATCAATATAATGCATGGATATAATTTCTAACTGCACACAAGCATGGAACAAACCGTGGTATTAGGAATTAAATTGTTCAGGAATCAGAAATTTATGATGAAGTTTTTTTTCTCATATATAAAAAAAGGATTTTTGCATTTGTTACAGGAATTTTTGACTGATTGCATGTTATGTTAAATAGTTTGTTGATAAATCTAGCAAAATATCAAGCTTTTCTTTTTTTTAATTTCATAGTATAAACTAAGAAGCAATGGTCTAAAGCTAAAAATTAAAAGACGCACTGAAAGACAATCCTAACTGCAAGATTAGGTCGTATTTCAGGTAGGAATAGCACTGCAACGAGAGGAAAAGTTCGTCTGTGTCGGCAGTAAAGTGTTCCAGCCTCAGCACTGCGCTCCCGCCCGGAGAAAGTTCAGGTCGTTGGCTGCAACGAAGGCGCATCTTCATTTGCTGCAGCTAGCGCAGCAGCAGTTTCAGTTACAAGTGATGCAACATTAGCGGCAGTTTCAGTTACAAGTGATGCANTCTTCGTTTACTGCTTGCAGCAGCCGTAGCCGCAGCTGTCACCGCCGCAGCTGCACGGCGGGTATATTACAGCAGAGCGGGTGGCCTTGGCCGCCTCGCGGGTCGAATGTGAAAACAGCCTCGGGACCAGGAAGGATCCCGGCATCATGTTGAGGATGACACATAAATAGATTTTTAAAGCAGATTCAAGCTATGCTTTTACATTCTTTCCAAGCATCCTCGGCTCACGAGTGACGAGCGCCGAATCTTCCCACGGGCCCAAGGCTTGTTGAAATGATATAAGTCTTCTGTTTCGTCCCTGATTGATGAGTATGTTTCACCGTTTAGTGTATTTTTAAGTCCTTCTCATTAAAATAGAATTTTCATGGGAGAATATATTTAAGAAAGATGTAGTAACTTATATCAAATGAGGATAGTTTTTCTCGTATTCACAGTTTGTTGCGTAGCAGCGTACATACATGTGCATATATGAGCTGTCGCTCAGCCAGTCGAAGTGACTTGTCTGAATAAATTAACTGTATGCCTTTCACTCTCACTCTAGACCCTTTGCCTACCTCGCCGCCGTTAAATTCGTTAGGGTTTTTACTGTGATATTCAAACCTGAACCTATTTATTATCACTAATAATCATATTATCTTCAATATTATTACTAATCATTATCATCAATATTTCTCGTGCGCGGACAAATTCACTGTGTTTTGATGTGCATACCCAAGCATTTAGCCATGCCGTTTATTTGGGCACTCGTATAATCCTAGCATTGATTGACCATGTCATCTTATTTTTAAAACGAATTATTACCACTTGAATTTATTCTTGCAGGTTGTAAGAGTAAAGTGTTTGCAACAACGGGTAAGTCAACACGGTTATCTTCATTCACGTACATTAAAATATTTTCAAATTTAATGAAGTGAAACATTGAATTTATATCCAGAGCTCCTAGTGGATTATGTAGTGATGATGAAAGAAAAACCTTCATCTAACACTTCAACAGCTTTAGGATTCTGTTGAACTGAACCGTGGTAGTAAGGAAATGTGCATATTTTTATATTACCGTACGTATCGGTTGATTTAAAATCTCGAATATATAGTTGAGATTCGTGCTAGATGAATCAGAAGAATCAAGGGTTCGAAATAATTTCATGACCATATGTTAAAAACACACTTGAGTATGCTTTTTATATGTAGGTAATGTATGATGACATTTAAGGTTATTATTTATGGTTAATTTTCAAGGTTAGTTCTGTGACTTCACTTAATCTATCTTCCGTTTATGAATGATTACATGGATATTTTTATCCCAGACTTTCAATGTTCAATTCATATGTTTCTTCTTTACGTGCCGTTCTTCTTCTTTTTCGTGGTATCTTTTATGTCATCTTTTGTGGCCGATGTAATTATATTTGACGTTTCTCTTGCATAAATCCTAATCCGGCAGGTTATTCTTTGGTAACTTGTTTTCTTTCACGAATATGTATTATGAAGATGAGGTCACGTCTTAGGCGTAATTTTTGAATATTTATTTAGCTTGCTATTGTGCATTTCATATGAATATTGCGAAAGTGGTAATAAAAAATTGATGGAGATTCGTGCAACATTTGACATTTTACCTTACAAGCTTGAACTAATTTTCTTCTTGAAATAATACGAGAGAATTCAGGATCAAAAGAATGCAAAATGCTTGGTGGCTTCTAAACCTTGTGTTTCCTAGAACTTAAGGATAAAGAAAAAGCTTCAAATATTTACAAGAAGTTTTGACTGGCGAGGTATTTTAGGGAGAAGTTTCGGAGCAGCTTTCACACTTTTCTTCCAGAGTGTCAAGAGCTCTTTTTAAAAAATCTAAAAACGAAGTTTCGGCAACGGGCACTTCTGGAAATGCAGACATGAGCGAAAAGTTTTGACAAAGATATGAAAAATGTACATTGTAACGTAAAGAGTTAGTACTGCAAGCTGTAATATAATTTGTAATATTCTGGTGTGAAACTCAAATAATGAAACCAACAAAAAATTAAAAGATTCGATAAACATGGAATTTTTTGTCGGAAAATAATCAAAATTCAAAAGATATATTTAATTTTTAATAAAATGAATACCTGCTTACATATAGATTCTTATTAGAATTATATATAAACTATTTCGAACGAAATACATACGAATACTTAAGTACAATGAATACATAATCTATTTCGTCGACGACTGGAATTTTTTCATGAAATAATTGCCGGGAGGAATGTGATGATGCATTATGACTTTGAATTACAATTCTAGACAGCATTTGAACTAGACTACGCGAATCATTTCGAATGTCAAATACTTCCCAGTGATTTGCGTGAAATAAATTAAAATTTTATTTTGAAAAAAAATGCAAGCTATTGAATAGTCATTTACAACTTTGGAACATTTCTTCCGGTAACTGTGAATTGAATGATGCGGGACTGCCTGCACACACATCAACTTGGCTGAAAACAATCTAAACAAACATTTGAACTTGCATTTCCTAAGTCAGAAAGAAGCACTTATGTAAATTTCCTCTGGCTTTAAGATTGGCATAATCAAGAAAGTGAAGGCATGTAATACTCTTCTCCGCAAACAAGCGAAAGAATCTTAGGCGGAAATAGCATCGGGAACATGAAAATTTTTTAAACGGAATGCAAATAAAAATATTTCAATATATTACGATGATTAGTATGCGGAATATAAATGCTTAAGCTTTTCTTGACTACGAAACAACATTGAAATCGAGAGTGGAAAAATCATTTCATTGGATGTTCCAATTTCATTCTTCCGGCCATTGTAATTGGTGGCAGTTGTTAATCCCCAAAGATGGGCATTCTTGCGAATTAACTTATCATGGAGAGGCAGGAACTCGTTGAGGCTTAAGTGAGGCTGACGAACTCAAGTTGGTTGGAACTTTTAATGAGGCAATTAACAAGCTGTCGCGATCCTCATTTGACGTCGCTTGCTTAAACGACAAAATAGAGGAAATTGCGTCGACTTCGACTCCCATTTAGACTCTTAAACGAAGAAAAAAATATAACTTAGTACTCATTGCGGTGAGTGACAGAGAGCGCATTTTTTCGTCCGTCCGTGACGTGAAATCACGACATGAAGTCACGGACGGACGTCACGGACGAACATGCATGACGAGCACAATAGCGCCTTTTTTACATAAATGAGAAAATCCGCTAAAAATGAGAGTAACCAGAATATCCCAGTGCCCCCTACATTTTAATATCAATATCAATAAACAACAATAAACAACAATAAACTACAATAAACTACAATAAACTCCAATAAACTAAACCATCTTACATCCCACGATGTCTCATACAATGTGCTCAAGCAGCGTCTACCATTAAGGTGGGACTTGGCGTCTGGGACCCAACGTCAAACTGCGTGTAACAGCGTCAGATTTTCATCATAAAAACAGTTTGTGAGTATAAAGTTGAAAGATACAAGTATCAATACGCGTAGTGGCGCGGGGTAAAACCGGGGGGACCCCGAATTTTACTGTCAACAGCAATGAACCTTATTGCCATCTTAGACTCATTTGCATTGGGGAATTGAGGGCAAACTGCGTAAATCTCGACGCGTATTTACAGTTGGAGGGGAATTGATAAATTCCGGGTGCAATACTGTGTTAGAAATAGAAATAAGCTTCGGGACTTCAGAGTGCCCGAGCTAAATATTTAATCATTTTCGATCCATGCGGTTGACCGTTTTTTTGCAAGTCATAAGTACATTCACAGTAATTTTGAAATTAAAATTTCAAATCTATTAGAAGCAGACTTTACAGCACAACACGCACCTGTTAGTGTCTGGAGAAAACCAATGCAGACTGAAGTTTAGGGACTTACACGAACCAATGGGTACGGACTCAATTAATATTCAATTATAATATAAATGATTTAATTTCTTCCTGAATAGTCATGAATTATCAGTAACAGGAAATAATTTTAATAATTAATACTATTTCCTCCTGAATATCATTATTTATGTTTAATATAGGTACAAGTTCCTGAACTAAATTATTATTCAGATAGAGAACACAGATGAAGTTCTATCAAAAAAAGAAGTTGAGTAATTTCATTAGCTAGAGATAAATATTATTTATTTCAGATCATAGAAGTTGTGTCTTACCAACAACTTATAAGTACAATAAAAAATTCCGATTACGCTGGACACCATCAAGACCAAGATTATCATTTTTTCGCTTAAGCTAATACCATATAAAGATAATACCATTCTCTTTCATGTCATTAATCAAGCTATATATATTTTTATTTTAATTCTTTACATAACCCCGTTGATTAATCCGATACAGCATGATAACGAGCGTTATGTTTTATCCAGCATTTATATATTTATTTCACAGTAATAATATAATTGAAAATCTTCTGAAATCAAAAGTTTATAAAATGCCTTGAAGCAGTCTAGCGCGTAATATAGACTCTCAACATCGAAGTGAATGCTTCTTAACTCCGTATGTCTAGATAAAAAACGTTAACAGGTCCAGCTCTGTGGTAAGTTTTTGTATTAAAATGAGCGTTAATACTAAATAAACGACATATAATCGTTTCATTCTCATTAAAGTTTTAATTATTCTGCGGAATAATCAATTAATTTCATGTCCTGGATAGTTCGAGGTGAGAATATTTCATTGCACTACTAAATGATTAGAATAATAAAATTTGAAATTCAATTATGTATATGCGTACGTTTGTGTACAATCATTATTGGGTTAAAAAAGTTCCGGCGGAAAGTAATCATTTAGTAGCCTAAAAAATTAACATTTGCGAACTTCAACATCTACTATAGTGACATGAAGCGAATGCATCTATGAATTGTTAATCATTAATTGCCTTATACATAAAATATTTGATAAGTGCATTACACGAGAAGCAAACATTAAAACTTCTGCATAAAGTGCCAAATTAAATACGTTTATGTAGGTTTATGTTTTTCGAAGGTCAGAGTTTTATCCATTACTTCCATAGATAAACGTGTCGTGTATAATCATATAAGCCTGTCACATTAATCCAAGAAGCCTTGTAGCGCTAATTTTAATATATGTTTACATATTTCAATTTTAAAATTATTATTTTTATTCTAGAATTATAAGCTAAAATTTAATAATATCGAATGGAGTGACATGAAGACTATACGGGTATAAAATTTAAAACCCTATCTATATATAGGCCTATCTATATATGTATATTAATTAATAGGATTTGCAGCATTTTCCTTGAACGAATATTTCCCAGCAGCATATGTGATCCGCGCGAGTCTCGTTCGTTTAAATGCTGAAACTATTTGCATAGCTCCTTACAATTCCAGAATATCTTGCCTAGCTGTTGCTAACTTCAGGTTCTAACATTGCCAAACAACTTGGTCTATCGCTGCCAAACATACAAGTTAGCAAACGGTTTAGTTGTTCTCTTCAAACCGATCATTTTTCATCAACCTCGTCCAACAGTGTCAGCGCTCTGCCACAGTATTTTTGAAAATAATGAAAATTTTTTTCGTTGAATCGAGGACCATTGTTCAAGGTATCTTGCTCAGTCGTTTCAAGGCACCTTGCGCAGTCGTTTCAAGGCACCTTGCTCAGTCGTTTCAAGGCACCTTGCTCAGTCGTTTAAGGCACCTTGCTCAGTCGTTTCAAGGCACCTTGCTCAGTCATTTCAAGGCACCTTGCTCAGCCGTTTCAAGGCACCTTGCTCAGTCGTTTCAAGTCATCAAGCCCGGCAGTTTGGATGCTAATTAAATGACATCAAACAGAGGCTCTAAGAACCAATTTGGTCATCCAGTAAAATCGCAGGCAACTGCCTCAGGATGCCCCAGTGGGCCATTTAGCCGCTCCTTAGGAGCATCTATTGCTTTATTTAGGAGCACTCGGCACTCTTGCTTTCTTTGGGAACTTTCCGGGAGCTTAATCTTTCTTAAGTCAGTGTTACGCGTCTTGAAATTAGTTGGTCGTGTCTTTATTTGACTGCTGAGATCGTTTTCTGCAAAGTCATTTGTGTACCTAATAGTGAATTTTTTTCTTAATTCACATAGACTGTTGTGTTGCTTTGCTGTCCATGGCCTCTAAAATAGTTGCTCTGATCGAGCAATTTAATCGAAACAATTTATCAACAATTAATCGATGAAATTCATTAATTTTCATTCATATCTGTGATTATTCAACCGGTGGTTGAACACTTTGGCTACTGCACTCACTCGTGTAACAATTGATTTTAATTAAGTTTTTCTTTACATACGATTGATTTTTCCGAGCACAACAGTTACTGTGACTAGCTCGGTTACGAACTAGATTAGTCTTGACCACTTCTAAACCTTCGTCAACATACGCAATCTAAATTTTGCCTATAATCGGAACATTATCTGCGAGTCGCGATTTGAAAATATGGAGCACAACATTTTTGTTCGACTGACCAAAATAAAAACCCGAAATCAGAAAAACCTGATCAAGTTCCCATGAATGTGAGAGTTGATGTTCCAAATATAGAGATATAAAATGCCGTTTCACCACTTGTAAATTCGGGTCGATCTGCTGCATAGAGGTTTTTCAAAATCAGTATGGTTAAAAAGCATGAATTTGCCGAATTTAATGTTATCATTTTTAAATATGCCTAAAGAGTAGGAGTTAATAGATTTCACAGTTTTAGATTGCTGGAAAAACGCCGATTCCAGTCAATGTAAATATGGGAACAGTTATATCTTCAGGAAGAGAGAAAAATATTTGAAGCGCTTAACTGCCCAAATAATAATTTCCATACCGTTAACTCACCAGTCAAAGTATAGAGACTAAAAAAGTAGTTTTACGGCAGAGTTAATCGCATTACCGATGAAAAAGTGAACGGTAAACTCCCAATTAAATTAGAAACAAACTCTTATATTTTTTTATAGATCGCGTGTAAGTCAGAGTTAGTTTCTTCTCTAAATTTCGTTAACTTCCCATGTTAAAATGAAGGGAGAACTCGTCTCTCCGGTATCGCCACGTCAGTTGCAAAGTCACGCCCGAAGCCCACAAGTTACGGCCGGCTGTTGCAGTTGATATGAGAGGCCCTGGTCCGTGATGTCGCTTTCCTGGCCCCACGGGATGCCAAGTTTATCGCCCAAATGAGATACAATCGAGTTACTGCAACGCGGCCCTCCTCAGGGTGCATTTCCCTACTCTATTTCTTGCTGAGAATTTGCAGGCTAATTTGGTTTGCAATTGTTGTTTTTACATTGTTAACAAGAGGAGGATTTTGCATTGTGATGAATATATTGCGATGTCGAAAACCAATTAGTTAGTAAATAACGATATTGCTTTTATTAGTGCATTATGCGGCAAAATTAATTCCAATCAGTCGAGAGGCGACGCCGAAATATCGTAAGCCAAAATCCAGGAACGTTAAATCAGCCAAAAGTTCACCCGCCTAACGTGAATTTCCTCTTATCTAATTTAATTAAAACAAGCGTGAAGCCACTATACGTAATGTACAGTTACGTAAGCTAAAAGGCAATGCCCTGCAGCCAGGCGTTAGGTTGGCCTCGTTAAAGTGAGCGTCGACTGTACTTAAGTAGCCTGTCACTGTAGGCCATCACCGGACCGCGTACGCTGGCTGTGCAAGATAACCGCGGCCGCGGACCTACCATCGCTCTCCGGGAAATTGCTTCGATAAGCAAAAGAAAACATTACGTGGAAAATATTGCTGCTCGCTAGACACTAAATCGTGACTGCAACAAGGTAACCGTCCGGCCTGATACCTCAGTTTGGCTTCCGTACAGGCAAATATTTCAAGCTGTGCGAAGAATTTATGATTCAATATATTTTTTTGTGCAAGTTTGTATATCAAATATTTTTGACGTGGAATGACGATAGTGTAGGCTCCAATCCGTAATATCTTAAGGCATTGTTAGGGATAACAATATGGTTCGTTAAATTTGTCATTTCCGTTTTGATTCACCACCGATGACTTCGCAAATGGATGTTTACTTATTTGTCATTGCTATGTGATCCACCACAGAGGTTAGTACCTGAATTGTTTATCGTGTTAATCTTTCGTGTTTATGTAGTGGTAATTTTTCTGGTGATATTGAATATTTATATTAGGTTATTATTCATGTGTTATATATTAATTCGTTAGCGTTACGTTAGTTCAAGTTTTTTAATTTGTATTTATTCGTGCTTTTTCAGCGGGGCTCCGAACTGAGGACATGATTAAGAGTTAATAGGCAAGGGCAAGAAAGACACACGTTTTATAGTTTTATAAATTGTTTTCTTGGATTTATCGTTCATTTATTATTATAATTCTTTCTTTACAGGTTTTTATTCATCCTTTATTGTCGATCATTGGCCAAGTGTTTGGGGTCAGAGAATGCTTATTTATTGATTAGTCCCCAACAGCATGAAATCTGGCAATTCAACCAACATTAGGAAGACGTTAAATCTTATTGACTTGTTTAAAACTATGAGACCTAGGAAAAATATTTTGATTATTCTTAATACCAGAGGTAAAAATTTTCAGATTCTTTTCTGACTTCCGTTGAATCCTAATAAAGTATTTTGAATGATTTAATATTATTAATGATTCAAAATAGATACACTTTTTGTGTTCAGTCAGCAAATCAAAGTACGGCTTCATTGTTTCTGCAAGTAAGTGAAATTAAGCTTAGAAAAACCGCGGAGTTGAAACGCTGAGCTCTTAATGCTTGCATTATTTCTTCTAAAGCACAAAAATTATCACACCTGAAACGAAATATTCCATTGCAAAATCTCCTACAAACATATGATTTATAGTCCCTAAAATTACTGTAATATTTTACACAAGCTTTTTCGCATCAGGTTCTGGGAGCAATGCTGACATAAAGTCACTCCGTTAAAAACTCATAATAAAAATTTGAAGTTCGCTTCGCCTCTCAAATTTTGGAGTCGTATAAGTTTTTAAAAATTTTTGACATGCAGTCCAGGAGCCAAATTTTGATGCAGTCCTGTTGAAAGTTTCCGTTCAATATGCATAGTAGATGAGCCGAGAGCAGTGGCCGGGGCTAAACCAGCATGTTGCATCCTGGCATACGCGGGGGTAATACGTGAGGTATTAAAAAATATATAACTCAGTACTCACTGCAGTGAGTGACAGAGAGCTCATTTTCTCGTCGACGAAAACATGAAGTCACGGACGGACAGACAGACGGATGGCGAGCACAATAGTGAATTTTTTTTTTAAATTAGAAAATACGCTACAATGTACATTTCGTGAGCATTTTTTCATTAGGAGGCAACAATGAGCGAGCAGTTCAGACAGTAGGGGCGTAGGAATGCGTAATCAGTTTGTTAAGTAGGGGTGTAGGAATGCTTGATCAGTTTGCTAAGAAAGGGGCTTAGGAATGTGTGATCAGTTTGTTAAGTAGGGGCGTATGAGTGAGTGATAAGTTCGCTAAGTAGGGGTGTAGGAATGCGCAATCAGTTTGCTAAGTAGGGGTGTAGGAATGCGTGATCAGTTTAGTAAGTAGGGGCGTAGGAATGCGTAATCAGTTTGTTAAGTAGGGTTTTAAAAATGCTTGATCAGTTTGCTAAGTAGGAGTGCAGGAATGTGTGATCAGTTTGCTAAGTAGGAGTGCAATAAAGCGTGATCAGTTTGCTCATGCGTGTCGGAGAGTTCGATATCAACTGATTGCTAGTTAATTACTTTGAATGTCTTAAGGCAGCGAGCGAGGTCGAGGTTTTTATCTTGCAGTCTACTCAGTGTTTTCCTACGCAGCTTTCTGTGAGGTTCTCAAAGGGATTCCTGGTGTCAAAGAGTTTCTAAGCCAGAAATTTTGTACTAGATATACATTTTAGAATTTCCTTAACAAAGCCATCAAAAGCACTACTGAGCTTGTTTGAGGCAGCTCCCAAGGGTGAATATCAAAGAGAATGCCTACAAGAAAGCTACGTTAAATGCAACTTCTGTATAAGACATCAAATTGAAAATTGCACCATTTAAACGACGTCGCTCTCTCCTTGACTACATCGCCTGCAGTAATATTCTAATGCAACTTTCTTAACAGCAACAAATGGAGAGACTGATTTAAATCAAGTAATTTTTATCATCCGATATTTAGTCTTATTTCAAGAAGTTTCAGATCTCGTATTAACCTGTATTCAGGGACCACTCTCGCGGATGATGAGTGATTTCTATTGAAGAGATCAACATTTGTGATCATTCATCATTGTCTAAAAAATAATCAGTTGTATTTAATCTAACCCTTAAAGCTTTCTGCATCTAAAGACATACAGACTTTATCAATACAAATAAGAACAAAACTCTCACGAACACATTTGCTTGATGAAACATGTTTCTCGGAAGCGAGCCCCTTCTTTTGTATCTCAAGAAAGGCATCAAAGTGAACAGATTTTCGTCTTTTGGAGAAGGTTTTCCGGGATCACAAAACACAACATTCAGAGAATCTTGCATTTGCAAAGGGCGTTGAAGTTCGTCGGAAAAAATTGTCTGGCGTTTTTGTCTTTAGTTCATTTAAATGAAAATTTATTATGCTGTATTCTTCTCGTGTCATTGCATAACAAGTAAAGAACGATTTTTTGACAATACAACGTGTGTAAGCACCAGCCGTCTTTTTATTTTTAACATTGCTTTGCAAAAATTGAACCTTGGACGCGATACCATGATCTGATGAAACGGGATTAGAAATAATATGATTATGGATTCACCGATATTGTTTTACCTCGGGGTGAGCCTGCCTGAGCTGCTATTTTCAGGAAATTAATGCCAGAAAGGGAACCATAATTCCAAGAAGTCCCTCGCTTAGAGTAGTCTCGTAATTGACTATAGGAAAACTTCAATAAATGACATAATTCATCCAAATTTGAATAAAAAACAGGAGGAAATCATGAAAAATAAGTAACATCAAAAGAATCTTGTACATCATAAGCATATTCAGACAAAATTAAGCATTTCAAATTAACAATAAATCTTTATCATGGTCACAAACATAACCTGTAGGTAGACTGCAGATCTGATTTTGACCGATCTCAGAAATCGTGATAACCGCATAAATATTCGAAAAATTTCCTTAAGGTCAGGTTTTCTAGTGGGAGTGAAAAAGTTACCAACACCTGCCCTGCTGTGGAGGCGTGAAGGTGGTCCTCAAGTGGTAACATTTCGACAAGAAAAGATGGCGATTTGTCGAGTGTCCAGGAGTTCAGAGGCTGTCACTCCCTGAATGGCCCGCAACTTGCGATTGGATTGCTGCAGTTGTTTGTAGAGGACGCTGCTCAAGCCTCAACTTACTGAGCAGGCAACCAATGAGTCCCGCCGCTAGAATGTAACTCGAGGCTAGTGTACGAGCGAACTTCAGCAGTTAGTAGTTCCGTGTACATGCCGTGTTGTGTCCAGGTTCACGGTTGTGGAGTACGCACGTGATACGTATTTTAGCAAATTTATTTTTTGAAATTTATAGGCAGTTTATGGACAGAAAATGTGAGACCAAAAGTTGACCTGGAAAAATTTTTACGTTAAATATGGAAGTCAATTTTTACCTCCTTGCAGTTGTATAAAAAGTTGTAGCGGCCAACTTCAGGTGATGCAAGTTCTATGGCACTAGGACGTGAATAATCGACTCCATGACTTTGTTTCCTGATACTACTACGAATTTTGTCAAAGTTGAAAAGTGTTCGCTGAAAATTTTGCGATGGAGTTCGGTCAACGAATATTGGGGGGTTGTTTGTTAACTCTTCATTTTCAGTTCTTGCTTTCATTGGACACGTGAAATCGATTGGATGCTTAATTTTTTTCCCATCAATAATAGATAATTCTAATTGATTTACTCTTAAAAGGTAAAACCCAATGGTCATGTGCCAGTCATGCATATAGATTTCCAAAAATCAGTAATTTTTTCTTAGAACACGAGGACGATCACTGCTCCATTTACCAGGCATAAAAAGGTGTACGAGGTTTTGATTGTCTTCGGGCACGCAGTGTTGAACTAAAAGCTCTCCACGGATCAGTGTTATGGACCAAGTCTTTGAAAAGTCGATTAAGGCCTTGGAAATGTTCATAAAGTCAACAGTGCGACGTGAATGCAGAAAGTAATAAACCTTACTTGACTCAATATTGAAAAAAACGTGACTTTTTCTATGTGCAGTGCATGCGTGGTATATTGTAGACATGAAGCGTTACGAGGCATGGGTGATCTAAAAGATTGTACATGAAAATAGTTGATTTACGTCTGCAAGGTTTTCGTTAATCTCTAGGAAGCTGATGCATTTCCGATGTTTTAGTTACTATAATCATCGATTCTTTGCTTCTTCCCGTTTAAATCTTGGCTAGGCCACCATACCAACATCGGTCTGCAGTCGTACGTTGCTGCTCATTTTTTTAATTATCAGATTACGTTTACTCGTTATCTTCTAAAATTATTTACAGGAAGATTTGCAATTTTGCATTAATTTTTAAGGATCTACCTCATGAGAAGCAATTAGCTGGTTCATGTCGATGGCTACAGACATGCCGTATAAATCAAACATGCAATTACAATTGCAACGACCCATCGTCTTGTTCCGAAACTGTGAGCCGCTTCCGAAGGCCCTCTCGCTCTGATGGGTCTGGCCCTCTGCACCCTCGGTCTGGCACTTTAAGGTAACTAATTGATTGTGGAACTGCGTGCCAACATCGGTCTTGTTTGATTCGAGAACTGTAGGTCCTGTAGCTGTCCAACCATTTGCCGACCGCCTCACACATTCAACCATTTGTAATGGATTTCACGAGGAGGAACAGCAGGTAACTGCTAAACTCAGCTGGAATGCTAGACATGCTCTGATTAAAACTGTCTATCACCGGCCAGGCATGTACACGAAGAGCCTGGTTGTTGTGTCGTTCAATTGTACTGCGTTGAAAGCCTTCATCAATTGGTAGAGGAACATTCCAATTAAGTCGAATAAATACACTACAAAGAAAGATAAACGAAAGAAAAGATAAACGAAATTAACGAATATGTTTCACAGAAAGTATTCTATTTTACTATTTCATTGCAAAAGAATGATAACATTCTACGTAGTAGTATAAAGAATAACAAGTCAAGTTCAATTGTTCGCCTCTATTGCAAACAAGTGTGCAATTGCTTCATCAGTGAGCAATTTCTTTAAAAAATCTATTTAAAAACTGGAAATTTTTCGGACTCCGGTAAGTAATGCTCACTATTTCATGCTTTAATGAACTCAGTTATTTAAGAGTCAACTCAAGACAGATGGTAATGTTAACATGGCATGATGATATATATGAACATGCTACTATTTTTTATCTTTTTGCCTAAATTATGTTCTGTGTAACGCAAACACAAATTTTATTCAGAATTCATATTAATAAAATAAACAACTGGTTTTAGATAACTCACAGCACTCTTCAATAATTTGTACGTTTTTATGGCCCAAAATCCCGTTATATTTTATTAAGACATGAAGCCAATTTTTCTCCGTGTCATCGTCGCATCCGAGACTTTCGTTTGGTAACAAGGGCCAGCCTTGCAAATCTCTGCGAGTATTTTTCCTGCCTGAATGCAGATGCCGCTGTTGTTATGGGCTACGAGACTCACATCGCATACGAGCGATTTTATGTTCTCTGTTGGCCGGGATATTCGAGTGAGCCTCCGCAGCTCCGTAATGGGAATGTGCCGATGGCTTCCACAGTGATACAATAAGTCGGGTTACGACTCATAAGATCAGTGGAAAACCGACCAAGCCTTTTCCAGCAACTAAAAAATATTATGCGGATCTCCGCCGAAATATCGGTAAATGTAAATCCATGTGAATAACTTGAAGGGAATTGCCCAAATGTGTTTTTGGTAGAACCTTTTCATACAGCCAAAGAGACTGTGAGAAATTTCGTAAGTGTCCCTTAACTAAAAATTTATAAATTGGAAATCATGTTCTATTTTAGTCGTTTCTATTAGCATGGAACTCTTGCAGAGATATTTATTGGAGCTCTGTTGTTCTACATGCAGAAAGAATAGACTCAGAGAGGGCCGGATGGGATGGTTGTTGGTGCAAAGCGTCTCGGCATACCAGACTTGTCATCGCACGTGCCGGTATGGAAGCGTGCATAGGAAATTGTGCGTCTTTTGAACGTTCCCTCTTATTTCGAAGTGCTCATCTAGCGGCTGTGAAGAACTCATGAAGTGGATTAGTGAGCGGCCATTGCTGCTCCTAACCATCTCAAGGAGACGCAAATGAGCTTCTTGACTCAAATGAATACACTTACTGGGTGCTTTCCTGCAGCATCGTGTTTAAACTGCCACCTCAAACACAATTTGAAATGTAGTATTTGCAGTAACGTCATTCGAGGTAAATGAAGTTGCAATATTAGCTCTGTTGTATGGAATGACTGTTTGACCTGTTATATTTTACGATGTAATCACGTGTTGCGACTCGATGAAATTAGATTGTCTTCGATTACGAGGTTAAACTTATCCATTGGGATTTAGTTAATGCTCGTAGTAAAGCATTTATGGTTTCAAATTTTCGATTGTATTTCTTCTTTAGTGTCGCCGAAACTCACTTAGAATCAACCCGAGGTCTGATTCTCTAAACTGTATAGGGTGGCATGATTCACGGCTCAACTTCCTTTCATCCCTCGAATAAGTCTTGAAAATTTCATGAATAAAAAGCCTGATGCCAACTTCAAAACACTTCCAATAAGCAGACAATACATAATTTGAACATATGTTAAAGGTCAGTGTGCTATATTTGGCATTTTAGAATGCATATGTAGAACCATCCAGGGTGCAGTACCTTTGCAAAATGTATCGTTAAACTGAAACATCGCCTGGCTCAGCGCCGTTGCATCGGCTATATTTCACCACCTCATGTCTGGGCCGCACCGATGCACCCAACCAGTGCGCTGCTGCTCTGCCTCGTACCGCAGCATGGAACCCCTGCGCCGAACCTTAACATGGTACCACTGAGCTGAACCACTGCGCCTTTTTATTGACCCACAACCAATATTGTTAACAAGGAATCGCTCATCTGATGACAACCTACAGAATAACCGGCAACCTTGCGTGGTCTGCTGGCTGCGAGAAAAGTACGCGGGCGCTGCGACGTTATGCGGAATACGGATGAGGGTTCGTTAGCCGAGGCCCCGCTGGGAAATTTCCCACTCGGATGGCCTTCTTGCCGAGACCCGAAATCTGCAGAGCCGTCCGGTCCTGGCAGCGAAATAAAAAGTTTATTGCTGCCTTGCGTCATTTAGAGGCGCAGTGACAACCTTTTTTTTCGCACAGAGGTTCAAAAATTTTTGACCGAAGTTCAAAAGAAAACCTGGAACGCTTTAGGGGAAGGCTGAGCCGGACGCTTAGAGCTTTGAACATTGTTTGTCCAAGGCGAATTCTGCAATGCTGCTGGAGTTAAAATTATTCTGTTGGATTTTATTTTGAACAATATTCGACATCAGCACAGCCTCAAACTAAATTTTTAATTTATTTTTCTTGCCTGAGTAACAAGCAGAGCAGAATTCGTGTAATTCTCAATAGGGCACAAATTTGGTTGAACAGCATCTTAATTAAAAGCTTTTTTCATTTCCCTCGAATAAATTGCCTGCAACATTGCTGGCAACCACACTCTGAATACCTATTCAACCCTGAAGCGAATATCCGGATAAGCTCTAAAGCCCAAGTCGTAGACAAAGGACAGCGTTAGTGCTGCTGAGGGCTTATCGAAGTCAGTAATTATTCGTTGCCTGTACGCACAATACTGAGGGCGCTAAGAGGCTGCTTCCAGAGGCAAGGCTCAGCTCTGGAAATCCTCGATGCGTTTCTATCAAGGCCTGAATAAATACTTATATCCCTAGTCTGCTTACAACGCAAGTTAGCAAGGAATTTAAAAGCAAAAAGAATGCCAAGTAAATTCACCATATCTATATTGATAACGTTTCGGAGTCCAGCTCCATCGTCAGTTCGAATATGTCAATAAAAGAATACAATGCTAACAACAGACGCTTTATCACAGAGTAAGACTGATTCATCCACTCTAGAAGCACTGTATTAGCCCCAACGTGTTGCTGCGTGGTGAATTTGATGAATTTTTTCGAACAATTTGCTTAATTTTGGTTCCGATGCTGTCACATGAATACGTCGCGTCGATTAAATAAAGCCGGGTCGAATCTCGACAATTATTTCAATTTTAATTGTTCTCTGAAAATATTATCGTATTAAATTTTAAGATTTCAACTCTTCTTGATGAAATATTCTAGTATAAAAAGGCAATTCTGTTTAGGACCAAGTATTTCCGTCTCTAGACAAACAATATTTAATGACTTGGGTCAAGTTGATTTTAACTTGACAAATTATTTTTTATTCGTTACTTGTTCTCTTCCCCGTATGGAAAGAATTAGAATCTATTAAAATTTGCAATTCATTGATGACAATAAAAAGATATATATATAATGTATATGTATTATATAGTATAAATACATTATAATTGGAAATACTTAAATCCGTAATAACCGAAGCACAAATATCAATTTGTCGGGGAGCAGCGCGACAAAAAACCAAACCTTGCCGAAAACTCTGGAATATGGGGAAAGTTTCTTGGTCAATACTTTCCGTACTTAATGTGATGGTCTCACGCGTAAAGAAAGAATATTTAAAAAATGATCCTTTGCATTGTGACTTTGCCGAGAAGACGCGTTTGATCGATCTTCAAAATAAAACAGCTTTATCGAAAGACTTGTAAAACTCGGCCAGTCCAATCACTTTCATTTGAGGCGAATGCAAATCAAGCCTGCCAGCGTGACGCGAGCTCTCCTCGATTGTCGACGATTGGGCTCAGAGCACGAGACAAAATTACTTCCTGAGCCGAATTGAAGCCAGAAATTTATTTTATTTGAACTTAGACGTTCAATAGTTTTCTATCCATTGCAGTGTTTTTGGTTAGTAGTACAACAGTGGGAGATAAGTTTCTCAATTGATTATTAAATTCAAGTTGTACGTTATTTTTCAAGCAGACAATTGAGTGGCAAATGGTTTCTAGCCGTTCTTGTTATACGCATGAATTGTTTTGGAAAGGCTATGGTTTCGGGCCGAACGCCGTTAAATGTAGAAATAATTTGAATCGTATTAAAATTACTAGATTGCTTAAATCGCAAGTTGATCAGGAATTTAAAAGCAAAGAAAACAGCCAGAATATTAACCATTTCTTAAGAATGAAAACGTTTCGGAGTCCAGCTCCATCGTCAATTCAAAAGTTCAAAACGTATAAGATATATATTCTGGCTGTTTTCTTTGCTTTTAAATTTCTAATTTGAATCGAAATCGAACTACGGCTCTTAAAAACCTGAAAAGGTCTTTTTTTGGAAAGTGGAATTTCCAATGCAAGATAAATGGAATTCTGAAATATAGGGAAATAAGGATCACAGGCGTACATAGTGCCCAAAGTGAGAAATATTCGAGAAAAACAAACATTAACCAAATATAATTCCTAAAAGTGCCAGTTTTCATTCAGTAATTCACTATATTGTTCACTCAAAATGAATTCGAAACCAGTCCCAGTAAACATGCTCCGGCCTGCCTATTCCGTCTTGTAGTGTAAGGGAAGAAGTGTTCCCTCTAATGCAAGTATTCGATCTGCTATCTAACTTCTCTCGATATCGCCCGCAGCGCTGGATGCTGTATACAAGGATGCTGTATAGGAAGTATATGAATGCTGCCTTCCAAAACAGTATACATACAGCAGTCGCTTCCTATATAGCTGGATGCTGTATATAGGAATGCAGCTGGATGCTCCCTGTCGATAACTTCCTTCATGACCTAGTCCTTGTGATGTATTGGGCTGGCTATACTATATATATACTCTATGTCTTGCCTGGGTGGAAAACAGGTGGAACTTGCTGCCGAAAAATGAATTGTAACTTGTTTAAAAGTTTTGTGTTTGTAGTTATGTAACGATTTTTAAAGGCGATGTTCGAATAAAAACCGAGTTATCCTTGAAACTTTAAAAGGTGAATTTCTTGAAAAACTTTGATATATTTAAACTATTGCGTAAAATTGTGTGCTTAAAAATTTTGATCTAAAATCAAAAAGATGGGAAAAACATTGCATAAATATTTGCAAATTAGAACAA
The DNA here is from genome assembly GCF_000764305.2 of Hyalella azteca. Taxonomy (NCBI): domain Eukaryota; kingdom Metazoa; phylum Arthropoda; class Malacostraca; order Amphipoda; family Hyalellidae; genus Hyalella; species Hyalella azteca. Next base: position 105,459 of record NW_025943225.1, on the reverse strand, counting down.
TTTCTTGGTGAATATCATGCTGCGATAACGTAATTGCCATTATAGTATCACACTTTTAAATTTATACATTCAAATAAACGATGATAAAATTTAACTTCTGACCTTTTTAAATTGATTATTTCCTATAATTTGAATTTAACTTGCCATTTTTACTTTTAATACCTAGTTGGCTGCGGTACTTTTCCGTCCATCCCCTTCAATGGCCCAGTCAATACCAAACAATAAGTAAATGAAGGGTCGCGGCCGCTCACGAGGGGCACGTTGTTTGCAGGGGAGTGGACAAATTTGATGGCTATTCTTAATTAAGTTGCGTGCACACAAGCCGACCTGGCATATTGGCAGCCAAGCTTAAAAATTATGTGATGAAAATAATTTCATAATAATGTTTGTGCTATTATATGGATTAACTTGGTCAGTTAAATTCTGTTTTGAAAATCGTATGCACGGTTTTGCTGAGACCCATTAATACTCGGGTGGATAACATTTTTATAACTTTTATGGCTATCTCTCGTATAATTTATTTGCAATGGTGTTTAACAAAAACCTTGTTGACAGTTCGGCATGGGACTAAGAAGCGTCGTCGGTGTTTGTCCATCGCAAACGCCATCGATCTGACCTCTGAAACTGATCGGGCTTCCGATTATTTTAATATTCATGGAGCATCATCTATTAATGTAGCATTCTATGGAACAAAAAGTCCGAATATTTATCAACAGTTTTGGAAACAGGACAAACTGTTTTGAGAACTGTTTCAAAACACCTTTTCTGAGTTTAGACGTTCAAGAAATAATAAATAAATAAATAATATTAAGCAATAAATAACTAATAACAAATCATAACTCGTCATATATAGAATAGAACATTTACAAAATTTTGTGAATTTCTATCTTGAAATGCGCGTCTGATGGTTCATGTAAAAGAGGTAAAAATATTATTTTGCAGGTGCGATTCCTATGTCGAATACAGTTTCCGTCAAGGTGAACTTTGTGGTAAAATAAAATGAATTTAATTCGTATCATTTTAACTCATTGACATTCAGAGATACAAATTGGGTTATAATTTTTACGCTCGGTTAATTAAAACTTAAGAATTGTTCGAGTAAGTGAAAAAGATGCATTTCTTAAGCTCACTTATGAGCGCTGTTATAGCAGATTGTTACACCGGATTATATATAATAACTGTGGCGATAAATAAAGTGACAGAAACCATGATAGTAGGTATTCAGGAGTTAGAAAACTATGAAATATTGGTGACCTTATTATTCAATATGAGTTATTAAAATATTATATTATATATTGTTATATTACATATAATGCTATTTTATCTATAATGTTATATTATATATAATAAATAAATTTTAGTGATATCAGGTATTACAGTTTCTTCGGATGTTGTTCATGATGCCACATGAGCCTAAGTCCTCGGTTAGCATTTAGAACGCATGAATTATTTCTAGAATACATCATATTGGTGAAATATTCCTGATATTTCTAGTGTGGAGTTCTGGATACTTTTTTTGCATAGTTCTGAAGTTTGTTAACGTTTTTGCGGCTCTCCTGCGTCACTACCAGTAAAAACAACTCTGCTATGAAGTTACCATCAAAAATACGCTCGAAGTTCTAGAATTAAAAAAAAATTCTTTTGAAGTTTCGACTGAAGTTAACGATGGCAACGCGAGTCAAAGCTCCCAAAAGTATATTGGTTCTGTTCTTGAGTTCAGGCCAGAGAGCCAGACCATTATTAGGAAAAGTATTCCATCAACGTTAACCTTGTTCTGAAGACCTTCTTGACTCATCTAAAATGCGTCAAGTTTCTTGAAAAAGTTGAACTTTTTAGCAGGACTTTGAAGTGTGACTTGCCAACGAGCAGTTGTTCGCATAACCTTCGTTACGGACCTGCGAAGAGATTTGAAGTTAGTATCATGAAAGGAACTTCTGAAGGTAATGAGGTACTTAAGACTGAGATGTTCATCTCTCTTCATGCAGTATGAACGCATTATATCAGACCTATACGCTCTGAACAGTACCCTGCTCTAACCTTATTGTTAAAAAGATCAGCTGCATGTGGATAACATTGATGTTCATTTCAGTTCTCAATTCTACTCTATTGATCACTAAGGAATTAAAATTTTCCTCTAATTTAATCTGTGAGTTGCTTTCCCGTCGTATATTTCAATCAATGATTTTTCAAATCAATGATTTTCGAGTCATGATTCAATCAAAGATTTTTCGAATCGAAGACTTTCGAAAAAATTCATAAGCGTTCGAGCAAACCCTCCGTTCAAATTCAGACTCGAGATGATGTTAAAGTATATTTTCCGTCTTTTTATCTCGTTGAAATGTGCAAATCTAAGACTTTTAAGAAAAAAACGGTTAACAATTTGTCCGTGTTCCTTGATTTTTAACGCCAAGACTTAAAATAATTTGAATCGATGAATTTCAATTTTTATTCTGCTCGATTAAAAATGAATTTGGTTATTAATTGAAAAAACGCTGAAAGTCATTCAAGCATTTGAGTTTATTAAAAAATAAAACAACCTCAGTTAGTCATAGTAAATTCACTAAAGCTAAATTTTTTTACACGATTGTACAGTAAAATTAAAACTTAGATGATCCGCTTCATCATTTGACAGGCGTACTTTCAACTGTTTAGCTTCAAATATGGGTTGGTTCCTTTCTTCAGTTTGAATATAGTTTCCAGTTTCATAACCATTTTTGAAAACCAAAAACAAAATTCCACCAATGAATCTCGCTTCCTCTCGATGGTCGTCACTATTTGATCTTTATGTGGAAGCTTATAATGAAGGAACCTTCAGGTCTGCCGATATCGCGCAGGGGTAACTCAAGCAATGACCAAGAGCCGATCCCAAGTTTTCCAATAAGCCGCCTGTAATTAAGAGGTCGTCTAGCATAAATGCTACGATGCGCCTAGCTCAGCGGTCGCTTACTTAAGATTGCCTCCTGATAATCTTGACTAAACTTATTCTTACTTGCTCCGACCCCAAGATTAAGTTGCGACTAGTTTCTCTATCCTTTAGACGCGTTAATTTAACTTTGCGACGGCGACGTCAACTGATAAAAGTACGTCAATGGCCCGTGGACGAGCTATTGGGAGGGCAGCTGGCGGCTTCGGCATGGGGGTTCTAAAGTAATGGCGGAATGTTGTGAACTTAAAAAGTCGCTTGTGTACAGGCGATACTCCTTTGAATGTAAGTGAATTCAATATCAAAACTTGCATCACGTGTGTGATTAGGTCTATTTGCATGAAGAGTACCTACATGGGAGCAGAAGAAATTAATAAGGTATATATCGTCTATAATTGCTCTAACGACCCATAAAATGGTCTCAAGAGACAATCATTCCACCAAAAGTATGCTAAACATTCGTTAATGAAGCTTTGCAGCAATTTTTTCTGAATTAATATAATCAATGTAAACCCGCATTTATTATATAAAAAACCGTTTGGGATCAATTATTGGTAGTTTACTATAAATTGAACTAGCACCAACATTTTAATGGACAAGTGAAAACAGAAAATAAAGTAAAAATCATGGGTGAAAAATTGACCTGTTGTTTGGGGCCATGAGATAGTGTTCAGGCCTCGTATAACAAAGTTTCGAAAAAATTCATAAGCGTTCGAGCAAACCCTCCGTTCAAATTCAGACTCGAGATGATGTTAAAGTATATTTTCCGTCTTTTTATCTCGTTGAAATGTGCAAATCTAAGACTTTTAAGAAAAAAACGGTTAACAATTTGTCCGTGTTCCTTGATTTTTAACGCCAAGACTTAAAATAATTTGAATCGATGAATTTCAATTTTTATTCTGCTCGATTAAAAATGAATTTGGTTATTAATTGAAAAAACGCTGAAAGTCATTCAAGCATTTGAGTTTATTAAAAAATAAAACAACCTCAGTTAGTCATAGTAAATTCACTAAAGCTAAATTTTTTTACACGATTGTACAGTAAAATTAAAACTTAGATGATCCGCTTCATCATTTGACAGGCGTACTTTCAACTGTTTAGCTTCAAATATGGGTTGGTTCCTTTCTTCAGTTTGAATATAGTTTCCAGTTTCATAACCATTTTTGAAAACCAAAAACAAAATTCCACCAATGAATCTCGCTTCCTCTCGATGGTCGTCACTATTTGATCTTTATGTGGAAGCTTATAATGAAGGAACCTTCAGGTCTGCCGATATCGCGCAGGGGTAACTCAAGCAATGACCAAGAGCCGATCCCAAGTTTTCCAATAAGCCGCCTGTAATTAAGAGGTCGTCTAGCATAAATGCTACGATGCGCCTAGCTCAGCGGTCGCTTACTTAAGATTGCCTCCTGATAATCTTGACTAAACTTATTCTTACTTGCTCCGACCCCAAGATTAAGTTGCGACTAGTTTCTCTATCCTTTGGACGCGTTAATTTAACTTTGCGACGGCGACGTCAACTGATAAAAGTACGTCAATGGCCCGTGGACGAGCTATTGGGAGGGCAGCTGGCGGCTTCGGCATGGGGGTTCTAAAGTAATGGCGGAATGTTGTGAACTTAAAAAGTCGCTTGTGTACAGGCGATACTCCTTTGAATGTAAGTGAATTCAATATCAAAACTTGCATCACGTGTGTGATTAGGTCTATTTGCATGAAGAGTACCTACATGGGAGCAGAAGAAATTAATAAGGTATATATCGTCTATAATTGCTCTAACGACCCATAAAATGGTCTCAAGAGACAATCATTCCACCAAAAGTATGCTAAACATTCGTTAATGAAGCTTTGGAGCAACTCTTTTCTGAATGAATCTAATCAATTTAAACCCGCATATATCATATAAAAAATCGTTGGAGATCCATTATTGGTAGTTAAAAACTAAATTGAACTAGCACCGACATTTCAGTGGATAAGTGAAAACCAAAAATAAAGTAAAAATCATGGGTGAAAAATTGACCTGTTGTTTGGGGCCATGAAATAGTGTTCAGGCCTCGTATAACAAAGACCGAAAGTGATTTAAGCCTAAGCTTGAGTAGCAATTCCTGGCCAATTTCCTGCGCGATGAGCAATCTATTAGGTCACGCGTGGCTGTCCAAAGAATTTGGGTATTACCCTACCTCAGGAATGGAAAAACATACCTTCCCTCTCACCCTTAGGAATGATAAAAATAACGGGGAACATTTATCCAGGCATTAAAATCAAACTCAAATTAATGCGAATTTCATGCAACTGTTGTTGAAATGAAGAAAAGTTGGTGGTTCAATGAATATTTTTTTCTACCATGAGTTTTGAAATACATAATGAATAATTCAAATATATTGAACAAGGAATAATATCTATGATCACCTTGTCGGCTTATCCTTTTCATATTTTAGTTGTAAGGAATTCATTCGTTTATATCAAACCTCTAAAGTCGGCAAACCGCAAAGAATTACGAAAGTTAATTGGTCGTCCACGTGCGTCTTTAATTTGGAATTAATTTCATCGATTTGAAATAAAAAAAATGGGATCAGGGAAACATAATTCCATCATCATCTCCGTAAATATTTTCGCTTGAAAAGTCGAGAAATTTTCGAAAAAATGATGAAGAAAATAAAAAAATTATGTCATGTTGAGGTTTCGATTTTTTTCTGCAGATTTTACAATTCTAATATCATTATAATAATTTAGTTTTATATACAGTGAGAATGAATGCCTTTGGAAATTTGGAGACCATTTTATTGACGAATGAACCTTTGTCTCTTGTGTAGGGCATGAAATACAGGAAAAACTGTCAACAAATAGTTGAAAGAAACGACTTTGTAGAAATATTTCGAAAAAATTTGAATTATTATAAAATCGCACTCATCGCACTTACATCATAAGCCTTACGAAATTAAAATATTTAAAAATATTTCGGAAAATTTTAAATTTTGTTAAAAAAGCACTTACTTTAAAACACTTTTTGAAACTAAAATTTTCAATTCGCTGCAATGAACCAACGCAGCTTGGGGTTTCAAGATCCAAAAAAATCAGACGCTCTGTTATGCATGGATGTAAAGTTTACTTAAGTTGGATGACGAAATGTTGAAAAGTTTCTTCAGTAAGTAAAAATCTATGTCTATATGCGCCTTAATGAAAGATTTTTTTACCCTGGACGAATTTGCTTTATTGTTTCTCAGACGGAAGTTTTCAGTGACGGAAAATAATTCATCGTTATGGAGAAAGTACGTGACAGCTTTGCCGCGATGGGATATTTTTGGTTCTCTGCATTAGAAAGGAAAGTTTTTTCAGCGTTGTAAAATGCACCAGTTTCTGTGCCTCGCGCAATCACAGTTTCTCATCGAAGAAAAAGGGTTCTAGTATTTATTCGCTGGATTGTAATATAATTTTTAATATTCCAGCGATGAAAAACTCATCAGTATCTCAGCGCCTGGATGTACAAAAATTTTTGTCTTGAACAAATATTTTCAACGAGGGGATACAATCTCTTTTCTGCGAGAATGCAAGCGATTTGCTGTATCGGAAAATTCACCGTTTCTCTGAGCCGGAATGTAGCACAGTTTTCAGCAACGAAAAATGCATCAGTTTCTCTGAGCCGGAATGTAGCGCAGTTTCCAGCAACGGAAATGCACCAGTTTCTCTGCGCCGGAATGTAGCACAGTTTTCAGCAACGGAAATCGGCACGCACTCAGATCGATGAACTCGAGCGCGTTCGTGTCGGGCTGGTCGACCCGGGCTGCGAAACGTGACGGAGAGAGCGATTAGAGGCGGACACGCACATGCTGCCGTGTGTGTACGTACGTGTCTGGCTTTTGAGAGCGCCAGACACGCACACGCGTATGTGTTGTCGTCGCTGAAGCTCAGCACTGGTGCGTGTAGCGTTGCGCAGTCGTCAGTGGTGTCCGGACCTTCCTGAAGACATGGAGAACGCGCGCCCCAGTATCGCGTACCCCGAGTGGTCTAAAGATCACTCACGGCTCTTCATCCGATTGTATGAGAAGCATCCGTGCTTGTGGAAGCTAAAGAGCGATGCTTATAAGGACAGAGGTGCTAAGAGTCAAGCTTATAAGGATATTATTGAGAACATGAAGCATGTCGTGCCTGGAATCAGCGTACCTATTATCAAGCGCAAGATCAACACGCTGCGTGGACAGTTCAGACGGGAAGTTAGGCTCATGCTTGCCTCCAGAGAGACCGCCATGTTACCCGAGCAGATGTACCAACCTAAGTTGTGGTGCTATAATCACCTGCTTTTTCTTGGTGAGGATGATGATGAGTACAGAGATCCTGCCAACCTTCTTCGCATCAACTGCTACGATGAAGATGTTGATCTCAATTTCGATACAGTGAGTTGCATTGATTATAGACCTTGTTTATTTTATTTGTTATCAATTGTAAGCCAGTCCGCATCCATTAATGCTCTCCAGTCTCCACATGGAATCCATATTGGAGAAAATATAATGCCTCTCTCCTGTCATTCAGTGCGTGAGATGGATTGGATGACATTTTAGAATATTATTGAAGTTCAATGTTGATTGCAAGTTCTTTGACCATCGACATTTCCTTTATTATTCATTTGTTATTGACTACTAGAACGATGTCCAATTCATCATTGATCCAAATAATGTGGTGAATACTTTATATCATTCGGTTGTCATTTTTGGAAAAAAATATATATCTGGGTTCCATTTCAGAACCGTCCCCAACGAAATAAATTTTTTGGAAGTTTGATCCCGTGAAATCTTGCCAGTTAGTATTAAATGGATCAACATGCTCGGTGTTTGTTCATACTTGATATCAAGTGTCGGTAAATAACATATGATTATTTGCGCATTTTATTTCTATTCTGTGGCTACGTCCGAGTTCGTATCGTATATTTTCATCGCTTTTTGTTATTATGCGCTTCTTTAGTATCTACTATTATTTGACTACCTTCTATGAAGTTCGTAACTTGCGTTCAGCTTTAGATAGTAATCTGATAAAGTTAGTACAGCAAATGAATGCCCGGTCACAACATGAAAAATGTTTCTATTGTTATTCATGCACTTATTGAGCATGAGCTGCAGCGTTAGGGAAGGAAAGAGCATAAATATTATAAATGTATGTATAAATGTTTTGTGATAGAGAAATTACTTGGTTATTCATTTAAATTTCGATATGATCAACATAAGAAGATTAGCGATTGTGCGATGTGAATAGAAAGCGAATTTATGCTGCCACGCGATCTCTTTAATTTACATGATTTATTTAATTGATATACCTACTACTTCCTTATTACTACGAGTTTATGAAACCAACCATTATTTATTATTGCAAACGTAGATTTAAAATAGAAGTAGAGCCCTCAACTTAGAACCAGCGCTTGAAACCAGAACTTTTTTTGCAAATATCAGAGCAGGCTCAGTCGCTTATCCGTCCGTCACTCAATCTAGTTTTTGACTAAAAAGTTTTACAAGGGGCGACTCCACGATACCTCAACCAGCCGAACCCTAGCGATCCTGTGGGCCGAGTGTCCTTTATGTGATCCGATATTTATAACTGCGGGTTTAATATATTCCTATCCCATTTTCGGTGCTAGTTTGCACTGCCAGTGCCCCGAAAATACTTTTTAAACTAAATACAGTCATGAGATTTACTGTAATCAGTTTATACAGCAATTAGATTAATTAAATGCTATAAATATCAATGAAAAGTCATTCACGAAAATAAATGTCACAAAATCATAAAGTTAGAAAAAGAGTAATAACGAAATTCTTTGCACATGAATTCCGTTTCAACGGTAGTTTCGTATTAATGTGTCCCACGTCCTTTAAGACGTATTGTTATACAGGGTGTCCATAAAAATATCCTCGATTTTTTAGGCTCGTAAGTAAAGGATACATTTGGAGAGCTGTGATTGTTTTGATTATTATTTGCGCTGTTATTGCGCTAATCTTGCGCTGATAAGCTAGATGCTGCAGCACTGATTATGTATATACATGTGCTATACCGCTGGTTTTACCATATATGATATAACATCACAAATATAAGCTCCCTCTCCAATTTAATATTTACTACAACACTAATTATAAATATGCTGCTCTTAGTAGGGCTTTAAAGAATCTCTCATTATTTGCTTGTTTATTCATGATCAACTTTTATTGTTCGCTTCCTTTACATTCTTGTTGATTTTGTTAGAAGCATTGAAAGATTTTTCCTGACTTTTCTCTTGTCATGCCAAGGACGAAACGGAATGCAAAATATCTCACGAGAAACGTTTTCCCCATCAAAAGGCTGTCAATTTTACAATCGACGATTCGATTCTATTATCAGACAAATGCTTCACCCCTGCTGAAAAACATCGTAACCTTTTCGCCGTATCAAAGACGGCCTATCGTTGGCCAATGTGCGGCGTTCGATATTTTATCGTTGTTATTTTGCGTGGATATTATTTTATAAATTACCATCTCAGCGCTCAATGTCTGCAGAAATGTTTATAAAATAGATAAAAATTACCATTTGGCTGTCTTATTCTTTTGCAGAATAAGCGGTTTTTTTTTGTTTTTCGTTCGGTTTTTTTTTGTTTGTATTTTGCGTGGATATTATCTTTTAAATTGTCATCCTAGCGCTCAATGTCTGTATAAATGTTTAGAAAATAGATAAAAGTTACCACTTGGCTGTCTTATTCTTTTGCAGAAGGACGGCATTACAGATCAGCTGGGACCGTCTTGGGCAGGTCTCGCGTCTTCTTATCATTCAATCAACCATCTCGACCTCCCTGCTGCCGTCAACTCAACGACCTCTTCGCCTAACCCATCGGCTTCGACCTCATCACCTTTGCAGCCGGCGATGGATTCAGGAACGGATCCGGCCATGGTAGAAAATTCCAGGGAAAGTGCTTCCAAGAAGTTGCATCGACGTGAAAATTCTTCAGACATTTCCAGGGATTGCAAATATGAGGAAAATCTTTTAAATTTTATTCCGAATAAGTATCCTGCGGAAGATTCATCCGAAAATTTCCCTCGAAATTATCATCGGGAAGAAAGTTCATCCGATAACATTTTCAAGAAGCAAAGGGCGGAAAATGCTTCAGACACTGTAAAGATGGCCTTATCAGCCTTATCTGCGGTTAGCGGGTGCGGTCGCCCCATAGACGAGTGTGATGACTTCGGTAAGGTCGTTGGAAATAAACTGAGGAGGATGACTGAAGAACAAAGAGAAGTGACCGAGAAGATTATCATGGAGGCTCTGTTCCTTGGTAGCCGAGGACTTTTGACTGCAGGGGCTCACGTTATTCTCGACGAGGGAAATGGTAACAATGGAGAAACGTATAGGCCGGCGTCGAGTGTAAACAACTTATATAAATACTAAATTTTCTTCAATGTAATTTTTTAAAGGACTGTATAATATGGCTGAGCTTATTCATTGATGATCATTGATTCAATATGTAAACTCTTGTCAAAATAGGAAAAAAAATAAAAATGAAAACTATTTCTGAACTTTTATCGGTTTCACAAAATCGGAGTTTGTTAATTTATGAACTTTGAATGCTCGGAAATATGACCGAATGATTCAAAATAGGTCAGCAATAAGCTAGAAATTATTTTTACTTTTAGCTAAAATAGTATTTTCATTACGTGGTATCAAGTTTCATTGTCTTTACTATATCTTTAATTAATTTTTTTAATTTGTTACAGAGTAAATTATAATCAGTATTTGTACACCATTCCTGTGAAGGAATGTACAAATATTTATTCGTGCCAAACGTATTATTTTGATGGACTATGAGCTACTACCTTCAACAATTAAAATATTTTATATTATGATAAAATAATATGATTACCCTTTTCTTCTCTTCCTTGTTTATTCATCTACGACTTGAAGATTTTATTTACAACGAGTAAACTTTACGAACCATTTTAATTTACGAGATACCTCCCGCATTTCCGGAGAACGGCTTTTTGCTTTAACTTTTTTTTTATCGAGTTCAAGCGTAATTATGACATCTAGAAATGAAATTAATTGTAAAAGAAATTGGGATATGACACGACAAACTCTTTGTATGTATATCTTTAATTAGCTTCATCTTTCTTCACATCCTAATAAACAACACAATGTATACACAGTGGGTCATGCGGTCCAAATGTTTGTATCGATACACTGATGAACATACACAGAAGTGACCATTACTTATTGACTTAATTACTTAATGAATATCCATAACAACTTAATTCATTAATATTATTGAATTTCTTGCTCTCTTGTCACCCAGTGCAGAATCGGAAGCGTCTTCCCGAGCCTTTTATTAATATACATAGGCCTTCCGCAGCTAACTTGTGACGTGAGTTCCGAACTTGAGGCTCACTTTGGACCAGATGTGTTGAGTAAGAGACAGGCTTGTCCATAACAACTTTGCCTTATGATCAAAGTTGTGCATCGTCAAAGTTTATTTTCCGAGATGCAAGTTACTGAAGCTTCCAGGATTTCTTGAGCATATATTCCTTCTTGACAGAGTCGGTAAACCGCTTATGTAAAAACGGTAGAGAAAGAGACTTGAAAATGATGACTTTCCGACCGCAGAGAAAATAATTAGCACGTTAGTACATTGTGAATAGAGACTGAAGTGATTAAACATGGAAAATTCCTCCGAAATATTTTTCGAGCTAAGTGTTTCCAATAGAAGGTTGATGCAAGTTTTGTTGAATCCTGTAGCAAAAAAAGAAAGGTTTATACATCTTCATATTCTTTAATGGTATTGAAGACATTGTACTCGTACATAAATTTGTTGAAGACTTTACTTAATTTTATTACATGTAGCTACTTAAATAACAACATTATGGCTAATCCCCATGTATAATCCCACAACATTATGGGTAATCCCCATGTGTAATCCCCATAGTTACTGTTATTTTGGGACAGTTCATTATTGCTTTTAAGTTATCTTAAACACAAGAAAACATACAAAGGTCGAACCATAAAAAAGCCTGATTATTTATAAAATATCTTGCACACAAAGAAAAGACCAGCGAGCTCTTAATTCGACTAACTTTCACTAACTCAGAGTAACAGCCAAGCTCGCTGATGATGCCTTCTTGAACTCTCCACGCACGTCCGCTTGGCTGCTGAACTTCAAACTTCTTTTTCGCGGGCAAGGATCAAAGTTCACAGATGATTTTCAATCAGCCTCAACCCACGACTTCTCAACACACATACTGGCACGGATCGGCCCGCGGCTGAGGTGTAGCTAAGATACGGAAATATATTCTCTAAATTTTCGGGGAAATGCAAATTGTATGAATATTTTTCCATTAAACGTTGACGTAGGAGTGAGATAGTGAAACTCAAAATTCTAAGTTCAAAGTGAAGATTTATGAAAAATTATTCCCGTGTTCTGAGTGAGTCGGCAGTCCCAAATGCAGTGTAGGTTTCTTCGCAATTGGGAATTTTTCGCTCTTGAAGGCGTCAGTTACGCCGTATACTTGTAAATGATAAAAAAAGTTCCAGGCTTCTATGACTTTTTTTTTCGTATTAAATCCTCAAACAAAACTATTTCTGTACCTGATTTTGATGATATTAATTTCACTTCTATATTACAAGAACGAATAATAAGAAGGATAAAATAAGCACTATTGCGCATTGAAGAGTAAGATGTTCCTTTTAAAGTCTGACAGCAAGCAAATCAGGATTGTGTTAAATATAAAGAACGCTGAAGTTATTTTCCCATTTAGCTTCCAGTTTTGAAATCGCCTAAGGATCTTTCCCGTTTACAGCTGACTCGTTCATTGGTATGTTCAATTGATACGAGAGGATGCACGTGTTAAATTATTTACTATATTTAATTCTTTCTCATCATTGTTGAGGCTCTTCCTAGTTCCGTCGCCCTTTAATACTCAATATGAAATGCTCTCGCTATAACCTCGCTTTAATAATTGATATTTTCTGATACATCTCACGTCCCAGTACAGCGGAAAAATCTTCACTCCACTCTCCATATTGCAGATATTTTTTAGGCCACGATGCTGTTCAATCTGAAATGGTGTTTATAAAATCATCCTCAATGTTGTTACTGTAATTTGTTTCTCCTGCTAGTTTTACAGAAACCTTATGAGCTACAACAAAGTATCGTTCACTAGATCGTCTCATGTCGAAACCTCGCCCAAGAGAACGAACGAGTTATCCTTAAAATCCGTAACAAGGGGTTTGATAAGTTGGATTCGATGGCTCAAGATTTGTAGTTTACTGAACTCGAGATCTAAGGTGGCCGATGTCGCAATCAACAATAACAAAAATCGTAGTGCATACGCAAATTCCTATAAAATAAATTCGCGCCGCATAGCTGACAGCTCTCAAATAAAAATATTTTATTTAAGTTATAAAAGAAGGGAGTGAAGATCCAGGGAAAATCTTCAGGTTTTAGAAGCTTGTTCTTGGACGAGACTTGTAAACTGAAGAGGCTCCATAGGTGAGCTTTGGGCTGCTGTAAATCATCTGAGGCGTCCGACGGGAAGTAACGGAAGGCAGCGGCAGCACCGATGCTCTTGACTTACACGCATGCTGCTTGACGTGACAAGAAACTCAGCGGCAGCACCGATGCTCTTGACTTACACTACACGCATGCTGCTTGACGTGACAAGAAACTCAGCGGCAGCACAGATGCTCTTGACTTACACGCACGCTGCTTGACGTGACAAGAAACACAGCGGTAGCACCGATGCTTTAGTCACCTCTCAGTGTGGTTGAAGGCTCAAGCAGTCAATTAAGCAGTCGACGAAATAAATACTTGGAATGTTCTCTCAGAATAAATTTCGGAACTTTTAGAGGCCAATTTTGGATCTATTGAAATCTCATCATCTCATCAGACAAAAGTTCACTATGATGAAAATTCCAATGTTGAGCTTTAAAAAAACGGCTGAAATAGCGACATTTCTCGAAATTAATGACCCCTGACACCCTGGATGTCTTGTTTATCTCAATTTAATCCAGCGATCTCTCAGTGAGAGCTTCGAGGGTCTAGGACATACACATACAACCCATCAGCAGCAGGTGCAGTGGACAGCTCGTTCCCAAAGCACCTGCGTTACAATCAACAAATGGGCAGCAATAAAACAACAAGACGGGTGTCGCCCTCGCCTCGGTGTGTAGGAACTCCTCTACTGACGCAGTGCTGTCTCGTAAATGTGGCCGAACTCTTCGAAGAATGGGTGTGGATGTCGCCTTGGAACGAATGGCCTTAAACCTATTTAGGTAATGTAACTTTCAAATCTTATTTATTAAAGCAAGAAGAGGTTTATCTAGAGAGGTTATTGGGGGCCGACGAGCCACGAATATTCTTAACTCTTTTAAAATTGACCTGTATGCATTGCGTTCAGTAAAATACAGGTAAAATAGATCCGCGATATGAATTTAATATATAATAGAGTTAGGAAGAACGGAAAGAAGCAATCCTCGGAGACTAAGATTAAAATAGAAGAATGATTACTTATGGTTATATTTTGATTAGAATAAGTAATTAAAAATATATATATATATATGCAAATGTAAATGTTAATCATTGAGAAACTGGCCTTCCTTAGCTTACAGCTGCCCAAACTTGCTGCATTTCCGTCTCCGACAATCTTGATCGCTAAACTGATCAATTTCACTATTTTCGACAAATATCTTTTGTACTATTAGATGGTACAACCGAAAATTCTGATTTTTTGATGAGTTACAATAAAATAAATAGTTTTGATACTTCAGTCAAGGTTTGTTTCAGTCATGACAAAGTGTATCTCAAAATTGATGGCGTTATTTAATTTGAACATGAAGCGACATCGCTTCTACGTCATCCAACGTCAGTCATTTAGACGTGTAGTCTCGTCACGATGTGACGTGCAAATAGCACACGTCTGTAGGCCGTACAACGGTCGTTGACAGGTCGTCAAATCAAGACAGGAACGTCCTAACGTCGTAGCCATGATGGCCTAAGTGTGATGACTTCCATATAAAGCTGCGCTGAAATAGAAGCTGTTTTGCCCAGCCTCATAATGTGTTACGTGCAACTCGTATATATGGACGACGAAATATTAATAA
Organism: Hyalella azteca; assembly: GCF_000764305.2. NCBI lineage: Eukaryota > Metazoa > Arthropoda > Malacostraca > Amphipoda > Hyalellidae > Hyalella > Hyalella azteca. The sequence goes on along the minus strand of NW_025943225.1, from coordinate 90,443 downwards.
TATATTGTGATGTCCTACAGACGGAATTAAATCCGGTATTTTATTTTACGTACTTAGCCGCATACTAAAATAAATGGTGGATGACTAAGCCTAGGACTTTAATTCATGCGAATAGAGAATAATTTAATTTATTTTCTCATAATTTTAGAAAACTTTTGGCATTTTGTACCATGACGCATCGTTATGATGAATAACTGTAGTTCATATTTTTTACTTTTTGGGCATTTAATAATATATCGTGTTAATCAAGATAGTATTATGTAAATTCCAATAAGTTAGAGTTATGGAAGATCCACTCAATTAAAAAAAAAAAATGAGCTCCGATTAAGTTCATACAAAATAATCGAGTTATTTTCAGAAATGGTCTACAAATTAAAATTTCTCCGCAGAATAGTAAATTATTCGCTACTCAAATATTTGGTTCCATCTCTCCCGAGTTCCCCAAAAGGACTTCTAATTTTCCGGTTGAAGGAAACGTCGAAGCAGATTAGCTTGCCAGCTTTGTGGCGTTTTTCGCCCGGCGTCTCACATTCGTCCATATTTTATATGCCGGCTTCATAAATCCGATCTTCATCAGTGAAAAAAAAACAGAGTCCCATCACGTTAATGTTGAAATTTAACGGCGTGGTGAATAACAGATTTTATGTATTTTTTAAATAATTGGAGCAGAAGTTCGAAATGATTTTGTATTTTAAACTATTTTTATTCAAATGATGTGGCACCTTTGTAGATATGTATCGTGACAATTTTTCAGGATTATCGTAATTTCCAAGGGCTATTTACGAGGAGAAGGTTTGTTCTGATCTTATTCGGCAACGCTGAATGTATATATAGTTTAATCGCTGTGAAAAGCTTACCAAAACTCCCTGCGATTCATGGATTCAGCCAAGCGTGTTCATTTTAAAATCATTTTTAGAATACTTTTACGTAACTAGCGGTGATCTTGACCTTTTAATTTTCAGATCTCTTTTTTCCAAGATCCTAACCTACTCGCTGATTATTCGGTTTGATTGGGCAAAGCAAATATTCGTGCTTTGATTAATGGACGAATTGCCTCCCCACATTCATTCCTAATGATCACGCGGAAACATTCAATTATAATTAGCATGCGCTTATCTAATTGATTTGCCAATAGTTATGTAATGCTTACGTACGTGGAATTGAGTGTAAGTGATCTCGTAATGAAAGATGGTAAATCGGGGATTTTATTAAGACTGGATGCTTCATTATTTGGTTATTGGTGCTATTTTCCGTAGAGATACTAGGTCACGATCCAAGATGCTTCTGTTGATTGGTAAAATTTTCATTTTTGAACTCGCAACTGTGATGAAAACATTATCAGTTCTACAGTACAAACTTCTATAATAAATTAAACCTACCAAATACACGTAATTAGTATGAATGTATTTACTTCAGAGAATTTTCTTTACCATATGAACGGCTTGAATTAGGATTGAATAACCCACGCACCGAAGTTAGGTTGCTTTAGATCAGTGCTTCAACTTTTTTTTCTGAAAAGTTGCAAAAAAGCTCCCTTGCAGGTAGTACCTCAGGTAACTGAAATACTTTTTTTTTCTAGGCAACAGTTGCAAATCCTTGCCTTGCTCTCTTCATGAAACGCCAGGCAATGAATATTCGTATCGAGTTTAACAACTAACGCAAAATTGCTTTTGACATCGATGGGATCTACGTACCTACTATCTGGAACTTTCTCTACTATTAAAGTTGTGCGCGTACCACAGGCTGGAAACCACAATAGTACCTAAAAGGACTACAGAGAAGGCTGGAACGATCGTAAAATTCATCTTTACTGTCCATTAACTTGAAGGCAGGAATCTAATTTGTGCCCCATAAGTGTTTCAGGCTGCTCTATTTAGAGGTCGTTTCGTGTTGTCGTGTCCTATGAGATGGACGTACCGCTCCTGTTTTACGTGCTTTTCGTCGCTATAGGAACTTCAGCCACCATGCAGCACAACGATGGCAATGGCGAGTCATCTGCATTAGGTTAGTTTACAATAATTATTGCTCCATTGGAAAATAATTTCACATTCCAGATTACCATTCATATTTCATTTGATGTTCCTTTAGTAGGCTCGTAATTATTTTAATTTCTCTTAATTCAATTATCCATTAATATCTTAGGCCACATCGGTGAATACGAAGAATCGTTCCACCGGTTTCGAGCCGATCTGACGCACTACCTCGATGATGCCAAGAATCCTTTGGCCTTCCATCCTTCCCTGCCTGAGCGCTACACCGAACTGCTCACATTCTACCTCAACCGATTTCCGTGGGTGCGGCACAATGCTCTCCGCATGGGCATTATCAAAATAAATATTAGATCTTTAAACCTAACTGAGATGTTTGGATCCCAGCCGCGAAAATTTGACTTTATAAATACTGAGCCACATGAAACTGAGCCACATGAAACTGAGCCGCATGAAACTGAGCCACATGAAACTGAGCCACATGAAACTGAGCCGCGTGAAACTGAGCCGCATGAAACTGAGCCACATGAAACTGAGCCACATGAAACTGAGCCACATGAAACTGAGCCACATGAAACTGAGCCACATGAAACTGAGCCACATCATACTGAGCCACATCATACTGAGCCACATCATGCTGAGCCACATCATACTGAGCCACATGAAACTGAGCTTCGTGAAACTGAGCCGAATAAAACTGAGCCACATGAAACTGAGCCTCGTGAAACTGAGCCACATGAAACTGAGCCACGTGAAACTGAGCCACATGAAACTGAGCCACATGAAGCTGGGCTACATGAAGCTGTACCGCGTGAATCTATCCCGCATGAATCGGAGTCACATCAAATTCAGCCTCTTCAATCCTCAAGAAGTGAGCTTCCCAAATCAGAGTTTCTTCAGTTTTAAGTGTTTATAAGGTCTGGTCAACTGGTCAAGGTCCAACAGAGAACAAACTTCAATAATGCTTGCTTCTGGAATACGGAAAACCAAATTATGCTGCTCTTCAGTCGAGAAATTTAGTCAAATATTATATGAAATATTCAATGAAATGCTTGGTCAACCAAGTACGAAATCATTGAGGACCTGATGCAGTGCTATGCATGAAGCTCACAGTCCATGGTATGGGTATGGCCTATGATGGTAGGAGAATGATAGTGTGAGAAATATGATTTAGACCACAGTCAAAAAGTTTTCTATATTTGCAATTATCTGCTGTAAAAAACTGACTAAATTTGATGGTTAACTGAGGTATATTGGTTTCCTCTCTCCTTTTTTCACCAATTATTTTGAACAAATTTCCTCTAGCTTTACGTATATAGTGTCGATGCATAAGTCAATATTGCAACATTTAGAGCCTCTGATAATTACAATTTTGGAATATAAACTAAATATATAGTCTGGATTGTAACGTACGGATACTTCCAAAAGATACGTCTATATCTACCAAATGCTCGCTTCATAAGGAAAACATAAACATAGCCGATTAAATTTTCTTAAATTTACAAGTAAAAGATAATTCGTCATAATTATTCAAGGCGGAAATTTACAGTATTTAACGTAGCCCCTATTCAACTCACAAAATTTACCATCAACCTAATAAATATAACTCTGTACTCACTGCACTGAGTGGCAGAGAGCACATTTTCTCGTCCGTCCGACGGTCCGTGACGTGAAGTCACGGACGGACTTCACGGACGGACACGACGAGCGCCAAATGAGAAAATGCGCTAAAAACGGGATTTTTCAACGAGAACTCAAGTACAATGTGCCAGATACTGCCATGCTATGCCAAAATATTGAACATTACCTATCCACTTGATCGTCGAAAATTAATAAAGCGGTGGAACTCTCGTCTAAAGCTTTTTAGGTCTATTCCTTTTCCTTTCTTTACGTATTCAATTTAAATTCACATAACACATTTTAGAGGAACTGGGTGCTTCTAATACACAACGTGCTGCATCAAATGACGAGTGCGATGAACGTTATTGTCAATATAAACAATTGAATAAAGACCACAAGCGAAACACGCACCGTAATTTTATTTTGATATGATAATTGATAAACCACAATAGTTGTCTCATATATGCCAATGTTGTCTCCGTAGTCCATCCAATACAAACTAAAAGTTAAAATAAGTGTAATGGGAGCTCAATTATTGAAAGGAATTCTAAAAAAACTCATAGAAGTTCAGATAACGAATTACCAAAATGTTAAAAAAATTCCGACCAGTCGAAGTGGTAGTTCGCTCAAACTTTGAGGCAAGTAAGTCTGGGCCATCACGTCAGTAAACAGAAACCTTTGGTAGAAACAATTTAAATTACACAAGCAGGTGGATCAGATGTCACTCGGAATGGTCCTTAGCGGCACTGAGATTCCATTTAATATTAAAGTATGACAAAGCGAGCGAGGAGTTCTTCGAAAAGTTAAACCGAGCCTCTAGGATATATTAGTTAGTGTTTTTTTTTTTCTTAGAATACGAGGATTGCAATGTCGGAAAATGTGAGGCCATTTTCATTTTATTTTTTAGACAAATCCAAGATAAAATTTTGGATATTCGTATGCATCAAAAATTCAACTTTCAGATCTTGATGATATCCTAAGTAGCTTGGCAATGTCCATACAATATTTGTATTGTAGGTTAAGGCTGTATTTTTTTTTTCAACCAAATCAGAATTCTAATTTCCGGTCAGCGTGCGATGAAGGTTAGTAAATCGTAACTATTGTCTTATGTCTTCAGAGTAAAGAAAGCATGTGGTAGTGGTTAGATGGCATCACTCATTTGCTAGTTGTGTTCAACGAACGGTAATAATAATCACTCATTGTGCGTGCGGTGCCACCAAGAAAAGATTGAAAAAGACTGGAGGTGGCACAATGCGGTCAGAAAGAGGAAGGAGAGATAGAAAAGGCAGCAGGTGACGAAAAAGGCCCATAGAAGTTGGTTTGTAGCTATTTGGAGCTGCGTTAGGGTTAAATGGTGGGAGTAATTAGTACTTTGGATTTCTAATGTTATGTGGTCAGTGAGCCTTAATCGTCGTCCCAAAGCTGCGATTTATTGGATGAGCCTGAAGAAAGGCTTGCCCTGGCACAAAGCCTTGCCCAAGTAGGTGGCCGGCACGTCGTTGATCTTGCCGTTGAGGCCGTACGCGTAGACCGACGAGGAGCTGCTCCCGTCGTTGACGATGAGGTTGGCGTAGGCTCCTGTCGCGGCGTAGGGCGAGCCATCGTCCCATACGGCGTCGCCAGTCGTGGCGTTCTTCGTCAGGCTGATCAGCAGGCTGTCGGCCCCACCTGAGTGTCAGGGTGTCATCGTATTAATTTCAGGGTTATATGCACTTTATATGGGGAATTAATTTTTTTCTTGAAATTTGTCGTTTGCACGTTATAGTATTGCTTCAGTTAAATCCTGATCACTTACATTATTCATGAACTAAAATTATAAACAAAAAGTAATTTTAACTGCATTTGAACGGTGGAACTAAAATCTGACGGTAGCACTATTCAGTTCAACTTTCTCAGTCAACATTCAAGCATTTACTATAGCTTGTGCAGACATGCAACTGACCTGACTGCTGGTAGTACTTCTGCAGTATCGGTACTTGGTTATCCTGCTGGTAGAAGCCAAGTCTAAAGCCCTTCATCTTCTGACACAAGCTCCTGGCAGCAGTTATGGTCATGACGTCTTTTGAGAGCCAGTACACGAAGCCATCCGCAGGCTCGTGCTGCATGTCCGGTTCTGCGTTAGGGACGCGCCGGGAGATTATTTCAGCGGAGGATTGTTGAAGTTAAATGTTGATTTGGTATGAAAATATTTGCTGTGTAATTCGTGTGTGGGAGAGTGAAACGCGTTTTAAGGTGAAAGGCTGACGTTATTTTTAGAAGTCATTAAAAAGAATTGTGAAATGCTTGGTTTTGAAGCAATTCTAGACGGTTTCAAAATTGTATTTATTTAGACCGCGAATGTTAATTGGTTTTAAGAACTTTCAGAACATGGGGCCAAGCTGAAGTGAATAGATTTAATTTGTAATAAAAAACATGAATTGCAAAGTTATTTGTGCCGTCGTAATGAGGACTTTGCTTCTTAAAAAGGGAATTTCAATTAAGATGAATACATTACAAGGTAATATAAACTGCGCTAATTCATACCACGATTCCTTCATATAATAATTAGAAATTTCAAAAAATCCAGTCGAAATGCTGAGTAGTGAGTACGGTATAATTCAAAGCCTATGTGTTTAGAGCAAGTTTTCGTTCAAATTCAAATTCGGCCACGATATACTCAAAGTTAACGGAAAATATCACAAAAAATAATTGTAACCTAACTTAGTACACGAGTTATAAAACTATTAATCACCAAATCACACAGTTTATAATTAATTAAAGCTATTCTCGTGCAATTAACGCCTCTAGTACGCACGTTCGACTCTAACGGACAGGAAGGCGCCTGGGTCGAGGAAAGGCTGTTGTTCGAAGTCGACGGGCGTCGCGTTGTAGCGGCTGCAGTAGTACGAGTCCTGGGCCAGGTATCCCCCGAACATCTGACATTTGGGGTCTGTCGCACACTTGCCCGAGCACCGACCTGAGCAGATAATGAGATTATTTGTTCAGAATAAGATGATTAAATAAGATTAATTAGAATAAAAAAATAATATAAGGATAGTAATGATGATATAAGGAAATAACTTTGAAACTACGTTGATTTAGGAAATGATTTCCATGAAACTACGCTAAATCCATATTTTTTTCGCAACTTCACTTGCCTGATGGGTTATTTCTCATACATTTGGGTCTAGAGCTTTTATGAGATATATCCACCATCGCAGTTATATGAGAAGAAAATTACAATTACAGTACATCAGCTCCAATCAACGCAGAACTCACGATCATCGTAAAACTTAATGGGATCAGCATACCGTTCGAAATCATCATCGAATCCATGTTAGTTATCGCAGAACTTATTATGCTCGCAAAACTCGATTTTAGTATAACTCACAATCATCTCAGAACTAAGGAACATCGTAATAATTGGATTCAAGCTTAATTAACTTCCCTTTTACTATAATATTTGTTTGCCTATGAGGTACATTTTTTCCAGGTTCTGAAACTTTGACACGACCGACAACCACAATTTAATAGTACTGGCTCCATTGATCGAAAGAGAAAAAAGTCCAAATAGAATTGTGTTCGGGCATTCCCCATTTTCTCTTTCTCCTATTGAGAGATTAGCTTCACTTTTTGACATTACTGTCTCATTTGTAATGTTATGTATTTTGTACAATGCGTCTTCGTGGCTTCTGTCCATCACACTAATCGAGCGCAAATAATTGCTAGATTTCAGCGGTTGTTCCATAAAGTCGTACATATATATATATATTCTTATTGTTTTTCTCTATTCGGCGAATTAGGCTCTTAATAGGAACTGAAAAGTCAAATATCAGGTTTCCAAGGGACATTTTATTATAATTTTAATTTTACGACGTTTCGAATGCAACTTCATTCATTATCAAGTACAGAGGACGAGTTTTGCAACAAGTGAATTTGAAATTTTTGAAATGACATTAGTACAAACATAGAGTATTATGGATACAGATTAGAAAGGAGATCTGTATCCATAATACTCTATGTTTGTACTAATGTCATTTCAAAAATTTCAAATTCACTTGTTGCAAAACTCGTCCTCTGTACTTGATAATGAATGAAGTTGCATTCGAAACGTCGTAAAATTAAAATTATAATAAAATGTCCCTTGGAAACCTGATATTTGACTTTTCAGTTCCTATTAAGAGCCTAATTCGCCGAATAGAGAAAAACAATAAGAAAATTGTCAATAAGAAATACTCTCTGGTCTTCAATGAAACCTGCATTAAAGAAAATCTTCTGCCAAACTACACCAATATATATATATATATATACATTCTTTATCGGGGAACAAATTTCTCTCAAAATCTCGATCTTTTCTGACGAAAATGTTTTGATATTAAACTTAAAACAAATCCTACTTTTTTTCTATGAGCAATCTTCTGGACGAACTCGTTTGAAATATTTAACTGAGATAACCCGTTCTGGAAGACTGAATGTTCAATTACATGTGCATTTGCAATATTTAATGTTCGACATTGGACATTCAACTATATTAGAAACTCAAGGTCAATGTTCATGACTTTTTCGTGGTTTTATTTTGCTTCTGTCGTCAGTAAAATAATGATGGACCAACAAAGCTCGTAAAAAACATTAGCGTAGCGAGACTGCAATTTGATGGCGCGTGCAGAAATAATTTCATAGCAACGGACTCAGTTGAATCGATGCCCAACTGTACTGTAATTATCGTTAGTACGGGTCGGAAGGTCAGATGCCCAACCGTACTAAAATTATCATTATTGTCACGTTTCAGAAGGTCCGATGTCCGACTGTACTGTAATTATCGTTAGTACGTGTCGGAAGGTCGGATTTCCGACTGTACTGTAATTATGCATTTATTTTCGTGTTAAAAATGTAATATATATGAGAAATAGGCTCAAGAAGTGATGTTTTAGAAATAGTTCTAGCACCCATAAGTGTTCATAACCATTCTGAACTGATCCACAGGTTATAATTCAAGCTAAAAATTTATTATTTAACCCGGAAACGATTATATATACGGGTACAAAATTAGCATAACCTTTACAATAACAGCGTATTTCATGACTGAATTCTTATAGAGGGAAAATCACTCTGAAAATTCTTATTATATTCGGCTACGAGGAGAGTAAATATACTTTTTCGTATTATTCTTTAGTAACGGAATGAACGCCAGAAACTTTCGCCGGCTGAACATTAAATAAACGGAAGCATCGATCATGTATTTACGTTTCAATCTACTAACAAATTATTCTGGGGCTACTAGGAATCCATTTCGGTTGACGGCCATGCAAGATGATGAATCGTGTATAAATTCAGGGACGGTTTGAAATATTTAACATTGATCGTGCAAGAGTTTATTGAAGTCTGCCGTATAAGGCTACACAAACTTTGGTTATTTGATTTTCAACATCGTAGAAGATTTCAATAAACTCAATTATTATGTTCCTGCAGTACCAGGAATATAACAGTGTAATATTCAGAGACACGTGTTAGTGCAACAACAGTGCAGAGACATGTGTTATAAATAGCGATTTGTCTATCTCAAAGAATAGGGCTATATGAAATTAATGAAAATTTGCTTATTTAAATAACGCACAAAGTTGAAGAAATTTCTAAACGCAAACCAGCCCTCAGCGATCATCCCTACTGCATTGTTGAATATACATTGTTGAATATAAGGCCAATTTCTGATCCTCTGTAAAAAATGTCATTTACGAATCGTATGGAAATAAGCACCATATAACTCAAACTTTTCGTATCAATCGACATGACTTCGTTAAGCTCATAAATCAATGATTAGCTGCCCCTAATGTACTTAGTTTTGATAACTTGTACTTTACTCTTATTGCCTCGGATTGTTAAACACGCAAAGGCGCACGCTTGAACACACTCGTGAGTGAAAAACTGTGGTTGCCAACATGTTTTTGGCCGTGAATTTGCTCTTTCCTCATTCTGATGATCTAAATATTTTTTTGTGTAACTAGGTTTAACCGATCATTGATTCAGGAGGTACGGCAAAACAACCTCTATTACTAAAGCCTTTGAACTATTTTCTCTCAGTATTGGCAACATAAGTGATCCCGTTCCCACTGACTATGAATGTGGCAACTCAGTCATAAAGTGTTGGCAACATAAGTGGTGATCCCGCTCCCACTGACTGTGAAGGTGGCAACTTAATCAGACGTGGGATTGAGTTGCCACCATCAGTGTTTTCAACATGAGTGATCCCGCTCCCAATGGCTGTAAAGGTGGCAACTCAGTCACTCAGTGTTGACAACATAAGTGATCACGCTACATATTAATAGCTGTTTGATGGTGTCGACATTATCACGGTAAAGCTATGAGCTTCTTGAAGAACGTTATGGACTCTGATAGACGTTGCTACCGCGACTGAACTTCGCTAAAAATTTTAAGAATGCTACAGTCTTGAGCATATCTTATATTTCATGCTAATTCTATTTCAGTCATCATTGATGAATATAATGAGCTTATTAATGAATTGACTTTTTGTTCTAGAATTTTTCTTTTTCATTTCTTTTTTTTAATTGTATTCATCGAAGTTCAAACGCTTACAGTGCTTATAATTCAATAAAAATACATCTTAATTTAAAAATTCACGAATGCGTAACTCACATTCCTTGGAGACACGTTCAGTGGCGTAAGCGAGGGCTTTGTTGTAGGTGAAGCCCGAAACTGTGAGAAATAAGTCGGTCCTTTCTACGGTAAGCCCAGTCGCAGCCTTATTGAAAATCGAAACCAAGAAGAACAAAGTTAGGAATTTTCCCATTTCGAAGTCGACCTCTTCTGTTTATTTGATTAAATACTTGAATTTTAGTTTCGCGAAGACTTTTTTGCTGTGCGTCCACGGGTCAGTGATTCGTACTAGTGTACATGAACGATATACCTCGTAATGTTCTTTTCTTATTTCTTCCTCAAAAACTTCTGTGAGTAATTTTTTGGATTTTTCAAGTCCAAAAACTTTTCTACACCGTTATAATCCAGCTTATTTTTATTTCACCTCGACACCTTCCACCACACAAAAACGTCGCCTGAAAACGAGCCCAACAAGAGGGGGGACTTATTTCCTTTGTTCCTGAGGCGCTTGTGAGCGGCGTAGCTACGACGAGCCGCCTCCGGGCATCAGGTCCATGGTAACCATCGACCGCGATGGAACATCGTCAATTTATCGAACATTTTAATTATCAAACTTTTGCGTACAAAGAAATAAGCTATAATGGAACTTTTAAAGCTGTAACATGCAACGTTGTTACCTTGTATACGACGTAAAATGGTTATCATTTATGCGTTTAATGTCATTATATAAATATTTTTTTGTCATTGTATAAATAATTTTTGTCATTGTATAAATATTTTTTTTTCATTGTATATATATAAAATTCCTTCAATATCAGAAATGGTTGGCGCTACAAATGAAAAATCTTGTGTCAGTTTATAACATTAACTTCTCGATAAATCTTATATAACTGATTGAACATGAAAATAAAAAATTGCTCTGTCAATTAGTTATAAATAATTAAAATAATTCATGGTTTCCCGAAAGTTTTCAATTTCGTGTCCATTTGTGAGTATTGTTTCATTGTCTCTAGTGCAGAAGCTCTGTAGGTTGGAACAAAGGCTGGACGTACTGATTTTTCGATTATCAAGTTTTATGTGCTATGTATAGTTCAGAAATATATTTTTCCTGTTTTTCTAAATGGAAACGCTGCTAATTGGAGGGAGAGTGAAAAACCAATTTCTTTATAAACACGCTACTCAATCAATGGAATTTAATGCATATACTTAATAACGGAGGTTATTATGCCAAGATAAAAATGCTGACTACATATCTTAGAAATAAATTGTTAGCGAAACCGGGTAGTTGAGTTATTTATCAGACTTTTATAATCTAAACAATTTGCAAACCCATACAATATATTAACCCTAAAAATATGCCAAAATAACGCTATCTCTACACAAAAATTCGATTTTTGTGCGTTGACTTCGGGAGCTTACAGCATATAAAGATAAAATTTACAGCAACAAGCCATGGGCCGATGCTATCGCAATATACTGTAAACCTATGGGCCGATGCTGTAAACGCAATAGAAAAGTATGTAAACGCAAACAGTAGAATAGTATGTAAACGCAAGAGATTTGTATTATATTGTATCAATTGTCAATTACATTTTAGAAACTATTTTGCAAGCTGCACTCGATCTCATCTATTTATTTATGGTCTCCATATATTTATTTAATCGCCCATCAACCTTGATTATTGGGTTAGTCGAACAATATACTGTATATACGTATATTCGACGAAATTTTACCGTTCGAATTATTAACTAAAAATCATACTAAGTTTAAAATATATAAACTACAATTAATCTTTGAGATCAGGATTTGTAATGGGATGTTTGAACCAAGAATGAAACGATAAATTTAGGACCCTCTACATTTTTTGTAGCTGCATTATGATGGAATGATCACAGCACTGCAGATAAATGGCTTTCCTTCTCCTGGTCCGTGAAGCACATGTTTTTCTAACGCAACTGGCTGATGTATAGGAAGGATGAAGCGTCCTTTAAGTGGTTGTGTAGATTGAAAAATTGTCTGACTAGAAATAAAATTTCCATGTTCACTGATTGATTGCTTACCATCGCTGGTGGTTTGAAGATTTTGATTTGGAAATTTAGCACAAGTTTTTGAATTATCTCGAGGAGAGCTACTCCTGATCATTGAACCTAATTCTGGAGCTGGTGCGTAAGAATCGTAATTATTTGCACCAGAAGAGAAAAGCTGGAATGTCGAATTATCGAGGGATATGATACGTGCTGGGTTTGGAGATGTCATGTTTTCTACCAAAATTTTAGATGCACTGATGCTGCCGGGGCTTGATTTGAGCCGATGTCCCCTGGAATATGTGCGCAGTTGTGGAGAACTTTCACCATGTGACAGTGTAATTTGGCCAGGAGAATTTAGCGAGTGTCTTTCTTTCAATAAATTTTCTGTTTGCTTTGGCAGTAACATCGGACAAACGGCAACGCTTGAGTTAGAAATGCTACAAGTAGGCCATGGGTCCACTCTTGCTACTGGTAGAGGATGGGAACTTTCAAGCCTCGTACGGGACTCTGAAAGGGACGATGGGATTTTTTTGAGCAGAGGAGCAGGTCTGGAATAGCAATTTTCTTTGCGTGAAAATGTAGCGGATGAAGATGAAGGTTGTAAGTCTTCACCAGAGTCGTTCAGGTAGCGGTGAAGGAGGCCCTTCTTGAAATTGGTGATTGGCCACGACTCCCGGTCACAATAACCTGTTTTAAAATTTGATTATGAGGGTATATATTTACATATACATATATATTTATATTTTATCTGTCATTTAAATACATTCACAGCCACATAATTCAAACCGCCTTCTCAACAAAACTACGATTGGAGGAAATGATTCACAAGCCCTGGTAAATGTCAGAAAGTTTCTTTTAATTTTGGGGTTTAGTCAATTTATATAGATAAACACGAAGAACAAAAAGATTTTTTGATTGTGAGTGTTTTTTAACTCATTAACAAAAATGAGTTTAAACTTGCTGGCAAAAAGTAGCGTAACAATTACACACAACTAATAATTATTGAGATAAATAGTGCAAATACTAAACGATACCAATTACCGAAACTTTCAACAAGCCAACAATATTTAAATCCTCCCGCTACACACATTTTGGCAACATTAACCGATAAAAATTTACTACGTACTTGACGCAGTTGATCTTTGCGATCTCTCGTTTTCAACCCATGTTTTGGCCTCGATGCTTGCGTCCTGCGGCTTCCAAGAGTTGATGAAATCTTGAGCCTCTATTGGGAGGGGCTCGGACTTGCCGGTGATGAGGGAGTTGTAGCGCTGGACGCGCTCTTCCCAACACATCGCCAGATCCCGGGTAGTGTCCCGCACCCTGCGCCGCATGTTACCGAACCATTCACTGACCTGCGGGCAGCCATCAATTATATTAACACATCGCCAGGTCCCGGGTAGTGTCCCGCACCCTACGCCGCATGTTACCGAACCATTCACTGACCTGCGCACGGCCATCAATTATTAACATATCGCCAGATCCCGGGTAGTGTCCCGCACCCTGCGCCGCATGTTACCGAACCATTCACTGACCTGCGGGCAGCCATCAATTATTAACGTCATTCCCGGGAAATTGAGGGCCAAATATTTAGAACCATACTCGAAAAGCAAGAGAAATAAGAAAGTTTGGAAGTGTATTAGTCGAACTAGATGTAAATGCAAGAATTGAAGGGAAAGGTGAGACTGTGGACAAGCAGGCAAATATGATGAACCATTGTAAAAATACAAACGTGATGCCTTCAAGAAAACAAAGAATATCGAAGTCTGTCGAGAAAGAGTCTAATAAAAAAACATCGAATGAAGAAAATAAGCAACCTGCGAAAAAAAGTGCAGAGATATTCATTATGAATGCCTTTTGAAAAGATTGCTTAAGTAACCGCTCACTTGCATCATGTATCGTTGCTGTAATTCAGGTGCGACAATCAGGTTCAGTTAATCATGTTATCGGTGTGATAGATCAGACCAACTAAAAGCTTTGTGATAGTTTTAAAAATCATCATTCTTATTTCTGATACGTAGGTGGCAATTTTGTGACGTCACACGTCAAACGTTACATGGTTCTTTTTAAGAGATCTCTCTTTCGACCATTAAGAACGCTATGTTTTTTGTTGCTAAAGGCACATTGAAGACGAACGCTCGCTACTACGATTGGAGCGAAGCCAGACAAAGCTTCTGCCAAGAAACGTATACGTAGAGCACACACACCGTACTCCTGTAGCAAGGGTCTAAGCGTCAAGATTTACCGATAAATGTAATGATTTTAACACTATAGACTATTTTGGAGAAAAAGCGAATAATAGCATAATTAACGATAATTTTGATAGTACACGAATGGCTGACGTTTGCGTGAAGGTCATATTTTACTCTTTTCGTAAACAAACATGATATGAGTGCCATTTTTATGCGATTTGTTTTTAATCCCGTATTATTATTTGTGAAAATTAACATGGATATGGATGTAGTTGATATTATAGCCAATAAAACAATAACATGTTACATGTAAAAATCTTGAAAAAATACTCTAAATTTTGGACAGAATGGTGACTCCGAAATGCGTTACCTATAATGATAAATTGTAAGATACTTGCACTTCCGATGCAGAGAGTGAAAAATAATTGACTTAAACTTCCATTCCAAATCAACCCACAAAGGCACTAAGTCGGTTTATACAAATCAATTGAATAATATTAATACTACTGATGTGATTGGATGATTCCTTGGGGCTCATCAAGCATTTGGAAAATTAAATTTTTTAAATTTTTCTAATTGACACCGTGTTCAAGTACGTAGTTGTGCGTCACTGACTGCTACCACATGTCAACAAATCACCGCAATGATTCTACACCTAATAGCTTTTTAAACCGCAATCAGATCGTAAATAACAATGTTTACTGGGTGTGATGGACCAGACTCCAACATGTCTGCCGTAACTCACTCAGTTCGCTATTTGCGAGCTCTTACTCAACGATCTTTTGTCACGACGACGTGGGTCAGCTGACATTTATTTTTACTCATGCGCAAGTGTTGCTTTGAACATTAAAAGCAAAACTCGAGTGTATCATTAAGAATCTTTAAACAAAATAAATTAGTCCATAGTGCATTATTGAAATTGCGTTTAGTTTCGGGAGGAAATGGTCTTGATTTTGAAACAAAAATTATTCGCGCAAATTGTTTCAAATGCAGTACGTATATATGATAATTCTAAATAGTGCATCATTTGGGCTTATTTCATACACAGAAATGTCATTAAACAATTTTAGTATAAGTGATTGTTTGATTGATCGACAAGAAAAATTATATTGTTCCTGTATGAAAAAAGTGCACGAAAATTCTGAAAATCAATTTAGGCTCATGGACTCACCTGGTTTCTTGACATGTTGGTTTGTCTGGCTAGCTTGTCTTTTTGTTCCTTTGAAGGGTAAGGATGAGTAAAGTGAGTTACAAACCAGCGTCCGAGAACGTGACTTCGTTCCTTGAGGTAAGCTCGAGTGCGGTGTTCTTTTCTCTGCAAAAACTGCCTGCCAAAAGAGGGTCGAGTTACACGTTTTTACTGCCCGGCGTCCCCTCCATGATTCGCAGCACGAGGGGAAATAGTTAATAGACGAGCCTAACTTTATGGGCAGTGGTATAGAATTGACATTTCTTGCCATAAACTTGATAATTATCAAATTTATGGAAGTTTAATTAATTATGGATATTTTTACGGCAAGACGAAATAATTTAAAAATCATCTACGTTTACTGTAATGTAAAGATTCATGTTTTAGATGTTGCTGATTCTTTGTGCTACTAATTATTCTCTACTAGTGATGTTAATAGAAGTTAATAGAAAGGTACACAAGATTCTATTCTTCTTTTAAATGAAAAAAAAACGAAAGAAAAATATCAGATCGACAATTTACAATTACTTGTCATAGTTGGGTGTTGAATTTTGACTACAGAAAGCCCCTGTCAACATATAAACAGATGGAAATCCTGAAGAAAAAAAATAAAAGCCCGGAAGAAAAAAATCCTGAAGATGGAAATTTAACCGAAAATATTTTATTTTCTGCGATTCACTTACCTATAGTTTCGCGGACGTAACCTAGAGGGTCTACCCGAGACGTCCTCAATGGACTCTCCATCGTCGTCTTCTGCTTCAGGAAGAACGCCCTCCTCCCTCGACGCCGATCTGATCTCCGTTACTGGGGAGTTCAAGCCCCCGTTATTGATAGGGTTTGTGTTCTCCACCACTGAGCCGGCCCGGTAACTGTCACCAGCGCCAGAAGAATGGGGATCGGACCCACTCGATGGTTTATTTCTGTTTCTTCTCGACCAACACGATGCTCGTTCAGTCAGCCACTTGCGAAAACGCTTTCTTCTGTCTTCTTTCTCACCCCGTTTGCTTTGGTCTACATGATTATCTTTTTCTATTGTTTTCGAGTGGTTTCTTTGCGGTACAGGGTTCATAACAGTTGTTTCGTGGTCCTGGTGATTTTCCAGTCTAACGCTTGTAATTTTACATACTTGGTTACTATTACCTTGTCCCCATTTCTCAAATACTTTCTGAGTCCATCCTTGAGAATTTCTATTCTCTGACGCTAGTATATTCTGTTCATCACGATATGTTGCATCGCTTTTCAATTTTTTGCGTACCGGGTAATAGTCGTCTATCTGTGCATCGTCGGGCTTGGCTCTGCCAACGCATTGACTGAAAATATCTTTAATATGATAGCTTGGTACTTCACGCGTATTTTCTTTAAACTTGACACCTAAGGGTAAACTAGTTTGCAAACCATATACATTTTTGTCTGGGTGGCGGAGATTGTCAAGCTTATCTTCCGGAAATGTTTTTGTACTTACGTCGTCGGCACCTCTACGAAACTCGGAGATTTGGTCTTGAAAAACCGAGCTTGGTGTTTTATGCTTTGCCTCCTGCAGCTTCTCAAGTATCTTGTGATGCAGAGCCATACCAACAGAGGAAATGCATTGCTTCTCATTTTGAGTTTCTTGCCTTCGCTGTACATCAACTGCTTCAGTATTTTGAAGAGTGTTGGTGAGATCAGAGCTATTCTGACAGACTGACACGTTTACAAGCCCATTCTTGTTACTCATCTGATTTTCGATTATGTGTTGAGAAACTGATGAATCATTGCCAATTCTATGTTTATCCTGGTCTTGCTTTTGTGGAAATTCTGTGTAAAAGTCATTCATGTTTACAGTAGAAATGTTCTGGAACACTTGTAATCTGCTTATGCCCATGTGAACAGCTGAATTCGTTGAAAAAGTTGGTTGATAAGTTTCCTGATTAGTGACGTTCAATTTAGAATAATGTGTTGATAATTCTTTCCGAGTTTCTTTCTGGTTCGAAATTGAGTGAGCTTGGTGCATGTTTACCATAATTTTGGGTTCCATTGGTTCAATGATTGGAATGTCAATCTCAGAGATCACCAAGTGCAAGCATATGTTTTGAAACTGTTTCCCGAATAGAAATTTAATTAATTTGATTACCCATTGATTTAGTCATTCGGAGGGAGATTTTCGTCAATGCTCAGATTAAACACTTTCGTCTTCAATGGCCCCTTGAATTCGGTTTGAAAGTTGTCCCTCTTGACATTTTCAGCAAGCGCAGTTTTATCTGGAAAAGTATCACGTACAAATTAATCGAACAATATACGAAAAAAATCCCGCTAAACTCTTCATCATATTCAATAATTACCAACTTAGCAAAATAGTAGACAATAGTGAAAATCCGATTGGCATAAAATTAAATTAAGAAATTATCCTTAAACTTAATTTACGTATGCACGTGTTAATTCTGTAAAGAATTTTCTTCAAAATGCTACCAATGCTTGAATATCTGTCAAAAATATGTGAAATTCATAAGCATCACTATTGCTACACCCTAAACAATTAATGTACCGGAAAAGCAGTAGTTCTGCGTTCTCAAGTCTGAGGAAAAAAATGAAAATAAATCGATTACAAATTTTCCTTTACCAAGGCCATGACTTGCTAACTCGCGAACACTCAAAAGAATACATCTATGCTTTTAAAATAGGATATGATCAAATCATCTAATCAATTAACTTGTCATTTGAAGAACATCTTAACGAGTATATAAAGAGATATATCATCCCATTAAATGGTCTGTCATTTTAAGAACAGCTATACGAGTAAATCTAGTGATATATTAACCGATCGAATAGCTTGCAATTTCAAGAATAACTAATTGAGTAAATAATGAGATGGTTCTTTCAATCGAATCGATGTCAAATCAGAAGCTTCTTAACAAGTATAATTGGATATTAATGAAGTGTTATTCTACTGAACGGTAAGTTGAGTCTACTGAAACAAACTATTATTATAAAAATGTATTAAAAGTATAAAAGTATTACGAACCTCGGACGATTAATGGTTTGTCAAGTGCTGACAACGCAACAGTCGCTACCGCGGAGTTTTCTGCCCGACTGGTGAGACGCTGCTATGCCTGGACGATGATGTCATGCCCGCGTGACTCATGCCCTAGGCAATACTTCCTATACCCTATGCTAATGTGTTTATAATAATTAAACAAGGAGTGAAAGTATCAATATTTCTTTTGCTAGCTTCTAAAATAAGATCTAGACATGTATGTAGACACCAGTTTTTTTTCGTTTACTGTATAATTTTACGAGTAAAAGAGGTATAATTTCCGTGGATATAATTACGAGCTAAAAGACGATTGAACAAGTCAGAAAAGATGAAGAACTTTGGCAGTTAGTAATAGACGATAACCCACTCATGCTGTTAATATTCCTTTATATTTCATATAATATGCCGCATTATAGAGAAATTGCAATATTTGAGTCAACCAAAGTAGCAGATCTGTCAAATTTGAATTTTGATCCACTGATGGATTTCAAATGCAGCTTTAACTTATCATTCGACGTAATTTTGAGAAATAAAATAAGTCAATGACACATCTTGCCACGTCAAATGCCTTTCACTAAACTCGTCGTCCAGAAATTAAAAAGATATGATACCGGACACAAATGCATTGATTTGCATTGAAGCTGCTTACAAAAATTTCATAACCGTAACATTTTAGAGAAATTCTTAGCAATTTTTTAATAAAATAGTTTGTAGAAAAGCGTGGCGGCTGAATTAAGTAAGGTGGCGAGTCAATTGTGTCAGTGCCGGTAGAAAGCAACTGCGCCAGTTCACGTAAAAGCGTTTACTTTGAAGCGCGGCTCATATCACATTGCGTTCACATTATAACTATCAAACATTCGATTCCTTTTTCGAATGACCGACTCCTTGTTTGTCAACTGACGCTAATTAGATTAAAATAAAAATGTTATACTCTATAATACTACCCTGAATTGCTAAATTTGCCTGTTGATTACAATAGTTAAAAAAGCTTCCACCAACGTCTCCTTGAATAAAAAAATTCACCGTTCGTAAGCTGGCCAGTAGCCACTTTTATCACCATTCATGGTATCAAAGCATATAGCGTGTAGAATTAGCAATGCAAACTTTATACGAATGTTTCGTGTATTTAACTCCCCAAGAATAATCCCTACTTGTAAAAAATAAGTCGAATCGGAAATGCAGTCCCGAAATTAAATGCCATTTCTTTTACCTTGCTGGGAATCTACCAACACACAAAATTTTCGTTTCATTTGATATTAGCGAATTTGTTTTCCAGTATAAAATAATAAATATGATTCTTTTCTAAATAAAAGATAGTCAATTAAAATTTCGCTCTTCTCACTTACCAATATCCAATATATTATTTAATATATCATAGGTATATGTATGAGTTCCAGTTCAGGGTATAGTGGGACTAAGTGAGATCATCACAATATGCACGTCTGACACATATGCATTACTGCTTCAAAGCCTTCAATTAATTTTCTGTGAATCATTGGCGCTGAATAAATAATAGTCAAAAAGTTAAAAAAAAGTACAGTCTACAGCTAAAATTTCAATATAAATTCACCAGGTGTTATTAAAAAAGCAGAAAGTTATAAGTCCAATATATAATTTAATATATTTGAAGCCCGCTGCTTGACTAACAAACACAATTACGTCGTTAAACGTTTCTCCGTAATGCTGCATTACGTCTATATAATGCTTCACCATCGCCTAACACACTCACACCTTTATATTAGAGGTTATAATTTTCATTAGTATTCACTGACTCACAATAAATGCTCGTTATATTAACACTTAACACAATAGAATTATTAATAGAATCACAATAGAATTAGTAATAGAATCAAGTGTAAACACAATATTAGCCTAGCTAGCCTCCACCTCCTCACTCGCGCGCCGATCACCAATCAAGTGGCGCTCAGCAGGCAACGGGCGAGAGCAGCAAGCGTCGTCCGTCGACCTGATCCAACGAGATGAAACGTGATCTGTTGTGTTGGATTTTCAGCACTCGCTCTAATTTGGCTTGCTTATTGACTTAAATTTACCAAGCTTATGTCATTTTTGCTGTTTAATTTATGTGTGAATGCATTTCGGGCGCTTGTGCGCCCCGAGACGAGGTTTTCGATTCATTGCTAATCGGTGTTGAGAAAGGTGTATTTTCTGTACAAGTTTGTTCAGTGTTGTTTCTGCTACAAACATATACGGTGAACCTTACTCTGAGTTCTCGTTCAAGGTAAAGTGAACTTAAGTGAGATCATCACTATATGCATGTCTGACACATCAATTTCATGGCTTCATTTATTCATCTTGTGAGTTACTGGTACTGAAAAAAACGATGTTTAAAAATTAGAAAAGAATCGGTCTAAAGCTAAAATTCTAATTGATTTTAACCAGATGTTATTAAAAATAAAAAGCTTTGAAAGTGATGAAAGTTTCCGATTGGCCGGGATCGTTTTGAAATCAAAATAATAAATTTTTATTTAATTTGGGGTTTATTATATTAGACAATAGAACCAACAATTTTACGATAAATCTGTTATAAATCTGTTTCTGATAAATATCAGAAACAACATATTTGATCTCTTACCCAATAAGCGTGCAGCGATGAAGATTTTTCTTGTTTATTATAATGTGCTAAAAATTTGTTTAGCACGTCTTGATGGCCATTTCCGTTGCCCCAACTCCTTAAGTTGGATGAAGTGTTAATAACAAACAATAAGTGCAAACAATGTCTTATAAGCTATATTATAATGGTCACAATATGGCAATAAAATATGGCAGTGAGCACGTGTCATTTAAAAGCTACAAACTTATTACATTGTGTATATTTTTTATGTCACATTCACTCTGGGACAAAATTCTTAGAAAAACAGGAGGTGTCGAGCTGTCAGCAATAATGACTCACCTCGCTAATGTATGTCGAGACCTGCTGGCTTTAACAGTGGTTTGAGTCGATAAATTATCAGTTGAAGTAGTTTAAAAAAACCTTTTTAATTATGTTCATGTGACTCTTGAATGGTTGCTCTTTACTGACAACGAAGTATAAAAACTTGTTTCCAAAATCCACAGTTATTTCTTACTTCTTATAATAGTGTCAAAGATAAAACCTTGCAAAATGTTAATAAATTACGATTACGCATGTTGTATTGAAACGACGCTCTTCATGTGATAGTATGAAACACGGTTACTAACGTAACGCTACCGTCAATATGAATCAAGCGTAAGCAAGACCTCGTGGATTCACAATCGCGATCGAGAAAAACTGTTGTACGAGCTCCACGAAGGCGACGTAAAAGTGCTTGCTTGAGAGTTTACGTTGGTCGACGTCTAAAAGCGTCAGTGTTCGATGGACACGAGTATGTCATTGGTTGGCATGCGCCCATGTATTGGGCTACCCTCACTCTACGTGTTCCCTCGCTCTGAGGGGACCTCTTTCTCCAGGTTAGTTTGCTTCAGGTATTGGCTATCTAATTTTAACACGATGCTCGCTCCGCCTATCAACAAGATTTTCTCCATCTTGTAAGACGTGATGCGTTTCATTTATTTATTATTTTTATATAAAATTTGTATTAATGGGAACAAATTTGCCCTTAAACTCGAGTGTTGCAAACGCTATACCACTGTATTGTGCACTTTCAATGTATAGCAAAATATTTCACGATTTGCTCTAATCTGATTTACTCCCATCAATTATTTAAAATCGCATGTATTGAACTAAAGTTGCATATTATGTACATCAATTTAAATTATGATTTTACTCGCTTAAAAATTGACTATTAAGTAACAATTGTTCAATGTTTTCCACTCACATACGTGTTTTTATCTTCGATAATTATTGAAAACACGATAATTTTCGTGATAATTTCAAATATTTACATGTAAATATCAATTTTTTTCTCTTTGCTGGCTCGTGATTTGATTGTTGATGTCGAGAGACATTATTGCGTTAAAACAAATCTCAAATTAAATTATTAATTTTACAAAAAATTTTAATTTATACATAAACTAATCTGTTCTCCAAAAGTTCCAACAGAGAACTTATGGATCTATTTATATCGTTAAAAGCTAAACTGAGATGTGAATGATTATCAAAGAAAACGAAAAAGAATTTACATTCCGGCTAATAATTTCGAGATTCATCGTTTTATTAGTTCAAATTTTATCCGAGCACTTACTTTTACCATTAAAAGCAAAAAATTATTTAGCTAGTGAAATGCCGAAGCAAATTTATTCGATTCGATTTCATGCATCGCATTTCAAAAAGCTTTTCTGGATGCAGGTTCCTCTTTTGCTAGTGCTTTCATTTTATTTTTTGGACAATAAAAAGAACTTCATCTTTTATTTATATAATTGGATTCTTTTCATTATTGTCACCTTCACTATTTTAGTATTCTAGTTACTATGCTATTACTACTACTTCCAGTATAGTCATTCAACATATGAATTATTCTATTAATCAAATTCAAATTTCGATCAAGGAAACTTAGGCCGCTGAAATGCGATATGATGTTTTTAAACGATATAAACCGGATCAACATTTTCTCAACGTAAACTATTAAGATTTTCGAATAAATCACCAGGAAATCTTCACATACCATGCGATACGATGTTTTTAAACGATGTAAAACGGATCAACATTTTCTTAACGTAAACTATTAAGATTTTTTAACAAATCATCTGGAAATCTTCACATAACACAGCACACAGTGGACGATGATGCAGTTGAAGGCAGAGCGCTGCTGTGTGAAGGCTCAGCGTAGGTGATAATGTCGGCCTTCACCACAGGCTGCTGCTGCTCCTGCTCGGCCTTCGTTAACCGCACGCCCAGCAACTCTGCTGCAACCTGCGTAACGATGCGTGAAAGCATGTTGTGGTCGGCTGCGAACCTGTGATGTCTCTCGCTCTTGACCTGTCATAAGTTAAACTTTATCTTTATAAATAATTGAAAGTTATTCACTTGACTGCGATCGAGTGATGCATCATAGGGACATTTTTGTGTTCCTTTCCGGTTAAAATATTATTTGATGAAAAGGATTTTTTTTAGTGAAAGGAGAATCATTTGTTATACAGGATAAATAAATCTCATGCTGCAACTGATGAATTATATCTTTATTAGTAGTTCAATTTGCTGCCATGAGTTGGTTGGTTGGAAATTTCCGAAGTTGATCGTCGAGAACTATTTATTTATAATTGTTCTTACTACGATACTAACAATTAATAAGAATTGTGCGAAGTAATTAAGAATATACCGTCAATACAAAGATATTTATGCGACAAATAGTGTTTTAAGAACAGGTATAAATTTTGGAAATGAAATGAAGTATATTTTTACTCATAAAATAATTTTAATATTTCAAGGTGTTTTGAAGAATAGCACATACAAATATTTGCAATAGATAAAATGGATAGATGACTCAATTTCACTAATTGGTGTCATATCACTCATTTCTCTTATAAAAAAGTGTTAGTGACAATTTCAGTTCATGCAAACCCTGAATATTCTTGAGTACTCTGCACATAAACTGTAAAGGAATTCTGCTGAGCCTGCTACTGCAAAAAACGTTACGATTTCACACGCCCTGAAAAAAATATTTTCTTTATATTATGTACATGAGATAATCTAAAGTAACAGAAATTTCTTACATTATCTGATTCTGAGAAATACGTATATATTTACTCGTCATGATGCACAAACAAAAACAATGCATTCACTCAATTGATTGTGCATACGAGATCATGCCTTATTTAAGTACTAGATAATGCCCATTATCTAAGCTCACTCCAAATAGCTACCTTGTAGCTCCAATACTCCTACCAACAACTCCAAGCTACCAAGTAGCTACCAACACTGCTTGCAAAATTTCCATTGACGCTCGGATTCAAAGTAGCTCAGCTGTTCATATAGATTCTCCAAAGAAGCGAGTTTCGCACAAAGGCAGCAAACGCTTCAAATGTGTCAGGTATGAGACAAGCCTAACAATTACTAAAGGCTCCCATGTTCACTTGAAGGTGTAATAAATTTCTTGTAAATAATCTTACAATACTCCTACAATTTGCCTCACGTTCTAGCAAAAAATCTACTAGCAAATATAAACCTGTGTTTGCGAGTACAGTGATTTTGTTTACACAACTTTCCAGAAAATTAAAATGAAACCGAGAAAATTTATTACTCCGAAATTGAGTATTGTCCGTTTTTTAGTGCATTTTCTCATTTTAGGAAAAAAGGCGCTATTGTGCTCGTCATGTCAGTCCGTCTGTCTGTCTGTCTGTCCGTCCGTCCGTGACTTCACGTTTTCGTTAATGAGAAAATGCGCTCTCTGTCAATCATTGCAGTGAGTATTGAGTTCATTTTTTTTAGGATCGCGTTAATTGGCTAAGGTAAAACTTGTTTATATACACGTAGCGTCTTAAGTACACGTAACTGCGTTTTTCTCGGGTGTGATTGGTAGATTAGGCTTGGATCTCTTAACTATTTATGATAGCACTGCCATACGACGTGGTTAAAGAAGTGAGAACTATATTTTAAAATATTTCCTCACCTGTCTGATGTGTTCAAGGTCTGCCTTGTTGGCGACGAGGGCCATGAGAGGTGGACGGTCATGATGACGTGCAGCCTTCCTGACGACCACGACCCAGTCCTGCAGTACGTCCAGTAAACTAATCTATTGTGTTGATTGGGGGATTTATTGTAAGACCTAAAAACACAGAGTAGTTGCTGCATGGGCGCCGTACAGGTACTGAATTAAGCACAAACAACCTACAATGAAACTAATCTATTGTATTGATTGTGGGATTTATTGTAGGAACTAAAAATCATAGAGTAAAGTTGCCGCATGGGTGCCGTACAGGTACTGAAGCACAAACAACCTAAAATGAAACTAATCTATTGTATTGATTGGGGGGTTTATTGTAAGAACTAAAAACCATAAAGTTGCTACATGGGCGCCGTACAGGTACTGAAGCACAAACAACCTAAAATGAAACTAATCTATTGTATTGATTGGGGGATTTATTGTAAGAACTAAAAATCATCGAGTAAAGTTACCGCATGAGTGCCGTACGAGTAATGAACCACAAACAACGGTACACCAGGCAAATGAGGTTAAAACAACGTTGAATTAGCGTTGATTTTATATCAAAATAGAGTTCAATTCAACGTTGATTCGACGTTAGAAGTCTGGTGGGTCGAAAGTTTCGAGCAAAAATCGAGTTCAGTAGATTCCGGTTAACATACCCCTTTCATGGGCAAATCTTATGCAATCGATTTTGTCTGGTTCAAACTAACATATCAATTGAAACGAACTGATTAAGCAACGTATATGAAACAAGGCATCTTAAATTTTTAATATGATCATAATGAAAGAAGAAAATATGTTTCATTTGATTATTTTTCTTTAGATCCATTTTGTATGTCGTCTTGAAAGCTGCTACAAACTCTTATTATAATAGAGCTTTGAATTATTAATGGAAGTACACTTTCAGTTGATTTTTTTACTTAAACCACAGGTTTATAGATGTAGCCCAGACGGTTCAAGTTTAACAGGTTGTCTAAAGTTTGAAGGCAAATAATTTCATGCATAGTAAAAATAAAATTGGTGCAAATTCTTTTTATAACGTTCAGAAATCTGGTTTGAAGCAGGTTAGTGCTACTGATTAATAAAATCTGAAACTCAACATTAAAAAATATGCAAAACTGAACATATTAAAATTATTTCACGGAACTTCACCTTGTCCGTCATCTTGCCGTTGAGGGCCACGCCCGCCACGTCTGATATTTGCATGTTGACATTCTTCTCCGCTCCCAGGACGAGACGCTTCAGGTAGAATTCAACACCAACTGAAGCCTGTTGAAATGAATAGTGATGATTAATGAGGTGATGATTCAACAGGTGATATTCCACCAGGTGATGGTTCAACAGGTGGGGGTTCAATAGGTGATGGTTCAACGAGTAATGGTTCAACAGGTGATGATTCAAGAGGTGATGGTTCAACAGGTGATGGTTCAACGAGTAATGGTTCAACAGATGATGGTTCAATAGGTGATGGTTCAACGAGTAATGGTTCAACAGGTGACTGTTCAACAGGTGATGGTTCAACAGGTGATGGTTCAACAGGTGATGGTTCAACAGGTGCTGGTTCAACGAGTAATGGTTCAACAGATGATGGTTCAACAGATGATGGTTCAACAGACGATGGTTCAACAGATGATGGTTCAATAGGTGATGGTTCAACGAGTAATGGTTCAACAGATGACGGTTCAACATGTGATGGTTCAACTGGTGATGGTTCAACAGGTGCTGGTTCAACAGGTGATGGTTCAACAGGTGATGGTTCAACAGGTCACGGTTCAACAGGTGATGGTTCAACAGGTAATGGTTCAACAGGTGATGGTTCAACAGGTGATGGTTCAACAGGTGATGGTTCAACAGGTGATGGTTCAACAGGTGCTGGTTCAACAGGTAGTGGTTCAACAGGTGATGGCTCAACAGGTGCTGGTTCAACAGGTGATGTTTCAACAGGTGCTGGTTCAACAGGTGGTGGTTCAACAGGTGGTGGTTCAACAGGTCATGGTTCAACAGGTGATGATTCAACAGGTGATGGTTCAACAGGTGCTGGTTCAACAGGTGATGGTTCAACAAGTGGTGGTTCAACAGGTGATGGTTCAACAGGCGGTGATTCAACAGGTGATGGTTCAACGGGTGATGGTTCAACAGGTGCTGGTTCAACAGGTGATGTTCAACAGGTGCTGGTTCAACAGGTGATGGTTCAACAAGTGGTGGTTCAACAGGTGATGGTTCAACAGGCGGCGGTTCAAGAGGTGATGGTTCAACGAGTGATGGTTCAACAGTTGATGTTCAACAGGCGATGGTTCAACAAGTGGTGGTTCAACAGGTGATGGTTCAACAGGTGGTGGTTCAACAGGCGGTGGTTCAACAGGTGATGGTTCAACGAGTGATGGTTCAACAGGTGCTGGTTCAACAGGTGATGTTCAACAGGTGATGGTAACGAATGGTGCACTAGACTTCCATTCATCTGGTGCAACTTGGAGGTTGTTCGTTACAATTTTCACGAGGATAGTATTTGCACAATATAGTTCAAAATCATTCGTCGCAATACCTTCACTTAATTGGTATAATACATGCAATTGCTACTGTACATTCACCTTCTACAATATATTAACATATTAACATACTACAATACAAGTGACAATTCATTCAAATAGTATGAAATATTTTGTTTGTATACTGTCACAGAGTAACACAATTACTTGTTACAAAATATTCACTTGGCATAATACATTCATAATGGTACCATACAGACAGCTGCTACAACACATTCACCTAATACCATACAGACAGCTGCTACAACACATTCACCTAATACCATACAGACAGCTACTACAAAACATTCACCTAGTACCACACAGACAGCTTCTACAATACATTCACCTGGTACCAAACAGTCAGCTACTACAATACATTCACCTAGAATAAAAAAAGACCGCTATTACAATACATTCACCTGGTACAATACAGTCAGCTACTACAATATTTTTACCTGTTACCATACAGTCCGCTACTATAACAATACTTTCTCCTAGTACAATATAGTCAGCTACTACAATACATTCACTTAGTACTAAATTAACAGTCAGCTACAACAATACGTTCATGCACTACAATACATTCACCTGGTATGACTTGGAGAATGTGTCGTGGATATACCGCGTTACAATGGCAGTTTTGCCGACATTCGGAGCCCCGACCACAGCGAGCTTCACCTGTCGCTCCACGCCCTCAGCCTCGTCATCAGACATGCTAACCTGGGGGCATGAGTGGCTGAGTTAAATTTTGCCTTAAAATGAGGAAAAAATACTACTGAAAAATTGATTCTATAACTGAAATGCTTTTCGCTACTATAATTACTTCTTTGGTGCTGTACAAACAATGGTGCTATGCATGCAAATTTAAATATGCAATGGATAGCCACCCGTTGTAATTCAATGAAGTAGATATTTTTGGGAAGCCGAGAATCTGGGGAAGCCAGATTCTCAAGACGAGAATATTTGTGAAGCCGAGAGCGTTAGTCGCTCTTCGTATCATAATTCTCATTCAAATTATGGGGCTGAGATAATGCACTTTCCTATATGGACAAACAACAATGTAATTATGAATTGTCCGCGGTAAAACTTAATATTACACATATCATCAGTGTATTAATAACATTCCACAATCATTAAATATGATCATAATATTGAATCGTTAGTTGATAATTCAAATATAATTCTAAAGCTTTTTCGTAGACTGGTCAGATGTTAGAGCAAAAAAAAAAAGTTTCAAAGATAATTCGTACCTATTTCATTACGTCTTCATTGTGATAATACAAATGCTTGGTGAAATGCTAAAGAGTCAGTGTAAAATGGTAGGATAAAAATTTATGATATTAAGGAAGGATAAAAATTGCCCACTATTTAGCATAAGGATATATCCTGTTTAAGAAAACACCCTGTATTAATTTGCTTGACACGCTCTAGAACTATTCTGGGCACAGACAGAATAGAGAATTTCTTTTCAGCAGCCAAAACAACGCTACTGATTGTTGTTAAGCCAGCAAAAAAAATAAAACAGGGAATAATTTCACTTACCTCTTTTGCTGCCTGTTCTTCAATCAAATCGCCCTCATGAATTAGATTCAGAAGAGTATGTTTTATTATATGATATATTTAATTCAAAAGTTTTCAAGGCCACAAGAACCATTCTCGTAAATTCGAAGCATATCTCAACAATTTTCCACAGTATCGGATCTGCTTCGTCCACAAACAAACTTGTCCTCCTTAATTCGTTCTATATATTTATACTGTGTTTTTCTCTATATATGTACGTATTCCCTCTGATTTTTGAAGTCTTTATCAAGATTATAAACGCAAGAATTGTAACCCATACCGTCTAGTCCAGTCAATGAGTTTGTTTTGATTCAGTGTAGCTGCAGCTGGTGAATGCCGTCTCCATGGTTACGGCGAGAGAAACATTTCATTTCCCTAACGATGCATGACAATTCAATGATAAAAAATTCTGGAAAATCGAAAACTTGACTATTTTTGTGTGAAATTCACCTGTAAGTTAAACTTACTGAACACAATATCTCTGCTTCGCTTTAAACTCACTTATTATTGTGAGCTTGTGCGAGAAATATTCTTGTGCTAACTAAAGTATTTGGGAAAATAACTGAAGCATTACGTTAAGTTTTACCTCAGCATAAGAACAAACGCTATGCTTAAAACAATATAATACTCGAAGGAAATTTAATACATTATATGTTATTTAATTCATAATAGAAAAGTGGAATCATTCTTTAACAAATATATTTCGTCTCTGTATTTCTGTTATTTTCAGATCATTTGTCATGGAACAAATATCATACAGTGTTCTTCATCGTTTGATAATTAGGGCAGTTATGGTATTCTTCTTCAAAGCATTTTTTTAATTTTCTTATTAAAATAGAGTGATCAGAAAATACATATTGACATCGTTTCAGTGCTCTACACATAATACGTTCTTGAAAGCACACGTGAGAGAGCAAGCTCAACAAAATGATCAATAGCATTTTGTTGTTAAATTTCAACATATCCTTTTTAATCTTTTCAAATCCTTTTATTTTTGATTTGAACAAACATTTCCTGATTACATTCATACTAAAAAAAATTAAAGACAAAATTACCACCTTAAATGCATCCGATAAACATATACGTACCTATAAAATTTTGGTAAGCCTAACAAAAAGAGAGCTGAAAGGCGTAATTTGATCACAAAGGCGCTCTTCTAAAATGTATTCAGATAACCTGCCGCCAAATTTTATTTTTTTGCTATTTAATTAAAACAAATATACTTTGCTGTTAAATTAAACCAATGATTGTACTCTGCCTAACAACGAATGAGCGCGTCCATTTCAGAATAAAATTTGTAAATATTTGATACGACGCTGGAAATAGTAAAGAGAGAAAACAAAAGAAGCTACATTGAAACTACGAAGCGTGCTCTAGATTTCCAGATTAAATTTAGGAAATTGAGATTCTCTAAATGTGTTGGAAGCCATGTTGTGGTGAGATGCTTTTAAATATTCTAAAGAATTTCTAAGCTCTTTCTCGTACATTTACTCATACTGATAAAATTCAATATTAGTTCGATAAAATCCTGAAGTATTCTCCCTTCCTTTTAGCTACTGAAACTAAAATCAAGGCAATCTTGATTTGATGATTCCCTTGATTAAAATCAAGGCAATCTGGGCAATCTATTTATGCTTTTAAATATTTTAAATAACTTCTAAGCTCTTTCTCGTACGTTTACTCATACTTATATAATTCAATATCACTTCAAGAGGATTCTGAAGTAGTCTCCCTTACTTTTAGCTACTGAAACTAGAATCAAGGCAATTAAATACCCGACGTTTCCGAGGTCGCGCATGCTCAAGACGGATCAATCCTCCACTGAAGTAGCACGCTTGCCCCTCCCCCACGCCGTTTCTCCCCCTTCCTTGCTGTCATGCCTTCGAGGTTCTTATTGAATATTCGTTTGAAATATCCTCTCTGCGATACTACTAGATAAAAGTGGAGGTGAAAATTTGAAATAGAAGAATGAAGTAGCAAAGAGCATCATATATATTTTGATTGTGCATCCAGACGAAAAAACTAGATTGAGGTGAAATTTGAAGCGGTTTCGGTGCCCACTACTGTCGTCCGTCTAGACGTCATATTTCGCAAGGCATTGTTCATTTTGCTAAGGTTCCGAGCTGAAACGACCGCAAAATCATACAATTTACTCAACACTAAAAATTTTGCACAAACTTAAGAACTACTTCATTATTGCTGTGAGACACAGAGCATAAGCAGAGTGTCGCAAGTTATCGTACGTCTGGATCTGGTCTGGAATTGCTAGGGTGTCCGAGTTGTTCACGGCACGCGCTGCCTTCTGTACTTCGCTGAGCGCGGCAGGGTGGGCTGTGTCATGTGTTTACTCTGCATTGCCCTCCATGGCAGTCAAGTTGCTTTGTTGTAATATTATATTTATCATCGCGAATCTCACATAATAAATCAAAACTATATTATTTATATGAAAGTGATTTGTGCTCCTAATCTATCAGGATTATACAATTTACTCAAACTTTGGATTGTATACAAGATGCCATCTGAATCGTGCGGAGCCCTAGCACTGCTTTGTGTTGATTCCATCAATTCAAGGTATGTATCAGTTCACACAAATGCCTTGACGTTTACTTGTGTAGAAATCGTGAAAATAATTCATAACATTGAGAAGGGGAACACAAAAATTCATGAAGCCAAGCTAATATTATCCATAATATCCATCATTTTGGAACGGGGCAATTTTAATAACCACTTTCAAATTTAAGCGTTTAATCAGATACGTTGCCAGGTTACTGATAAAAATATTGTACGCGGAAAAATTAAGCTATTAAACATTAAGTATTTGCTAAAAATCCAATTAAATAACAACTTCCTCCGCAACGAGCTAGGGGAAAATTTGTATTTATGTAGACATTCATGAAGTCAGCTAAATTGAAAGCTTATTGTTTTTTGATCCCATGTACAAATGTTGCACGCTTTGCTGTTCATGTGAAACCTGCATAACATTTACGTGCCTGATAATGGAAATGTCTTCTTATGAAATTGAATTCAACTGTGGCTCTTGAAAATCATGTCAAATTCCTTCACAATTTATAGGGATCGTAGCAGGTCGCTTAGGGGCCAATGATGAGCGTGTGCTCATTGATTAGGTAATTGTTAATGGAATCTCTGCCACGTTTTTATCTCATAATAATGTTGTCGATTATTTTTAATTGAAATAAATAAATTCGCCGAATAGCCCGACTATTAGTATCTATATAAGCTGACTTATTTTTTTCCATTTATTTGGTTGCACGTCATCTCAAGAGAAATGGTAGATAAAATTGAGCAAAATAGATTGTTACTCCGTACGTTTGCATTATTTCTTCCCACGCTGCACTGCATTCATATAGCATGAACTTTTCGCTTTTACCAATACAAAAAACGCTCGCATGGACATGCATGGGCATCATTTCCGTATATCCTGCGCGTTATGCTGAACGTTTTTCCGTCGTTTATAATGACTCTATAATTTGGTATGATAGTTTGGATCAATCACCTCAACTCGAATATAATTCCACATTGCGTTCTATAAGCCTCGGGTGAATTATTATCGAATGCACTCTTATCGACCGGCCCCCACAGCAGCGACTGCAAATTACCCCAGAGACCTCCGCTCATACCGCGTCTGGGAAGTGCATGTGGTTGAAAAATTTCTCTTAACGAAGAAAATTTACAAATAATTTGGCCGGCTCTGGGTCAAAACAGGGAAGTCCCTCTCTTATCGAGGGTTTTAGTCTGGTCTGGCAAGTGTGCATTTTTCTTTGAAGTTAAGTCCAATTAAGGTTGGAAAATTTCGTGTTTCATCGCCGCGAATCGATGATTTATAAATTAACGTCGTTTGTGATAATGATGTACAATTCTTTCCGATCTCATATATATAGTCGGAAATTCGATATTCATGATCGAGTTAAACCAAACTTGTTGTCCAGATTTCGAATCTTACTTGTTAGTCACTGCAGGTGTGAATAATCCTGGATACTCTAAAATCGTACAATTTTCGACGATCGGAATGGTTTGTATTCACACCCTTCCTGGTTACACAACATTTCAGGATTGAGGATACAAGGATAATTATTTTTTTCCTTGTAAAGATTTAGATTTTGTAAGACTGAAATGTATTTCTTATAGGATTTATAGTAAACGTGTATGACAATGTGACACATATACATGCCTAACAAATTCAATGCTCTTTCGGCATTGGGTAAATCAGCCTCAAGTGCGTTCATGGAAATAATAAAAGCTTCTTAATTATATTGCATTGTTGCAGTGGATCTAAATCAACATACAAAGAAACTCAGCCAGGGCAATAATTATTCAAACTTCTATAAAGTAAGTTCTAGTTTCAATGTAAGTTCAGTGCAGTGATCCAGCCCCATGTCTTCCATGAGCTGATAAATGCATTGTTGCAGTCGATTTAAATCTATATACAAGGAAAGTCAGCCAGGGTAATTAATAATTATTCATACTTCTATAACGTAAGTTCTAGTTTCAATGTAAGTTCAATGCAGTGATCCAGCCCCATGTCGTCCATGAGCTGATAAATGCAGACGTTGAACAACGCGATGTTCGTGACAGGCTATAAGATCGATGCCAGACAGCGATCACACTGCTAATGTTGATCGATCAGTCGCAGTGCGCATATAACGCCTGGGCAGCAGCTGCGCTCATGCATACACCAACGCGATAAGTACAACCCTAGTACCATCCACAATAAGTATAGCTATCAGATAAGATAAGATACTAGAAACTATGTTTGTATATAATACTAAGAAACTAGTTTATATATTTAAATTAGTTTCATTTTTAATATATTATGCAAGAGTTACCCACATACATCCAGGCATAACTGTTAAAATAGTGGCTAATTTGCTTTCAAACATGTATAGCTGCCGAAACGGTGATTCAATGACACGTACATTTATTATAATGCAGGTATTGAAACAGAGATCTAATAGCATGTTATTTAATTCAAGTGTTAAAAATGGGAATATCATTCATCCACGAAAAGAATGGCTTTCAAAATGCAGTGTTTGTTATTTATGAATAATTGGAAAAGCTATTGAATGATTGATAACCTTCCACGAGAAACGCTGCTATTTTAACTCTCATCATCTACTACACTACAGGCATAGCTTGTGAAATCATATTAATATCATACACCTAGTCAAGAAAAATTCCAAACGTTATGCATGGGAATTTTATGATTTTTTTTATGAGAGGAGCTGTTGATATGCCAAGAAGAAACGACATTAAATGCCATGATGCATTTACGACATGGAGGCCATTGCTTATCAGTAAATATTTTATGGTCAGCAGCAAAGTCACCAGATATAATCAGTATGCAATTCCAATTAATTTTAATAACGAAAAAAATCAAAATTAAAATAAACAATTTTATCCTTAAGTCAACTTTGGGAAATGAAACTTAATATTGCCTTAATATACACAGTAAGCAAACTTCCGATAACAAACAAAAGCTGGTTTTATTTGGTTGTTTTGCAGCGGCCGTGTTGCTTGCAAAAGCTCGGTGGCCATGCACTACCCGAGAAACTATTGATTGTCAGCGATAGCGTGTCTGCCACACATAATTGTTGAAGGTGTTCACGAAATTGTTCATGGAAATTACGAGTTAGAGACCGCAAATACAGGGATGAATTTGTATTTTATTTTCATAAAATTGTATATTTTTAGCCCATTTCTCATTTATGGAAAAAACGCGTTATTGTGCTCGTCATGTCCGTCCGTCCGTGACCTCATGTCCGTCCGTCCGTGACTTCACGGACGGACGAGAAAATGCGCTCTCTGTCACTCACTGCAGTGAGTACCGATCTAATTTTTCTTCTTTTAATCACCTAAAGTTATTTACGTGTCCCAGAAAGAAGGCAATCGATGCGTTCGTGACTTCCATCTGCAACAAATTCCAAGAACGGAACTTTATTGGAGGTAATTAAACTTTGAACTGATCTATCGACCAGCCAAAAATTCTCCCTCGCTGGAATTGATCCCAAGATGATAAGAAAATTTGGACAGACTGATTTTTTGGGGCCGATTGGCGGGCGGCCTGGACTTTAGAGCCAATTTCAGTTTAATTTGGTACCCAGCGGCAGTAAAAGACCAGGTCCGCTAGATGATGTTGAAATTCGAATTTGCAACCACAGAAATTCAGAACCAAAATTTTAGGTAATCGGTAATGATAATTTAAAAATTATTATTGATTATGATAACTGTACTAATCGGAGTTTTTCTAATTGACAATGGCACTGAAACTCAAAAAAAAAAGGAAAAGAGTGATTCTGATGAAGAGCATATTGCTGATCTTGATGAGCTAGCAGTTTAAAACATGTTGTGAAATTGTGGAAGATTTTATAATTGGTTAATATAGTTTCAATATGAGAAAAAAGTTTTGGTGGTATAATTATGAACGCTCAAGTAACTGAAGAAACATTTGTGTCGGTAGCAATACCGTTATTTTAAGTAAAAATGCACTGAAAGAGCAGTTTCTCAAATCTACACAGATGAGTCTAAACGAGTACTATATATACATGTCATCAATGATAGCGATCATAATTAACAATGGGAGCGATAAAGAAAAGTAGCACCGATGATGAAAGCATTAATGTTATAGGAGGCACCTGTTAATGAGTAAGTGTCAATTGATTGGCCCAATAACTAATTGAATTGCCTACAATTGGACAGCACAAATTAGCAGTTTTTAGGCTCCAAAAACATAAAAAAATATAACTCAGTACTCACTGCAGTGAGTGACAGAGAGCGCATTTTCTCGTCGACGAAAACGTGAAGTCACGGACGGACAGACCGACGGACAGACAGACAGACAGACAGACAGACGGACGGACATGGCGAGCAAAATAGTGCATTTTTCCATTAAAGAGAAAATGCACTAAAAATACCTTATAATTATATTTTTGTGCTCCATCGCCAGCGCAATGTTAAAAATTTTCATAACGAACCTCATAAACAGTCACTTATATCGGTCTGCTGACTGTTCAAAGTCAGCAGCTATCATAGCTGCCCATCGGTTCAGGTTACTGATGAAAAACCGTTAACAAAATTATGTACGACAATTTATTTACTCTTTCATCACAGTATTACCCACGAATAAAGTATATTTGTATCAAATAAAAAATAGATTTGAATAGCGTATACGAGCTACAGTAATATTATAGGTTATTTGAGTCTTCGCTTCGCTCTGGTTTTTTCTCGCTGTGACGTTCACCTCTGCAGTCTTTTGATATTGATCTTGGCCGACTCGGGCCGGTCTTGCTGTATCCGCTTTCTGTAATTGATATCGATCTTTTAAGTGCGTCAAACATTACAACCATTATAATTATTTTCATGGTATTTGCTTGATTCGAATACACATCAACATCGAAATTATTTTCCTTGCAAGTCGCATTTTCAAAGTCGATTTTGAAGGTTAAATAAAGTCCTTCAGGCGCATGCGTCCTTCGTGTTCCTGCCAGAGGTGCTGCCATTTTGCGTCGTTGCGCAGTTGAGGTAGGAGCTGAGCCAGAGCTTCACCATTCTCCGTGAAGTTTGTATGAACGTCTATAAATCATGATATTAATAGATGCAAGTGAAAAATCTATGAAAATTTCTTAGTGTCACTATCCGTGCAATGGCATCAACAGTGATCCCGAGATTAATTAGAGAGAAGATAATTTATGTAGGTCATCCTCTTTCTAGAAGCATCCAGTGCTCGTGAATGGGCGTGAGTGCTGGCCTGAAAATTAGTTTGAGAAACGACAGCTTTGTTTGAGCTTCGATTGTTCATCATCATCATGACGGCCGAGAAAAAGCTTTGCGCAGGCATTATGCTCTGCCAGATGACCGCTATTTTATCTGGTGTAGCTTTGTTATATTTAGCTGTAATTGTAGTTATTCCTTCAAAAGAAGAACTAGAGTTAGGCTTTTCCACCACGCCCATCATGTGCACGACAGTCAAAGCTGAGGACATAGCTTTGCATGAGCCAAAAGGGGACAAAAAAGCCGAGTGTTCATGGGTGACGTGTGGTGAATGGTGTTTATCAGACACCGTCTCCCCGTGTATGCAAATCCATGTGCTAGCCAGAAACAACGGCTCCAAAGTGTCCTTTCACGATTGTGTTGACGTAATACAAGAGAGATGCTCAGGTCTCGACGCTAACTTAACCCAGCCATGGAAGTGTAGAAAAGGACAGTGCAAAAATCTGGACGGTCTCTTCAACTGTACCAGAGAAGGTAACAACGAGTGCCGTGAAATTACGTCTGCCTATGAGTGCAAGAAAACTGTTAGTCCAACATCGATCACTTGCACTGATGAGAAATGCGAGAAGCGCCTGCATGGCGTAAACTTGTGCACAAAAGGTGTTTGCAATGAAGTCAAGAATGTTAGTATTTATTGGAAAGATTGTGACAGATTATGTACTAATTTAACCATGGGCGATCGAAATACTGTAATCTTCAGCAAAGAAAGACTGTACGCCGCTAGCTGTGGACATGTAAACTCGTCGTCTGCTCACCAGGACAACAACACAATCGAGCTCCTCAATTCCAACCTCGGCTGGAAAAATAAAGCTAAAGTTGCGTTCATTTTCTGCACCTACGTCAAACATCAGAACGGTAACAAATTCTACGATCTCGTCATGGAGGATTGTTTCAATGGCACCGTGGGCGACGCTAATCGAGTCCAAAACGTTACAGATTTTCGCGATCTACTAAGCTATCACAAAGAACTGACATCAAGACCGAGTGAATTGCTCATCAACACGGAGGAATCCTTAGGAATTATGAACATCACTAAGCTTTTGATTAACCCCCAGGCGTGTTCGAACACTCTTAGCAGTGCATGCGCCAAGTTCTTCGAAGGCCATGCTGCAGATGGCTTGGATGGAACAACAGCAGATCGGTTTCCGTGCTACTACACTGATAAAAAACACGACTTCGTCATCGGCGTATACAACCCCCGAAATACTTTCATCTTTCTTCTGCTCGCCTCTGTAGTTCCCGGAGGTCTATTTATTTTTGCGTGCTTCATTCTATTCCTCTGTTCGAAGAGCGTGGGAGTGAACGATGAAGGCCATCTACATCTAACTCTTCTCAAAGGCGCAGGCAATGGAGGTAAAAGCGATCATGAGGACAGTGATTTCAACGACCCCTAATCCTTTCGACATCTGAGGGGTATCGTCCATCCTGGACTTTGAAGCCCTCAGAGTAGGTGACAAAATAAAGATTAATGCTTCGGCACCAACGCTTCCGACTTGCATGGACGTCCGATGTTAGCGGCTTAGTCTTGGTCTTGAGTCGCACGCACAGTTTCATTTCATCAATGATGCCGACGCTCTTTTTAGATTACTAAATCAAATCATACTAATGATCTCTTTCGGAATTGGTATTCATAATACATTTGAAACTTTCAATAAATATGTCCATTAGTATATTGTTGCGCCTTTTTTGAGGGTACATAGAGGATGATGAGTTTTCGCAAAATAATTGTTTGACGAGTAGAATCATTCAGAAAGCGATTCTTTATGCATGTACAATAAAATGGCATCCAGCGCCAAATCATTGTAGAAGAATGAGATGTTCAAATGAACATTCGCTTACAATAGAAAAAAAATGAGTTTATTTGAAGCATAAAATGTTTGCGTGCGATTTACTTTGCCCAAATTGCTTGCTCAAAAGTTATTTACTGAATGAAGTATCCAATTTTGTTCGTTGGTTAAAAGTATTGTAGACATGATGATTCGACTAGCTGCACTCAAGCATGCCGCTGATACATGTATTTACCGCGCTGGTCTGCGTTAGAAATAGGTTGCCTGTCATAGGTTTATGAACTATGAATATATTATCGCATCACTATCAAGAATCACGATAATCCGTATTAATCATCGCGAACACCAATAGCTTTGTATCAATAGTCCAGAGGGACAATCAATGTTATTGAGAGAAACTATGATTGTTTTTTTCATTTTTTGAGTACCCGATTCGTCGAACATTTTCGAATTTTCTCAAAATGTGTACCTTTATTCTTTCACCACTGCTTCACACGAGTTTAATTTCCGCTTCAAATTCCACAGAATTATGCAGTATCACAATTACTTTTTACTCACCATTGTTTCACTTTCTTATGCTTCAATTGAGCACAATGAAAACGTAAGAAATTCATGAAAGTTTTCTCCACAATGCACTATTTCAGGAAGTATTACGCAATCACTTTTTATTCCCAATGGAGCTTCCAGAGACCTCCAATTATTCAATATATTTCTCACTTCTTTAAATAATATGAAAAATAAAATAATGACTGCTTCAAATATATTTCACTGGAATTTAATGTCTTTTTCCTCCTGAAAAATGTACATTGTTCTATAAATGTGCAAGCTTTTTGCGTTTTTAAATTCTGATCGAGCTTCCATGTCTTTTAAGAAAGCTAACACAATTTGTATGCTTCTGAGTAACTTAAGCGAATTAAAAAACGGATTTACATGTACTCATAAATGAACTTTTAGTGGAAAAGTCTACGGATGTTACAGCGTAAAGTTTAATTAACATTTGAATACGACCGACAACGTGTTCCATTCCTAAACAAAAGCCTAAATTAGTTACTTGCATTATCGCAGTAACCTATTTGTAATTAGTACTATCTACATTTCACTAGATATTTTCTTTTAATATAGGAATATTTATCAGATTTTCCTATGATTTTATATGGGATTATATTGGACATTCATTTTATAGCCCGTTTTTTCTGGCTGCACAGATAATATTTCAGCAAAATATTTATTTAAATTTAGTATTATTTCTTTTAAATGTTCTAATCCGTCTTTTTCCCGTTCCTGCTGCCTGGATATGCGTTGATATGGTTATCATCTCAATCATCTTCGTGGGATTCAAACATGGATGCTGGCTATCGCTGGATGCATGTTTACGTTCAATATAAAACATGCACACGTTCTAAACGACACATTCAATTTTGCATTTATACTTCAATCTTTTATCACAAATAATATCGTATGGTTTATACATTTAACATTTGTTAAGTACATACAAATACATGCATTTAAGCTAAATCATTTACTTTTATTAAACATTTGATCTTCAACATTTATGTCATTTTATATATATTTGATAAATATTTGTTGGTTGATGTTCTTTATTGGATAATATTTTAAACTTGCCTGTTAAATTACACTATATATTGCCGCAACTTTTTAAAACTTTATATATAATTGGCATAACAGCTGTGAACGACCCAGTACAGTTTGATGAGCTCTTGTGACCGACTAGACAGCAAGAAACCCAGTCTGAAAAGGAAGCTTTGACACGACTGACAAACGAAAAATCTTCAAACAATTCACTGGATAAGAACCATAGTAGTGGATTAGAAAACACTTCTTTCCATTCCAATGAAACTCTTCCATGTTGATCACTAACATTTTTGTCGATTTAATCACTTTTTCTGCTTCTAGCAGCGATTTTGGTTCACAACGAACGTTTTTGCTCGTATGTTCCAAAATGCCTTGAAGTTCCAT
This sequence comes from Hyalella azteca, assembly GCF_000764305.2. Lineage (NCBI taxonomy): Eukaryota > Metazoa > Arthropoda > Malacostraca > Amphipoda > Hyalellidae > Hyalella > Hyalella azteca. The sequence goes on along the minus strand of NW_025943225.1, from coordinate 49,608 downwards.
GCACTCGCTATAACTATTTGCTTTATCCCACCATTGAGTTTTAATTACTTGCTTATTCACACCGAGATTTAAAGCTTTAAACTGTGCATGCAATCGCATTTTCTCATATTTCATTGTTGGGATATTTTAATCTAAATTATTTGACGTTTCATCGGGGTTAAAAATTTCATGTTTGTTCAGTTGTTGGAACAACTATTATTCGGAAAACAAACGATACACAGTAAAGTTACTGCACTTGAAGATAAGAATAGAGCTTTTTAAATGTAGTTGTATTTTTCTTATGCATATTGAACATTTAGTTCTCTTACTTTCAAAGCTTCATTGTTATCGTACATTTAGTACTCTTATTATCAAAGCTTCTTTGAAAAGTGCCTGAGTTGGTTTGATAACTAACAGCATGCATGTTGGTGTGATTTCCCAATTACCGTTGATTGCACAGAAATTCCAGCGTGATCAGTAACACCCACTGAAAATTTAATATTTTATTGTTGTGCCAGCAAAAAATTTTGAAAATGGCCGCAGGAGATTCTTTGGCGAAATTAAAGTATTATACAACCTTGACTCTAGGTCTCGTGGCATGCATGTCATGCTTTATATTTTTCTTCCTTATTCCTTTCATATTAGATCCTTCCGTGTCCACTCTTATGGCAGACTTCGACCCAGATCCTGTTGTTTGTAAAACTATCTTGACGGAGCACAACTACGGTATGAAAAACTGCTCCTGGTCATCTTGCAAGAACGGTTGCACCGTGGATCAGTATGAATGTGACCGAATTTTCGTCAACTACATGGCAAAGAAGTTTGAGGATTTCGAAGGGACTGAGTACTACGAAGATGATGACGATATCTGGGTGGTTAAAGGTGTCCCAATTTTCGTGAACATCAAAGGTTGCGGTTACCCTCCTCAAACGAACTGTACCATTTACGCTGACGAATTTGGCCCAGTTGGTTCGATCTTTCCTTGCTACTACTCCAGAGTTCGACCTAACCTCGTCATCACAGACTATTCTTGGGAAGGCGCCGTGCATCCTATGATCATGGCATTGATCATCCCAAACCTCATTACTGGAGTGTCGTTAGGCTTGCTCAGTTACTGGTGGTATCCAGGATGTCAAAAGAAAGAGAACTCTTATGAAATTCCTCCGGATCAGCAGAGTCAGCAAGATGGTGAAGATGAAGATAAGGAAGATGACGAAAAGAAAATCGAAGATGGAGATGGCGGGACTGAGAAAAAGAAACTGGCTGAAACTAAAATAGATATAATTTCCGAAGATCAGAAGAAAATGAACAGCCTTGCTGGTGTCGAAACTGAGAAGTAAGTAATATATATGTTATTAATCATGCGTTACTTTGATGAGGAACTGTCTGCCAAGGTTGTGATAAAGTTGATTTTTTAGATTTTTTTTGGGTTATCAATTAATTGAAAGTTTACTCGTGCTTGCAATTGAAATCTATATTTTTAGTGACTCGATGCAAGGCACCGCTACCTAGGCTAAACTAAAATTTGAGTTAGTATAATTTCAGTTGAGGTTTTATAAATTTTAAAGACCGATAATGTGGCGATTGGCTAATTTCGATGTAGTCAAAGTGACCAAAATTTGCAATTTCATTGAACTTTCTTATCCACATACGTTTTTTAGAAATGAATTCCCTAGTGTATATAGTATCCCATTCAGTATTACGTCCATCACAAAGTGCTTTCCTGATAAGAAGTAGGCTATATAGAGGCTAATGAAGTTTTTCAGTTAGCGCGATTTAAAGCATCTAATGTGTATATATCCCTACATAATATCACATCAAGCATCAAGAGTTTATAATAAACCTTTATGTGTGAGATACCCAACTAATAACTCGAGGCGCAAACGAGAAAATTAATTGAATGACTTTCTGATGCAAAGCCCGAGTCCCGAATGCATATTACTGATAACAGAATTTTTATAATTCGACGTGGTTCTCCGCGTCTGTTAACTGGATGGTACCGAGCAGGAAAGAATGACCAGATGACGGAGGACAACATAATACTAATACCACAATTTTAATAATTCTATCCGTCTGGTAACTGGATGCTACCGAGCAGGAAAGTGTGACCAGATGACGGAGGAAAACATAATACTAATACCAGAAATTTACTAATTCTATCCGTCTGTTAACGGGATGGTACCGAGCAGGAAAGTGTGACCAGTTGACAGAGTACAGCATAATACTTAATACTAATACCAAAATTTTAATTATTCTATCCGTCTAGTAACTGGATGATACCGAGCAGGAAAGTGTGACCAGATGACGGAGGACAACCATAGCTACCACGCAAGCTGCCACCGCTCAGGACCAACAGAAGTCGTGTTCATCCTCAGGCTTTGGGTGAGGAAAGCGCGCTACAGCCCGGCCCCAGTCAGGCGTTCACGGCGTCTACCTCTTCTCTGCAGAAATTCTAGTTGGAATAATATTCGTCTTACTTCACTACATTTACCACTGTTCAAAGCTTAGTGTTGTAATAGTTGTGATGAAATTTCACTTTTTGAACCTTTAATCAAACGTTCACGATGAAACAATTCTCATGCAACTTCACTGTAGACACTTTTGTTCAATTATTTTAGTTAAAATTCTGATCTAAATTCAAAGTATCCACACCTGTACACGTATCCTGGATGATTTCATGCATCAACTTTATATCGGATAATTATTGTATCATGAAGACCACGGAACAATTTCATTAGAAATTATTTCAACTGTGACCATATTAGTCGAAATATTTGGAAGTAAATGCAGGAACTCGGCAATTCATTTTTAGTTAAATATTACTTTCATGTGGATCGTAATCACCATGTGGTTGTTTGTCTCAAAAAATTGTTACATTTAACACTATGAAAAATCCTCGGCAATTATATACTTTAAGAAAATTTACTATCTTCACTCTCTACATATATGCCTTTCGATGCATCTACGCGATAATATTTCGATGCTAATAATAATATTACTTAAGAAAATAAATACTTGAGATAATATAACCTTCAAACATTTCTTTGAATCTCAATGTAAGAGCTCATTGATTTTTCCGTCGTAGGGCTTTCATTAGTTACCAGAGTTGTGGCCTTGAAAAGTAAATCAAAAAGTTTCATGCATAATGGCCTGTCATTACATCTCTTTTTGAATACCCTATATTTATTCCTTAATTTTGTATTCAAGCTGATTATTAAAGACTGGTATAACCCTTTTGTGATTAATCTTAATATTTAAAAAATCATGAAGTCCATTTGTTAATTATGTTGAAAACTTTTGGCTAAACGTGATCCTAATTATCGGAACCAAATATGAAGTAATTGAATTCACTTCCGTTCCACTGATACCAAACGAGATGAATGGTTAGGCAAGGTTTGCCCGAAGCTATAACTATCACAATTTTCAGAACCATCGAAGTACATGGTAAGTTAACGTGAAGATTTCGATGATTATCTCGATTACTAATTCAAAATGTCGCACAATATCTTGCGTACATAAAATAACAGATATCATACGAAAAGGCCATCAGTTCGAAGTGATGTCATATACTTCATTATTGGTTCAAACGGTATGGACACTTTGTTGGTTTAGTTAGCTCTGCATTTGGAATTTTTTATGAACCAGAATTAGCCTACAACAATAATGTTTAACATACTACCCCTGCTGCTGGTACTTTCAAATGGCAGCTAAATGCGATTAATTAACTATTCTCTTGCTTGGTTATTGTTTTCCAAAAATCTTATTCTGCTAAACAATGCAAAAAGGCTAAATATTTTTAATTATAATCGTTGGATTTATAAGCTGTTCGATGTTGGCCGAGCTGAACTATAGTTCTTTTTATGCATTCAATTTTTAACTGAGTGGCATGAATATTTCTTATTGCCTTGCCCTCTTAAATACAGAATTATACATCCAGCCTCACCCAGATGGGAAAGCACAAAAGTGTTTGGAAATAATTCAATGAAGAATTTTATAAGCTTACATGGCAGAAAAGTAACATAAAATTCACGGTCCTGAGAAGTTTACATGAAGACATATACGCGCCCATAACAAACACATGAATGGCGCGTAACAATACACATGCATGGCGCGTAACAATACACATGCATGGCGCGTAACAATACACATGCATGGCGCGTAACAATACACATGCATGGCGCGTAACAATACACACGAATGGCGCGTAACAATACACATGCATGGCGCGTAACAATACACATGAATGCGGACGGTGGCAGTGCGATGGCGGTTGTCCTCCTGGAGTCTTTGGTTCGAGTCTTTGCCATGAATTCCTAGAAATTCTTGTTATTTATTCCCGTTAATTATTTATATTATCATAAGGTGAATGTTCGAACTGTGTAAGATGTACGTACCGAACAAGAGTGAGCGTATGTGTTATTTTGAAAACTTATAGAATGTTACAGCAGAGAATGTAGAATTTTATTACTGTTGCCTGAATTAAAAGAAAAGACGATATTGCTAAAAACATAATATTATCTATTTCATAGCGTGACTAACTAAAGTTTGTCATAAAATATTATTGAATTACATAACTATTAAGTTTGAACATGTCAGAAAATCTGTATTTAACATGTGATGGATGCAAATGCAATGATGAGTAGCGCTTGAAGTTCACCTAAGTAAAAACTATTCCAAATCTTTGAACTTTTGAATTTGAGAAATTGCGGCAGAGAATTCAAATGGTAATCATTGATAGAATAGAATCAAAATTATAAGTTGTTAATCATTGCACGGCACATACGGCGGATGCTGCTTCACAATATTATTCCCAATTAGTGCACAGGTAACAATGCAATTACTCCCATTACTTAGGTATGCAGACCGCAGTTACTGAGGAATGTTATGGCTTTGATACACGCACATGTGACTTGTTTCCGTCTAATACTAGCGCTAAACTTTCTCGTTATTCTGCAATGTTTTGTTTAAATTTAAAGTTTTAAGCAGCACCTGATATTTTTTGTCTGTTTGTTATATGCTTGCAAGTTATTGTAAATAGATACAGTATATATGCTTACTATTTGCGATTATCTACATATTTTTTAATATGCGTGTTACGCTAAGATCTCGATTGCACAATCCACTGTACATAAATGAAAGCATTTCCAACCCTACGCGTTATCTTACTTATAACTTCCGCTTTAACTTTGTGCCTCGAAAAACTGACTATATCGCTCGGGCCACGCACCTTTATATTATAATAATAGAATTTAACCATATAAGTATTCTATCAGTCACCGTTTCTTCTGAATACTATTTATGGTCCATTTAACCATATAAGTATTTATCAGTTACAGTTTCTTCTGAATACTATTTATGGTCCATTTAACCATATAAGTATTTTATCAGTTACCGTTTCTTCTGAATACTTTTTATGGCCCATTGTTCGTTTGAACACTCATTATTGGTGCTGAATTAGTTGCAAATAGCGCTGAATATTCGAGGGTTAGCCACCGATGATACGCTCATTACGTTTTATATTGTTGAACGGAAATAGAATTTTCATCAATTATGCACCCGTAAAACAATCATTGTCGTCCCATTATTTGTAAGAGTTAGACTCGGGATTGTATCAGTATTTCATTTGAATATTATATCAATCACTTATAATGTATGTTTACTACTTTCATCATGCGTGATATGAAGCTATTAGCGAAATAGTTGGATTTTATTGCAATTGCTTCATGCAATTGATGGATCTTAATTGTACTTCATCGTCGTTAGGTACAACTTCTGGTGACGAGACAGAGGCAATCACGTCGTTGTCGCACGTCATAAAATATTAAGAACGTCAAACATTATTATTACTTGCTTAATGTTCTTGTATTTCAATATAATTCTTCGTCCATTATCTTGCTTATTAATCTTTCTAGTCGATTTTATTTTTGGACTGCGCAGTTCTTAATTAAAAATTTTAAGACCTGTTTTCCAGATTCCCTTTGATATTACCTATTTCACTTTTATTTTTTAATATTTTACAAATTTTATCGTCTGTTATTAGCAAAAGAGAACACAAGGCTTTCGTGTTTAGATAAGAATTAATAAAAGGAGCCAGCAATACTATTCCATCCAGCAGGACAAATCTTTAATTTATTCTATTCCCAGCCTGGCTTATTTACTGGCCAAATCTGAATTGTTTTCATTTAATCAATGAGTAATGTAATTTCGTTCGCAATCCACCTATTCGAATTACCTATTAGATTGATTATTCGAATTTATTGCCCGAAATAAAGTTTTGTTGCTTGCCGTGGCCGTACGATAGCTAAGAAAAAATATCTAGGCATTTCCTCGATGTCGTTTCAAAATTTCTGTACTTCACTTTTCGGTCAGAAATTTTCTGCATCATATTCGTTGACAAATTTTTTTATAAGCGGTGATATTAAACTTTAAATGCAAACTAATCATTCTAAGTAACTTTTAATTATAAAAATACTGTACAACACTATCTGGATTATTTACGATGCACTTTATTGATTTAGAACATTATCCGTAATTCAGCAGATTAAAAAACCGTAATATTTGGTCAAATTTACATTGCGCAACGAGTAGGATGAACCACTGGGAAAAAAGTCAGTACTTTCGAAGTGCAAGTAAAAATTTTAGTTACTTTTAATTTTTTAAACTTGGCCTTGCCACTGACAACGAAATGAAAGCAATATAGTCCATTTGAGCAAATAAACAGCATTGTTTGTTTGATACTTACTTCTGTTGGTTATTTTTCTAGCAAGTGGAAGTTATTCAATGAAACGAACCGGTTTCTAAAATATTCTGTAATATTTATTAGTCGCTGTATCACAGGGCCAGAAATTAACTGAAAACGTTCTAAATAATCAAAAAAAAAAGTTCAGTAGAACCAAAAAGTTCAGTAGAAGTTATCATCAAGAACGTTAAGTTATTGTTAACTGTCTCACGCCTTAATGCTTATTGTTAGCTTACTTGAGCTTCCTACTCTCTTGTATTTATTGAATTTGTAAAGTTCTTTGTTTATAAATTTTAGTCACATTACTCGAGCACATTTTAATTGTTGCTCGCTTCACTGCGTCCGTCTATTCTGTGATCATTTACTAACTAAGAAATTCATCGTCCTGTAATCATGCCATTATTATTATATTGAAAAATATACTCGTTTCAATTCGCGTTGAAAACTTTATGCGCTCTATGAATTACTGGAACTATTTCTATTAGTCTGCTAATAATTGAATTGTTCGACTTACCTTATTTTAGGTTTCTAAAAAAATTATTTACAGTATTTCGTATGCTAATTTTCATAACAAATTTGCTAATTGGCACTAGTGTGATTGTTCATTTAATAAATGTATACATTTATATTAATTAAATTCTAGAGTCGAAATTATTATCAATACATGAGTTTAATGAACCACGATTACATCGTTCGCTATACAGTTCGTAACTGTTATTTAGTTCGGTGAATGGGTATTCATTATTACCAGAACCAAAGGCTTTCTTAATCAGTGTACCAATCACCCGGTTAGTAAAATACAATTGCATTTTTCTTTATTATATTGTCTTTGTCTTGAATAATTGCCCTTGTTTTATATTGAGTGATATTTTTCATTAACATATTACGTGGAGCGACCAAATCTGTGCTTTTCTATTCTGTGCATGAACTTCTCTGCGATCGCTTTTACGCATAACCTTTCTACACCATATTTGCAATAAATTTGCTCAAACGTCTATGTAAATTTCATTTGATCCTAAGATTGAAAAATTATGCCAATGAAAATGAAAAAAAAAACAAAGTCCTGCTAAACAATCATTTTATTTCTTGTAACATCATAACGCGAAAGAATATTCAGATGAAGAAGTCTGCATTCGTTTGCGTGCGTTGACTAACATACAACGCAATAGAAGACAGTGTGTTTGATTATTAAATGAATATTTATTAAGAGGAAATAATGACAATTATGTGTGTAGGAGTTGAGTAGTTGATTATCGCAGGGTCATAGAGATTAGATCAAAGACTATCAGTCTCTTACGAGTACGAGGTCACACATAGAATGATGCTTTAGGTTATACAGGAAACACCTTTTTGATTTACGCCGTTTTAGTTGCGGTAAATTATTAGAAAATATTACAAGTTCTTGTACAATAAATTCGATTGAGTTAATTCAGTATATTAACTTCTTATTAAATGTTGACTTTTTAAATTATTCGCAAGTTTCAGTTTTAGTCGGTTGTTTGGTAAAGCTAAATAAATAATTTTTCAATTAGCTGGTAGACGTCATCTGATTTCAATTAGATTTTGATTACCATATCGTGTAAATATGCTTCGGGTTTTAGTCCCAAACTAGGAATGGAGGTTTCAAATCATCAGTTTATAATTAACGCTTCCATATTTAGAGTATCTTGCGTCTACTTTCGGAATTAAATAAAAAATTAAAATTGTTATAACGTTCCTTATAATCTAAAATTAGGCTATGTTAAAAAAGTTTATTTATCTCTTTGGTAAGAAAAAAGCAATGCCTCTAATAAGAAATTTAGATTCTTATTTACATGTCACTAAGAAATGCAGTCTAAAATACGGAGAAATAAATAATAAAGTATGAATTTCAAAAAGTTGGGATCTGAGGGAAACCTTAATGCTGAATTGATGCAAATTTACGGAATCATTTAAGCTAAAAATCAAACGTAAATCTGAGGAACCGTTCGAGGTAAAATTATGGTGAATCGAAGAAATCTTTTGTGGTAATATATGTATATCGAAGATAGCATTCAAGGTGAAATGAATAAGATTCGAACGAAGCATTCGAAGTAAAGCTCAAATTGGTATTCAGTTAATTTAGAAACATTTTTCCTATGGAAAATGCTGTCTCCAAACCAGAAGAAGCTCTGATCTAATTAGTATGAACTAATTATGTTCCTAATATTGTTCTCAATTATGTTAGTAATATTCTTCTCAGCAACAAGACTCTCTTATCTTGAATTTATCTCTAAGTATGGCGTAGTAGATTGTGAAGGATCGCCTGTAGTTTCTTTATGACCTCTGCATTAGTTATTGTTTGGTCCTGATCGTTGGGACACTCACAGTCACACACATCCCCACCATGTAAGCTCACACTACCACCGAATAGACTATTGAAATTATACATATTTTTTATTATATTAGATTATATTTACCTAAATTTCAAGAAATTTTTTATCCAAGCTCTGAAGAATAATTGTAGAATTATATCGTGCAATATCTGAACAAGAAACACTCGAGAAGAGTCATTAATCGAATTCTAACATTCCAATTTATTCGCAATTTTAAGAAAAATAAAAGTCGAATAAATTGTTTGTTTGCTACTCCATCATAAGAGGTAAAAGATTTATTCATAACCCTAACAAAATTCGGGTTCCTCCTAGGCTTCTGCTCTAGAGTCACTACACTCAGTTTAAAGTTATATTTGGTCTGCCTGGCCACTCGATCGAAATCAGTTGCGGTCAGAATCTCCATTTCGACTTAATAGGCGCCTGAGAGTGTAAGAAAGTATGGGAGAGTCAAGTCTCGCCGCGCGTGCGAGATGCCCAGAGGATTTTATTCAAACATTGAGCGAAGAGAAAATTGAACGAAGAGAAAATTGAACAGAACAGAATCTCTAACAAAAATCGGAGCCGCCCAGTCTTCGGCCGAATAGTCGCTACGCTGGGCGTAAATTTATTCTGGGTATGCTTCGCCACCCTGTATAAGGTCTGCTTGGCCACCATCTGGTCTAAATCTTCTTTTCGACTTTTTAGTCGCCTGAGAGTATGACAAGAGTTGGCCGATCCGAGTCATACCGAGCTCGCAAGCTGTTCAGAGGCTGCCGACGTGGAAATAGAGAAGCCGATGAAGCCCATATTCCTATAGGCGGCACCTAATGCAGAATCAGCAAGCATCTAAATTTTGTTAGGGGTCTGACCCGTATCTGAAATTTGTTAGGGAATACGATAAGGCCGTATCTTCTTAATCCTTCTTTCATTGCTGAAGGATTACTTAACTATTGTCGTTTTATTTCATCAAATTTTTAATAAAAATTCAATTTCAGAGATCCATACAAGGGCATGAATAGGACAAATCTGAATGGTATCAGTGATAAAAACAAGAATGGCTAACTGGCGCATGCCTCTCCGATGGTGCATTTGGCTTCTGCTAGTTGTCCTTCGGCCCAACCATGGTGAGTAATGGATGGGTTTCGGATCTATATCGATATTTTAACTAGTTTGTTTTTATGTTTGATGAAACTAAAATGAAAGCTTGGCACCACAAATGCAATCTTCTATTCTTTGCTTCTCTGCCGAGGAGTTCAGTAGTGTCCTGTACATAAAGGAGTTCATAAAGTGCCCTGTACGCCAACATAATCATATGTATATTATCTGGTTCAATAAACATTTTCCTTTTAAATTAATATTTGTGGATTACCCTAATTAAGGGATTACCCTGAGCAGCGCTAGGGTAATCTGTAAATGCTGTACAAATAAGTCTGTTGGGATAATTATTTCTTTCTAATTAACTCAAAATTGCGTGAGTGAAATACACAAGTAAAGTAGATGTTTGACTTTCATTAGTAGGATTAGTAACGTTCACAGTTGGAAAGTAGAGCGTCTTGAACATCAACGAATAAAGCAGGAGCATACAGGACAGAAAAATTTATAGGTGTGTTCGAACATTATTAATATTAAATAAACTGTATAAAATACTAGCAGGTTAGCCTATTGAAATTGTTCGCTCAGAAGCTGCAGGCTCCTGCGTCGGTCGCGACTACGGCTTCGGCAGCATCGTGTGCGTGGACACGATCGAACACTGCGGCTTGCCCGGCGTGTTGCCCGCTATGGCCAGTAACCAACTACTCATGGTCACGTCTGACAAGGCGGGACTGCGGTGGCAAGAAACCTACTACCAGTGGAAGACTTTTCGTGGTGAGAACAAGATATATTCGGCAATTCTGTCCACGAGGGGATTTAATTGACTGAAAGACATCGTTCCAGATGAAGTTACAAAGATGGGCTGGGTGGCCCAGTGGTTACAATTCAAAGTACCAAGATCGCAGCAGTGAGTTTTGGGTTTGATCAGAGCTACCTGCGACAGTTCTGGTCAAAATCGGCGAGATGGCCGGGCGGTCCATCACAGAGAAATTTAAGCACTGAGTTGCGTGTTCGAGACCCGCAACAAGCTGAGAAATTTCTGCGATGTTCAGAATCATCGGCAGATCGAATGGCCTAATTAAAGCTGACACGGACATTACCATTACAACGATAATAAAACTATTAAGTAATGATAGATCTCGATTGCCAGGAGATTTTTGGACAGCGCCAAATTGACCTTAGGCTCGATTGAAGAAGTGTTTGTGTACTTTTTTAATGAAATGATTCGTTTGTTTTTGTTCTCAAATATTAATATCACAACAATAAAATTAACAGTAACATTGTAAAATTTTATATAATGCATATAGATAGTTTGTGCTAACTTATTGGACGTTAATTTAACTAATAATTTACGCAAAGAAACGGAGATGACTATTGTTGTCCTTATATCTTCAGCAGAGGAGTCGGTTGAGACGAGAGCAGAGTCGGTAAAGCTAGGCAGTCACACAGCTTCGGTTCAAGCTCTACCAGCTACACTGAAAGCCGACAAAGGATCTTCTCGTACTAAATCAGCAAGCGAGAGTGCTGATGTGATGCCGTCAGTACCTAAATCAGCAAGAGAGAGTGCTTATGCGATACCAACAGTACCTGCATCAGCAAGAGAGAGTCCTAATGTGATCCAATCGGTACCTGCATCAGCAAGCGAGAGTGCTGATGTGATACCATCGGTACCTAAATCAGCAAGAGAGAGTGCTGATGTGATACCATCAGTACCTAAATCAGCAAGAGAGAGTGCTGATGTGATGCCGTCAGGAGCTAAATCAGCAGCTGAGAGAGGTGATACTGTACTGTCTCATGACAATTTGGCCTCAATGAGTAGCAAATCCAGGATATCAATAACGGAGCTGGAAAAATCGAAGAACCTGTCAGCATCAGCTCGAGTTGAGTCAGCCAACGAGAATGCTGACTTGGAAACTCGCCTATCTGATTCAACAAAGTTAAATGATGATCCGAAACTATATCAACCTGACTTGCCGTTAAAAGAAGCTTTGGTCGTATCATCTCAAAGTGAAGCAGAAAAGTTAAGCGTGGATTCAGTCCCATATTCAATCGAGTCGGCAAAAATAATCACATACGCGGGAACATCCCAAAAAGACTTAGTGTCAGCAGCGGCTGAGTTAACACGAGGAAGCTCTGACTCAGGACCATCTCTAGCTGACACACCAGCTTCAACGGCGGAGTCAACACGAGTAGTAGCTGAGCCAGCCCCAGAAGTTACTCTGACATTGGATAGGTCTGAGCGTTACCAAACAATCGCTGGTTTTGGAGGCGCGTTCACGGATGCTGCAGCGCTTAACATCCTTACCTTGCCGCGGCCACTGCAAGACTGCATAGTCAGGTCAGAAATTGGTCATTATTTGTTCTTAATTGTTACCAGGAAGTATGAAAATGTTCAACCTTCGAATATGAAACCATATCGTTTCACATTCTCAAATTTTTTCTCATAGCCCATAATTTATACTAAATCTGTTGCAATTAAGCCTTCAATTCTTTTCCTGACGTTGCTTCGAATGCCATGCGTTTTTCCTGTTTCTCACTTAATTAATACATACGGAAATTTATCGGATATGAGTGTGGCCTCCAAAGCTACTGTTAAAACCGATATCACTTACCTTACTACGAAATGGCAATATTTATCACTGAGTTCAATATGCAATTTTTATCCGAAGTCTTGTCGCCGTCCTAAGTAGCTCTGAAGGGTTTCAGTATGACTCAGGTCTAACTTCGGCCTTGAACGGCTGCAATTTAATTTAGGTCCTGCTTCAGACCTAGAGAGCTCAAGTTCGCCTCAAGTCCAACTTCGTTCAAAGGCCTTCGTTTCTGAATTTCGTTTACAGTTCGTACTTCAGCCCTGAAGGTCTTCAGTATTCCATGGGCCGCGTTCCTATCGGAGGAGCAGACTTCAGCGTGCGAGCTTACACCTACGACGACCTGGACGAAGGGCAGACAGATGAGGACCTCAAGCACTTCACCCTCCAGAGGGAGGACATCCAGATGAAGGTGAGCAAGCACTTCACCCTCCAGAGGGAGGACATCCAGATGAAGGTGAGCTAGCACTTCACCCTCCAGAGGGAGGACATCCAGATGATGGTGAGCTAACACTTCACTCTCCAGAGGGAGGACATCCAGATGATGGTGAGCTAACACTTCACTCTCCAGAGGGAGGACATCCAGATGAAAGTGAACTAGCACTTCACCCTCCAGAGGGAAGACCTCAGGAGAGGGTGTGGCGGACCTCATCCTCTAAAGATAAAGAATTTCTAGAAATATAGTTCAAGGAATTATTGGTTCCGTTCGCATGCAGATGTTGAACACTTTTACCTCAACTGAACGTCAAAACGACGACATCTAAAATAGGTTTCACTGACAATCTGATAGATGTAGCTTGTGCACCTTGTAATTCAAACATTTGAAAGAATAATTTCCTGACGAAGAAACGTACGTTTGATTTGATCTCATTTTTATCGTTCACATCTAAATTCCGAAACGAAGATTACGAAAAGTAATCAGGTTGCTTTGTTCCAACAATCAAAATTTCAAGCTTGAGTTAACCGCATTACAATCATTACATTACAAAACATATAATTTTACTTGACATTTTATGTAATTTGTTCATGCAGATCCCGCTGATCCAAGCAGCGTCTCGTGTACGTGGTTCGTCTGGTCCTCTGAAGCTCGTGGCGTCCGCGTGGTCAGCCCCGGTGTGGATGAAGACTGGACCGAGTCTGGATGGCAAAGGGAAATTGCAGAGGCAATACTGGGCTGTCTGGGCTCAGTATATCCTTAAGTGCGTTTATATGAAGCCTCTGTACTGCGGCCTTATTTCAGCAATACTAATAGCGTTGATTAGGCCATTAGACCTGTCGCTGATTCTATACATATTTCAGCTTATAACTTTATTTCAGCAACACTAATAGCGTGGATTAGGCCAGTAGACCTGTCGCTGATTCTAAACATATTTCAGCTTATAACTTTATTTCAGCAACACTAATAGTGTGGATTAGGCCAGCATATAGACCCGTCGCTGATTCTGTACATCGCAGAATTTTAATTTTTTTTTGCTGGTCTCGCAAATGCAATTTATGCTCCAATTTTGCCGTGATTTACCGCCCGGCCACATTGCTTATTTTGACCAGAACTGTCCCAGTGAGCTGGGTTCGAGCCAACAACTCCCTGCTCGAATTCATGTTATACTTTGAACTGTAGCAGTGAGCCATCTTACCCACTCGTTTGAACTTAAATAATGTTATTTTATGAAGGGTACTCCAAAAATAGGTGATTTCTCGAATACTTAATAAGATAATCCGGTTGGTTTAGGAAGTAATTGCTGCATATCCAGTAGCAGTTACTTTAAAGTAATGTGGTCTGATAGAAAACATAGATCATTTGAGAATTGACATGGATAAATACTTTATTTTTGTGGTTTTATATCTTGACGTGGTGTTTATTTAGTGGCAATAAAAATACGCCTCAAATTCTGTAGGAATTATTTATGGGATCAGAATACTGTAACTGGAATATTCTGAGGTGATCTTAGTTAAGAAAACTTTTATCTCGTGGCTTCGCTTGCATTCGTTTTTGTTCACTTAAAAGTTTCCTTTAGTTTGTTTTCGGTTGTACAAAATGGTACCAACTAAAATAAGAGGTAAAAGATTTTTGCTCATTCTACTTCATACTACGTAAGCTAGAGCATTAAGAAACAAATAAATATTATTCATTTCATGAAGATTATATGACGTGAGTACGATATTGTTCGTGATATTGTGCCAATTGATCCAGCAGAATGCTACAGCACTAATTTTAAATATAAAATATTCAATTTTGGTAAAAATAGTTCTTATGAGCACAGAAAAAGCCAATCATAAAGACCACTTTAAAATTATATTGATTCGAACATATTATCCTGATTCGAAACAAATTCAATCGAAACAAATTCAATACCAACCTTCTACATGGCTTTTTGTTGCTGCGAAATTTCATAGTGAAACTTCGCAGTATTCGAGGTAAAAATCTTAAATTATTGATAATAAACTTAATATTAAGATTTCGTTCGTGTTCCAGGTTTCTGAAGGAGTACCGGAAGCGCGGTGTGGAATTCTGGGCAGTGACGGCGCAGAACGAACCTACGGACGGTCTTATCACAGACTTTCCTATTAACGCCATGGGGTGGACAGCTCTAGAACAGGCAAGATAAGCTCTAGAACAGGCAAGATAAGCTCTAGAACAGGCAAGATAAGCTGTAGAACAGGCAAGATAAGCTCTAGAACATGCAAGATAAGCAGCTCTAGAACAGACAAGATAAGCTCTAGAACAGGCGAGATAAGCTCTAGAACAGGCGAGATATGCTCTAGAACAGGCGAGATAAGCTCTAGAACAGGCTAGATAAGCTCTAGAATAGGCAAGATAAGCTCTAGAACAGGTAAGATACGCTCTTGAACAGGCAAGATAAGCTCTAGAACAGGTAAGATACGCTCTTGAACAGGCAAGATTAGCTCTAGAACAGGCAAGATAAGCTCTTGAACAGGTAAGATAAGCTCTAAGACAGGCAACAAATCCTACAGTAAGAAAACTGTTATGGACGAAATATGTCATTGTTTCTGTGTAGAAGACACGACGAGACAAAAAAAATTGCCAGAGCATGTAACAATTCTTCCATTTTAATAAAAATGGCTACGTTTATCATCGCTTATGATGAGCGAAATATTTGTTATAATTTCTTGCACAGATACGGTGGGACAAAACGTTTCAAAACAAGCGATGGGTTAAACATTTTTTCTTTATTTTAAAGTGTATTAGATCTTTCATTAATAAAAAGTATATTATGGTCCCCGTTGTAATAAATGCAATGGGACGGGTGGCTCTGGATCTCGCAAACATTTTCCCAACTGATGAAGATAGGAATGAAAATAGTTCGAAGAGTTTTGTATATTTTTTCTTTCTGCCATTAATATTCTTTTACTTTAGTTCTCTCTTCCATTCGAGTATCTCTAGAGATCATTCTATACTAGACTTCATACAAATCTATATATCAGATTATGTATGCTACGAAAAATCTCAAATTCGTTGTTCCCTGTACTGGCGACAGGCCGAGTGGGTGGGCCACTTCTTAGGTCCCACTCTCGAGGCCGAAGGCTTCAACGACACCAAAATTTTTGTATTGGACGACAACAGGATCGCCTTGCCGCACTGGATGGACGTTGTGCGTATCATGGGGGGGGGAAACAATGAGTTAAATTATGCATAAAAGAAGAGGTTGTATGAAGTCTAGTAGTCTAACTAAAGCAATATTAATTCTTCTATATGTAAAATTCGCTTGTTATCGGGTTCATTCAAGCTAAACGTACTTGAGTTTGATGCATTTCCGTCCAATATTTATTTAATGCATGTATATTATCTACTCATTTGCCTGATAAATAACTATCCTCTCACATACTCGTGTTCAATATAATATTGTTCTCTATTAATATGCATAGGGCTGCAGAGAAGTTCACTTTAAATAACAGCTATCACATACTCGCATGCATGACATAAAGTTATATTTATATAAGATGATGATATATAAATTTAATGTGCAGATGGCTGCTGACAATTTAACCGCTCGGTTCGTGTCGGGCGCGGCAGTTCACTGGTACGTAGACTTCCTTGTGCCGGCCTCCGTTTTGGATGAAACAAACAGCCGCTACCCGCACTGGCCTATTCTCTACACTGAGGCTTGCACAGGTCAAATCCTAGTATAAAATATTATTCTTTATTATTCTTAATATTCGGCAAACCATTACCAGTCAGTATTTTGCCTCAGCATTAGTTGAAATGTAATTCAGGTTGTATTCAGACTCAGTTTTTAATAATTTTTTGCGATTGATGCAAATTCGGTTTAAACTAAATGAGAAGTACACACTTTTGTATTCGAGGTCACACTTAAAACTAATTTTACCTATAATACGCGCATGCAATAGTTTATTGTATCATATCTACGCATGGTACACGTTCGGTGCCAGGGATTTATCGATCCACAAAAATGAAGGACATACAGTTCCTGTATTTTATGTTTTTTTGGATCACGTATTGAAAATATAAATGTTGATATTAGTAATAATAAATTTAACAAACAATATCAACAATAATAGCAATATTAATTTAATATTATTATTATTATTATTAGTATTTATTATTAATATTAAATATTAATATAAATTTTAATGTTACTGTTAATTTAATATTATTATTGATTGAATAATAATATTATTTTATTTTTTAAAAAAACACAAATAATAAAAGATTAGTTTAAATGCGCAGGTCAGTGGCCGTGGCAGCCGCTGAAGGTGGTCCTCGGTAGCTGGCAGCGAGCGCAGTATTACATAGACGACGTTATTGATGTCAGTCTAACTGTTATCAGTCAGTAACTTGGGCTTAATTGTTAATTATAAATGAAGAGCATTTATTTGTAAATAATTAAATTTTCTTCAATCTTGGTAGTAGGTTTCTGTAAGCAATTAATCTTGCCATAAATCAAATGTAAGAAATGATCGAAATAAGTAACGATGAAATCGTACACACAATGATAAATCAATCTAAATGGGATTCTGAAATAAAGGCAGAAAATAATATGATAATACTAAACGTCGCGTTATTTTAATAAGCAATAAATATATATTAATAACTATATACACTAAAAAAGAAATGAAATTGTTATTTATGAAGATGAACTCTTATTGCTGCCTGACGGCGAATTTTGTAACAATTATAACAGTAATTTTTTCCATTATTGTTGAGTGAGTTGATCAATATTGAACACAATGCAGACTCTGAACCACTGGGCGGTGGGCTGGATAGACTGGAACTTGGCGCTGGACACAAAGGGAGGACCGAACTGGGCTAAGAACTTCGTGGACGCGCCTGTCATCGTCAATGCGGTGAAGTTGATACAATTTCAAATCTTGTGTAATTATTTTGAATGTCCATAAATCAATTCAATTTTTAAATTTCGTATTTGTCATCAAATTTTTATTTATTTTATCAAAGATGTAGCAAAGAATATACGAAGTATAAAATATTTATGACCAATTTTAGAATTTCTCTTTTACATGGTAAAGACAGTAGTGCTAGTCTTATTCTTTTTGATGATAAGACTAGTACAGAATATAGAAAATTTAATTACAATGAGAACCAACTATCAAAAAATGTACGAAAGTGAGAAAACGTCGAAAAAATAACATCGTTGATACATAAATTTTTTCGACTACCTCTTTCACCGCTCCACTGCTGTAATTTGAAGCCCTGATTTGTTGGAAAAAACGAGAACAAAGTTTTTTCTCTTCATTTTGGCTATGACAATATAAAAGAAATTGGACCATGTAAATTATTCATTGCGAGGTGGTTAATAGTAACTATTCAAGATAAATCGAAGTAATCAGGATGACGTTCTTGTCCACTCAGTAAATCAACATTGAATAATTTTTTCTTCTGTACTACGCATTCTATTAATAAATATTATGCAAATAAATGGGAGAAATAATATTTCGGTTCTGTGCAGGGTGTTCAGGAAGTGTACAAGCAGCCCCTGTACTACGCCATGGGCCACGTAACAAAGTTTGTACAGGAAGGCAGTGTGAGGATCGGCCTTCAGTACACCGCGGGGACAAGCGAAGCTACCAGAGCTACGGAGCTACCGAACACACTGCGCGCGACTGCCTTCCTGAGACCCGATAACTGTACGACTATTGTACTTGTCAACAAGTGAGTACTATTTGGCAGATTATAATTGTACAATTGATGTACTGTGCGACTATTGTTCTTGTTAACAAGTGAGTGCTGCTTGACAGATTATAATTGTACAATTGATGTACTGTACAACTATTGTACTTGTCAACAAGTGAGTGCCATTTGACAGATTATGGTTGTATAATTGATGTACTGTACGACTATTGTACTTGTTAACAAGTGAGTACTATTTGGCATATTATAATTGTATAATTGATGTACTGTACGACTATTGTACTTGTCAACAAGTGAGTACTATTTGGCATATAATAATTGTACAGTTGATGTACTGTACTACTATTGTACTTGTTAACAAGTGAGTACTAATTGGCATATTATAATTGTATAATTGATGCACTGTAAGTCTGTACGACTATTGTGGTCGTCAACAAGTGAGTACTACTTGGCACATGAAATTTGTATATATGACGTACATAACAGGCATATAGGTGTTAGAAATGTTGTACAGCCTAACGAAAGAAGTGAGTATAACAGCTAAGACGAGCTGAGTGAGTTAGTGACTAGGGTGAGTCATTGCGAATATCATTACCAAATAGAAGGCCTGCTGAAAAAATATTGTCATGTATCATTCTGCTGCTGTGTCGAATTTCTTTTTGATATTGAGGAATTGCAAATGTAAATATATTAATATACCGACCGGTGCGAGACGGTGCGACAGAACAATAAATTACAACCTGCATTTATCGTAAAAAGCAATAATTTCACATGTGCAAGAAATGATTTTGTAAGTACCTATATGCTGCTATGAAAACGACTAGCCTATACTTCCTTCAAGCTGCTCGAATGGAACTTGATATTAGGTTCTTTGCTGGTCTCCAGGTCGCTTGATATATTTTTAAGATCCTGAACCATGGTCGAAACACATATGGAAGATAGAAATTAGAAAGTAATAATAGAATTAATTCATATGTCCCTGCTGCCGCTCATGAAATGAATATTGTTCCAAAGATGTTGGTATTTATTATTGCGCTTTCGATGTCGTAATTTATTGATTATGGATTAAGATTATTTGGTTGCATTAATCGCAAATTTACCAGGAATTAAAAAGCAAAAAAAAATCGAAACTAAGAAATGGTGAACTTTTTCTCGATTTTCTTTGCTATTAAATTCCTGATGATTGATTATTTATGGATTTACATGTTCTAAGGAAACGGTCGCCGGTGCTGTTGGAGATCCGTGATGGGGAACGGAGCAGCGGAGTGCTGGAGTTGACAGCGAGTTCCTTCAACTCGTTCTTCTGGTGCTGAACTCCTGTGCCTCCTTAGGAACATTAGATCCTATCATGGAAATCTTAATGAAATTGATACGTCCGATCCCGCAAGGCAGGCTGAAAAATATATCTGGCAGGCTGAAAAATATGTTGGTGAAGAATATAAATTTATTTACTACTTTTAATACTGTTTTAATTGGATAATATGTCCGATCCCGCAAAGCAGGCTGACAAATATATTGTTGAAGAATATCGATTTATTTACTACTTTTAATACTGTTTTAATTGGAATGTGTGTTATTAGGATTATTTAATTATAAAGATTATTAGGACTACGCGCTATCCGCCCGAGTAGAAAATTAGATTGTTTAGTCTATTGGATTGTTTAGTCTATTGGATTCTCTTTTGACGGAAAATCAATTGAATACTGTGGGGTTTTGCTTTGATATGTTTTATATTATGATATTCTTACCAGAATTTGAAGAAATCTGCCATTAAATCAGCAAGATATTACTGATGTAAAATAATAATTTAATCGTTTCATATTGTCCACCTATTTATATAATTTAAAT
Organism: Hyalella azteca; assembly: GCF_000764305.2. Taxonomy (NCBI): domain Eukaryota; kingdom Metazoa; phylum Arthropoda; class Malacostraca; order Amphipoda; family Hyalellidae; genus Hyalella; species Hyalella azteca. Next base: position 28,902 of record NW_025943225.1, on the reverse strand, counting down.
ATTATATAGTAGAAATATGCTTGAATGACACTTAAAAGTATCAAATTATCGTATTTTATTTGAACCATCCGAAAATAAGTAGAACAAGAAAAGGATCGTTTATTATAAGCTGAAAAAATGATTAGATTTTCTGATAAATATTGTAGATTGTAAATTTTCCTAACTCTCACAAGAATTTAATTTAAAAAAATTGTCGAATAAATTATGATATGGTTTTAAAGAAGAAAACATGAATGCAAAGATACGGAAAATATAGCGAGCATTGTTCTGAAATTTTTTGATGATCCCAAACAATATGCATAAATTTCAATTTAAACTACCCGAAAATTTAGTTAAAGAAAAATTTTTAAATTGCGCTGTATGTACGAAACGTTTCCCCACGTGATAAAAGATTTTATTTTTCAACACTATCTACTACGAACGGCACACATTTTGCCAACTTTGTTCATGTTTATTGCAAGAGTACTGACGTAGGCGCGCAGTATCTGTGTCTCCACGCGTGCGGTATTTTACTGCTGTATTCCTCCCACAGCTGCCTGTGACCAGCGTCACTCGGCCCCCAGGAGGGCAGAGGCTGGTGGCAAGTCTTCAGTTTCTGGTCAATTTTAAAAAATTATTACGTCTTTATTAAAAGAAAATCACGAACTGATGATGGATCTGGACTCCGAAACGTTTTCTATAAAGATATGCATTTTTGTGGATTATTCTTTGCTTTTAAATTTTTAGCATATCACAATATCTTTAGGATTCTTAGGATACTTCATTGTTATACAATCATTGGAATCTGAAAGGAGTAACTCGGAGTTTGTACCTCATGACAACAAAAAAAATTAGTCTCTAATGAGTTATAATAAAAACATTGTAAGGAGTTGTATGTAGTCTTACTGCATAAATTATATATCGTATGAATGCAAGACGAATTTTTTTTATATCTAAGCAGCCATTTCATTAAATCTAGTCTATTTAAATCACTTGGACATAAAACTCTATCTTTGGAAACGCAGCCTATAGGGCAACATGGGGCAGCGCCCCCCCCCCCTTTGTTTAAACTAAATTTTTGATGACATTTTAATTGATACGAGGTGGTTCTTTGTTTTGTTTAAAGGTACAACTAATGAGGAATGTATGATGTGAATGAGACGCCTATAGAGTTATTTTTAATTAATTAAAAATTAATTAATTTTTAATGAAACCCTATTTTGAAAAAAGTGTCAAAATGGGCCCATTGCCCCACCCCTGGGGCAATGGACCCAAGGGCTTGGGGCAAGGGCCCACCCTTGGTCCCTTTGCCACAATTGCATATTTTTCGTTTAAAAATGATAAAACAACACTTTACAGTTAAAAATAAGAAATATGTAATAAAAAATATGACATTCATTCATTTATTGATAACTCAAAAAATCATATCCTTAACTTGAAATAATATACTCTTGGCTTCAAAAATCTATCACTGATGTGAATAAAAGTATTTCATTGACATAAAAACATATATCTCTGAATTGAAAAATATATCCTTGCGATAAAAAATTCGTCCTGGACATGAAAAAATGTATCCTTGACTAGAAAAAATTCACCATGGGCGCTTTGCCCCGTGACACGCATGGGCCCGTTGCCCCACTAGGTATCATTTCAATTTATATCGTGTCAACATTTTAATTTAAAGGCTAATAGTCTAAACTTGATCTCAAAATTATCCCAATAAATATTACTTTCAAAATATAATTCACAGTATTTTCAACAGCTTCATCTACAGTAATCGAAAACAGTTTTATTTGGCAGCAAAAAATTTTTATCTGGGCTAAAACAGTTATTCACAAATAACTTAATAACGCAAACACTTAGCAAAACGTAAATCCGTACACTTCATTCCGGTGAAACTGTCGACCGGCGGTAGAGAACACGTACCAATATCTGCAATACTTGCGAGAAACCCGGTATGGGCCCATGACCCGCAGAGGGCTCGCTGCCCCATGTTACCTATCACTAAAACGAAGTCTCTGTCCTTAGAACGTATGTCTGAATAATTTAAACGAAAGCCTTAAAAAATCAGGGTCCACTCTGGCACGAAAGTCTTCTATCTTAAAACCAAAGCCTACATCCCGGAAGCAAAATTCTCTGTCCCAGATAAAAATGTTTCTGTTCCAGAAAAGAATGTTTTCATCCTGCAATCGAGAGTACAATATACGAAGGTATCTCCACAAGGCATCTCCCAAAAAATCTTTGATGATGACCGGCTTTTCTTCTGATTATCTTTGAAAAATTATGATAAAAGGGGAAGCATTGGGACTAAATTTACTTGAAAGAAGAAACATTCGCGACCCCACGGGAAATGCTAGTGTAGTTTCCGACCAATCGTTTACCCTTGTAAAATTGATTTATTAACAATAAAATTAAACCCTAAGGTACCTGTTATTGGCGTTATCACCTGAATAAAGGATCCCTCGGCAGTGGCGAGGCAGTAGACCCAGTGACCAGGGATGAGCAGGATAGGCACCAGAGTTACTATTTGACATCCTAGCTGGAAATCATCAGGGAATTGGTAGTCCCCGTAGCCGAGCTCACCGCGCTCGAAGAAGATCATGAAGAATAACAGAGCCTGAAATATTGAGATATTTTTTAAGAAATAAATGTGGACAGAGTATTCAAAAAAGTTATAAATTGAAATTTTAATTTCATTCAATTGAATTAAAAGTTAGGAATTGTTAAAGCGTGATCAGCATCATCTTCGAAAAAAATAAATCGTATTGAATATAGATTGATAATGACCTCATATTTAATTGCTCTTGAAAAGAAAATTATCTACCGACCAACAAATAAAAGACGTGTGTTTGTCAGATTAGTTTTTAGATGTCATTTACACTGAGTAGCAAGGGGCATGAAAATAACCAGTTGAAGATCCAGAAATAACTGAGCTTCTCGCCCGTCATTGTTTGAATGTCTCGAGCCAGTCGCCCTGGACCTGTGGAAACAGGAACATTTCATTTCCACAACGTGGAATTTATGAAGGCAATAAATTGATATTTGCGGCTTTTACATTTGTTTTTCATGGTCCAGAAACTAATTATTTTACTAAAGGGAAAACTATGAAACTATAAGGTAAACACGTAAGCGTCTTGTAACATTTTTTAATTGCAAAACTGGATTATTTTTCAAGTTCCTGGCTTAGAATTAATCAATCAAGTGCTAAATTTATATGAATGTTTGATGGATTACTGGTAATATTTCTACTAGATATAGTAGTCCGCATTATTGTCCTTATTTATTGTGCATTGACTACTGATTGCTATTAAAGATTGTGACCGTAGAGGTAAGCGAAGACAATCATCTCCCCGATCGCCACGCAGATCACGCCGAACGTGATGATGTAGCCGTCGATGAGAGTCAGGTAGTAAATGCCAGCCTGTTGAATGAGAGTAAATTCATCATGAATGGTAGTGTGGTTATTACCGCAACGAGACCGTTCATCGTGAATGGTAGTGTGGTAATTACCGCAACGAGACCGTTCATCGTGAATGGTTTGATAATGATTTCAAGAAGCAGGGTAGCATGAAGATAATTAACCATGCAAAAAATAACAAATATATCCTGGTGCACATGAGCAGACTCACCCTGGTGCACATGAGCAGACTCACCCTGGTGCACATGAGTAGACTCACCCTGGTGCACATGAGCAGACTCACCCTGGTGCACATGAGCAGACTCATGCTGTAGATGAAACAGCACACGATGAAGCTGTTGAATATCTTGTGTTTTCGTAGTCTTGGAAAAACGTCTTGCAGCGTCACAACAATAGTTTCCACCTGCACGAACTATCAGGAGCGACTACATTTATTTAACCTCGTTGATATAATATCTTTATATTCTCATAGGAACTGTGAAAAATAAATATAATAACTTATTTCAAGAATAATTTCAGAGTGAGTCTTCTGAATTTAGTAATTATAAATTCATTATTCAACAGCTCAGACGTTGAATGGACGACTTTGCGGTGATCGCATGTGAAACTGAAGTGCAACTTTGACATGGTTAACCCTAGAGTTACCGTCTCCATAGCATATAAACAATTCCAAGTAGTAATATATTTATGCTTTTAACTTTGATGTGCAGCAATTACTATGATGCTAAGATTTAACTGTAAATGAATCGGATCAAAATGACAAAAAGAATAATATGTACCAAGTTTTTAATGAGTGATATTGCTCTTAACAATGATGATGCCATTCTAATTAATAGACTGTCAAACTATCTTTATCGTTAAGGCATAGTCATACTTAGCAATTGTTTATTGATGGAAATGGTGTTTACTCACACATGAATCGATGCCCAGTAAGAAGATCATGAAGAAGAAAGCTATGGACCAGAAATGAGATCCCGGCATCGCTGCGATGGCTTCAGGGTAGGTAATGAAAGCCAAGTCGATACCTAAGGATAGTCAGGCAACTTAAGCGCTAGTCGGATTACAAACGGCTAAGGAATAATCTGCTTTGCAGTTTGCATGACACGTTTTGTAGGAAAATTATGCTTTAGTTTAAAAAACGAGTGTCGTGATAAGGATTCTAAAAAAATAAGATGACCTATAAATCCAATGTTTAATTTATTTATGTTCTTGCCCGTTTTTGCCTGTGAAAATAATGTAATGCTGCAAAAAAAGCAAATGAATACCTATATGTAGTTTTGTGTCATGCTGTGGTGACGATCGACTCGAATAAAAAAAGTAAGCAAGTGTAGATTTCATTGATTGGCAGTTCCAATTATTGTAAGTCTATTTTTTTTAGGTTACCAAAAACAATAAATAAATGGAAGCACCGAAAATATACTAGAAGAAAATATGATTACAAGTTACTCAAAAAATCAATTCACAAGTTATATACTCGAAAGTGACAAAGGGCTTTAATATTTCACCGAGACTATTCAAGCAGTTAAAAAATTGTACAATTGGAAGAAAGTGGACGAACTGAAATATACTTTTGGATTTTTAGATGACTCAAAACGATTAAATGCTTGAAAAGTCATTCTTGAAGAGTCTAACGTACCCCCCAGAGCGAGATGGGCCACGGGTTTCCCGACGTTCTGCGCCATGAAGCCGAGCACGGAGAAGACCACGAGCCCCGACACGAAGGACGTGAAGGCGTTCACTAGAGGCACCATGACAGCGTCGTGTACGGTGTTGTTGTGGAACCTGGACACGGTGATGTGTCAAACTCTGTCTTGCTTGCATTAACTATTCAATGTAATGTGAATATAATTTATATGAAAAAGAGAAAATGCAAAACAACTAATGTACATTTTTCCTATTTTTAATAAGGATTTAAGTTAACTTTTTTAAACTGAACTTCATGCACTTAACATGAGGAGTTTGAAGAAAAATATAAGATTATCGAAATTTTCATAGATCAAAATTGCCCCTGAATTCCGTTTGTAACCCGCGGTAAAGAAAATTTATCGGAAGTTCAAATCAGCGTTTTTATAATATCATACCGCATCTACGATGAAAAATTCTCATGTATCTCACCTGCTGAAAGAACCGAGGCAGTGTAAGGTGCCCCAGCCTGCACCGAGGGAGAAGAAACCCTGCACCGCCGCGTCCGACCACACCTACAACCGAAAATGTCAAGTTGTGGTTTACAACAGAAAGTGTTACAAAACCAAAAGCGGTTTGCAACTAAAAGTACAGTTGTGGTTTACAACCGAAAAAAGTTGAACAACCAAAAGCGGTTTGCAAATAAAAGTACAGTTGTGGTTTACAACCGAAAGTGTTGAACAACCAAAAGCGGTTTGCAACTATAAGTACAGTTGTGCTTTACAACCGAAAGTGTTGAACAACCAAAAGCGGTTTGCAATCGAAAGTACAGTTGTGGTTTACAACCGAAAGTGTTGAACAACCAAAAGCGGTTTGCAACTAAAAGCACAGTTATGGTTCACAACCGAAAGTGTTGAACAACCAAAAGCGATTTACAACTGATAGTACAGTTGTGGTTTACAACGGAAAATGTTGCACAACCAAAAGCGGTTTGCAACTAAAAGTACAGTTGTGGCATACAACCGAAAGTGTTACACAACCAAAAGCGGTTTGCAACTATAAGTACAGTTGTGGCTTACAACAGAAATGTTTTACAACCAAAAGTGATTTGCAAATAAAAGTACAGTTGTGGTTTACAACCGAAAGTGCTTAACAACCCGAAGCGGTTTGCAACTAAAAGTACAGTGTGGCTTACAACCGAAAGTGTTGAACAACCAAAAGCGGTTTGCAACTAAAAGAACAGTTGTGGTTTACAACAGAAATGTTTTACAACCAAAAGTGATTTGCAAATAAAAGTACAGTTGTGGTTTACAACCGAAAATGCTTAACAACCCGAAGCGGTTTGCAACTAAACGAACAGTTGTGGTTTACAACCGAAAGTGTTGAACAACCAAAAGGGGTTTGCAACTAAAAGTACAGCTGTGGTTTACAACCGAAAATGTTTTACAACCAAAAGCGGTTTACAACTGATAGTACAGTTGTGGTTTACAACCGAAAGTGTTGAACAACCAAAAGCAGTTTGCAACTAAAAGTACAGCTGTGGTTTACAACGGCGGTTTGCAACTAAAACTAAAGTTGTGGTTCGCAACCGAAAGTGTTTCAAACCCAAAAGCCGTTCTATACATAAGCCAACTGAATTCTCTATGTCGGGGATAATTCTCATGGTAAATTTTTTAGTACAAATTTCTTCAGCATAAAAATATAAAAAATATTTGCCCCCACGATATTCTTACTCCAATTGATAGAGGTTTGGATAAGTCAAAGTGAAATTACAAACTTTATTGCTTCTGCGACATTTTTATCCTGAAGGATAGAAGTTTGGAGAATTCGGGGTAAAATTACTGACCTTTATTGCTTTTAAGATTTTCTTACCCTGACTGATAGAAGAAGGAGAAGTCAGGGTAATTTTTTTTAAGATTTTCTTACCCTGACTGATAGAAGCTTGGAGAAGTCAGGGTAGAGGTAGAGTTCGATGCCTTTGGAAGCTCCTGGCAGGGTGAGGCCGCGTACGAGCAGCACAAACAGAACAAAGAAAGGGAAGATTGCGGTGAACCACACCACCTGTTTGTGTAATCAAAGAGTTAGGATCATTTGAATTCCAGTGTTATTCAAATATAATCATGAATGATCAATAACATTTTATAGTATTTAGTTCGAATTTTTTATTAAAACATTTTATTAGAGAATATTGTGTTTTTGCATATTTTGTCACAGTCGTCCTAGTCACGGCTCTAAAATGAAAATATTAAATTTAAAAAAATCTGGATTTCTTACTCTGACTCGTGTAACTATTCATGAAACTATTGTAACTAATCATGTAACTATTTACCCATGTAACGAACACTTGTCACAGCGATAGTTATTGTGATATTTTATATAGCGTAGTTTGTTTCTACCTTGCCGAGGACTTTAACGCCTTTGAAGATGGCGAGAAACACGACGACCCACACGATGAGGTTGGCCAGCGCTAGCCCCGGCACGACGCCCCCCAGGTATCTGATGTCCGTGGAGATCCGCAAAACTTCATTTCTGCGGAATGCAATTCAGGAGGTCACAATTCTTAAAAAAATTCGTTTTACTTCTTGATTCTGAAATATTCTGATAATTGGTCAATATAATTCGTAGGTTATTTTTCCTGCAATATCGCCATTTATTTTTTTCACTGCGTGTTAAAATGTAATATTGATTTAGTGTGTGATAATTTAGAGGCAATGAGTTTCCATTGAAGTTTATGTTCCATTACTAACTTTATTGGTCGCTCAAGCTGCTAATTTTTGTCTTTTATTTTAAATAGGCATTAAATCGAGATGAAAATACAATGTACTAACAGGAAGAATTCAACGCTAGACTCGACGTAGGGTTGTTCCTCAGATGAGTCGTCGTACGCAGGCATGGTTATGTTGCCGCTGGCGTAGAGTTCCTGAAGTTCTTCCTGAAAAAATCCCAGACCGGGCTTAAAGATTCAAAATTATTCCAGACTATCGTTTCTATTTTAGACCGAATAAATACAAAATGAATTTATGATGTACGCAAAATAATATGGAGATTATTCAGTTATGATTTTAAGTTCAGAACTTCCGCGACAGCACTTCCAAAGAACTTCTTTGAGAAATTGAACTGGTGAACGACTGAACTTCTAAGTAACTTTTTTAAGAAACACTTCCGCGACAACTTAGATTCATTTTAAATGCCATAACTCTCTCCTGATTAGTTGTAAAAATATTGCGCCGCAATGAGACAAGATTTTGTACCCTAGGAATTAAAAGTTAGACAGTTTACTATCCGAAATAGCTATGAAAAAACGGTCTTACCGACATTATAGTGGCCTGTCGCCCTAAAAAATAAACCATATCGCAGTTTTTTTCATATATGATACCGGTTTCTTTCGTTAAATTGAAAAAACGGCGACACCGTGTTTTTTTTCACGTGCCGGCTCTTCACAGAAATGCCGGTCAGACAATTTTACGGTATTTTTTCGAACAGTTTTTGAACTTTTCTTCACCTACAGTATAGTTAGGGAAATTAACTTACCGCGGTGTGGCAAGACTCGGTGTTCCAGTAGTTACGGCATGTGTTCCAGGGCAGAGTGTCCGAGGTGAAGGTATGCCAGAGGAATATTAAAGGGTATGCGATCAGCACGCAGTAGTAGGACGTGGCAATGGTTGCTATCACCACAGCGGTCAGCGCCACTCCTAATTGTGTGTTAGAATAAGTAAGCTTCGGTGCCATAGAAGTTCACATTTAAGTGAGCAGATTAGCTGAACTTATATCTGAATACACGTAAACATTTTGGGAAATATTCGGGAAATATATCCCGCGACGCATTTCTCTGGATGAAACCTAGATTCTTCTTTCACATTTTATTTCAAAATTGTATCTTTCTACAACTGTAATACGGTAACGACGACACGATGTACGTCATATGCTTACATTTTATTTGGTACAATCAGTGTACGAAATAAGATTTTTGAATAACTATTATTTCAGTATATCTTATTTCTCTTATACTGCAGACATCAGGACTTGTTCAGTTGTTCACCTCTGAACGCAGGACACAAGTCGAGAAGCTTGACGAACGACGAGGAGCTGAACTGCCCCACCGACGTCTCCAGGAGGAACAGCGGGATGTTCACCAGCACCATCATCACCGTGTACGGGATCAGGAACACTCCTGATAACAACCATCATCACCGTGTACGGGATCAGGAACACTCCTGATAACAACCATCATCACCGTGTACGGGATCAGGAACACTCCTGATAACAACCATCATCACCGTGTACGGGATCAGGAACACTCCTGATAACAACCATCATCACCGTGTACGGGATCAGGAACACTCCTGATAACAACCATCATCACCGTGTACGGGATCAGGAACACTCCTGATAACAACCATCATCACCGTGTACGGGAGCAGGAACACTCCTGATAACAACCATCATCACTGTGTATGGGAACATAAGCTCTTTCCTCCACAAACCCTTAATTAACGCAGCTCAGACACTGTCCTTCTCATTAACTTAGTTCAGACACTGTTCACCCCGTTAAGACATCAAAGATACTGTTCTCCATATTATCTTAGCTCAGATACTGTTCTTCTCATCTACTTAGCTCAGTTTCTTTTCTCCTTATCAAATTGGCTCAGTCACTTACACATCCTCTGCCATTTAACGTATGACGGCGATAACTTACCTCCTCCGTTGACGTAGCACAGATACGGAAACCGCCAGACGTTGCCCAGTCCGATGGCCATGCCCAGCAGAGCGAGCAAGTAGTCCAGTTTGCTGGTCCAGTTGCCCCGAACTGGGTTAAGAACCTCATCCTTCGGGGCCCAGTTGCACAGCTGAACGTAAAAAGGGCATAATAATTCTTCAGTTAGTGTGCTGAAATAGATAGGATTATCAGGATTTATTGGATCGGTTAGAAGTAATAATGATGAGGTTGGCAGGTTTCGCGGTTGGAACATTGAACAAATATTTCGTGCCAATTTGTGCAGGGGAACGTGTATCGTCCGAGCCTTCTGTGGATATTATTAATCGAAAATTGTGCCTCTGGGTTAGGGCACAATATATTATTCACTTCCATTTATTCAGCTTAACACGGTACCATGTATTACAGTTGTGCAGAAAGACGCAATACATTGTATTTTCCGAGCACAATTGTATCAAGATGCTGTTCATTATTCAGGCCTGTGTCGCTCAGTTGGCTAGGAGCCGATTCGTTATAGCGGGTGTGAGTGAAGAAGCTTATTGTACAAACTGCTATTTAATCGAACACAAATCGACTCTACGGACTGTAAATATATAGTAAATAATATTTACTATATATTATGTATGATATAGTAAATAATATTTACCATATATAATGATAAAGATACGTATATGTATATTGTTTTTTTTTATTTTAACAATATTATGTAGTACATTGCTCAGTATATGGTGAAAACATAAAATAGTATACCATTTATATAAATTTTATGTAGGGAAACTGTCTGCCTGCTACTCTGATGCCAATTAAACTGAAGGATATCGTCTCGTTTACGTAAACGAAGTAGAACTGCATTTTAACTGAGCTTATCTTTGTGAGCGCTAAGCTCTTATATTGCCTTCATTGTACTGATGCTGCCGAGGCAGCGAAAAAAGTATCTAGGATACCATGCCTTCACACTCTTGCCTAAGTACACGACTTAGGCATGCATATAGATGCCAATTTATATGTATGCATCACACTCATATATCATATATGTATGTATCATCACACTCATACATGTATGCATCACACTCATACATACAAATTAATCATTCAATCACTGATAAAATTTACAATACAAATCATTTTAGAATGTTTGTTGCTTATGAATTGCACTGTCGGGGTCCATTCGATAAATAAATAACATGAAAATAAAGCAGTCAGTGGCCGTATGTGTGGAGAAAATTGTCGCCATTACAAAAAGTATGAATAAAATAAAATAAACAAAATTATCAATCAGAACAACCAATCATTAAGTACAAAAAGCAAAATCGAAATGAGTTTTCTCATAACGATCATAAACTTCCAATGATGATGTATTCTAGTCCTTATTTCGGAGCGTTTCTGCACATGCAAAACGAAAACACAAATTTCGAACCAACGAAATAAATAAACTAATCAATGCAAAAATACATAGGATAAATAAAGGGATAAAATAACTAAGACTATTCGCAATCAATAAAAACATCACTTAAACACCATAGGTAGAAATAGCAAAAAATTAACCACGACTCTAAGACTCACGTACTTCTGTGATGCAATGACTGCAATCACATGCCAGAATAACTAAGTATTACAGATTCTTACCGAGCTCACGTTAGAGGTGACTAAAAACCTAAATGAAGTGTTCAAAGTTATCGCTCCACGAAGATTCGCTTTAATAAGAAGAAGCGCGGGTAAATTTGGTGTACCACGAAACCGAAGAACTACATCATGCTACTTCGCCAAGCCAAACTCGAGCGAAATGCAGCTACATCTAAAATCAGGAAACTTCGAAACTTTGAAAGAGGAAGAGAACACTTTGCGGACCAAATTCTACAAACTTTAGATCTTGAAGTTTGTTGAATTTTGTTAAAGTTTGTTGAATTTGGATTTTAGACGTAACTGAACTTCGCTCGAGTTCAGCTTTGCGAAGTCGTCAGTTGACGGCAGCTCAGGCGGCGTTCATCTGTTCTTCGATTTGTGGTACACCAAAATTACCCGCGCTTCTTCTCAAAGCGCATCTTCGTGGGCGATCACTTTTATGGAATTTTTTCGTAACGATGATCAGAGGAATCTATTCCTTTTCTATCAGTTTTCTTCAGCTCTTTTATCTTCTGCTTGAAGAACTTAATATCTGCATTTTATCCCAATAATTCAGCCACTTTAGAAGGTGATACGAAGATTTGAGGCTCGAAGATTTGCGACTTGAAGAATAGATTCTGATCGCCCTTTGCGAATCGACTTTCCTACCCTACCGACTAAAGTGGTTCGCAAAAGTTCATCTACGGAAGAAAATTTATCTACGTTATCTACGGAAGAAAATTTACCTGATATTATTTACTTGAATTTGTTCTCAATTTTGAAGAATATAACTCTTGTTGTATTCCAATATAAGAAAGAAAGCGAAATGACAGCTTCAATTTAAAAGCTTTTGACAGCATCAGAGATGATAATGAATATTCTAAGGAGATATGCTTTTTTAACACAGAGAAAAGCATGAGGATATTCGTTGTAATGATTTATCGAGAGATGTGTTCAACTATAGTCACGACATAGCTGTTGTAGCATCACCAGCGATTTCGCACATTTGTGTGGCATGTCTATGTTGGCAAATTGATTTGCTTACCAATAAAATCTCAATTCAATTTATATTCAAAGAGCTTGGCAAGCACAGCGCCCAATCTTTTATTCCTGGATCGAAGTGACTATTAATTCTCACATCTCTTTTTTTACTGATTTTGGTCCTTCTATTGATTCTCATTCGGATTCAGTAGAAATGATACCAAACTTTTTACAAAAAAAAAACAAATTCAATTCAAAACTAAAGCAACTGAGCTACAGTGTAAAGCTCATAATACTTTGAAATAATATGAAAACCTTTCTAGGCTGTGTCAACTATTTCATTATTAAAAACACCATGACACGGTCATGCTCCATCCAATGACGGCTGTTACAGTATCTGTGAACGAGACAAATTGTATATCCTGTTTCATATTTGTCAGACCCACTCAAATAGCTTTTGCGTATGCATTTTTTGTCAATAGAAGCTTTTTCTCTAGAGATCTCTCTTGTGTTATAGAGCCTGCAAATGTATGGCAGCATGTCGCTTCTTGAGGAAGGTCGAGACGCGTGGAGCGTATTCTTCCAGAGCTTATGGAATGTCACATCTATTTAAGCTTGATAGTTTGAGCGCATTTTCCTCGTAAAAATTAAATACGTTCCTAATTTAGATATTATGAATTAATCAAGTCAAATAGATAATCACGACATAGCTGTTGTAGCATCACCAGCGATTTCGCACATTTGTGTGGCATGTCTATGTTGGCAAATCGATTTACTTAGCACCGAAATTTCAATTCAATTTATACTCAAAGAGCTTGGCAAGCACAGATCCAATCTTTTATTCCTGGATCGGAGTGAAGATTAATGCTCACGCCTGTCTCTTTCGGATTTCTGTCTCTCTATACTGATACTATTTCGGATTCAGTAGAAATGATATCAAACTTTTTACGAAAAAACAAATTCAATTCAAAGCTACAGGAAATGCTCCAAGTATGAACGTGTTCAAGAACAGACTAGACAATTAAGGCCATGCAGGAGCATATGTTTAGTCTTGAAATGCCTCGTATCCTACGGAACAACTGAAATCATTAAGAGATTTTAAACCTACCGTCGGTTGAAAATATCTGATCAAAAGGCCAGTCTTGTCAAGAAAAATACAAGAATCGTCGACAGGCCTATCCAGGCCTATTCTTCAATGCCGAAGATACTATACTATACTAAATTATATTATACTATACTATACTATACTATACTATACTATACTATACTATACTATACTATACTATACTATACTATACTATACTATACTATACTATACTAAATGAGATACAGTGAAAAGCTCATATCAATTCAAAATAATATGGAAACTTTTCTAGACTCTGTCAACTATTTCATTATTAAAACACCATGACACGGTCATGCTCCGTCCCATGACGGCTCTTGCAGTATCTGTGAACGAGATGAATTGTATATCCTGTTTCATATTTGTCAGACCCACTCAAATAGCTTCTGCATATGCCTTTTTGTCAATAGAAGCTTTTTCTCTAGAGATCTTTATTTTGTTATAGAGCCTGCAAATGTATGACAGCATGTCGCTTCTTGAGGAAAGTCGAGACGCGTGGAGTGTGTCTTTCCGGGGCTTATGGAATATCACATCTATTAAAGCTTAATTATTTGAGCGCATTTTCCTCGTAAAAATTAAATACGTTCCTAATTTAGATATTATGAATTAATCAAGTCAAATAGATAACGATAATTTCAAGTATGTATTTAAATTGAGTACAATAATGTGAATTGTGAGGGGAATGCGCTCCTACACTGTCTCTATTTGCTGAAAATCATTACAATGCTCAGACTTAATTTGTATTACAGCAAATAATCGATGTTCAAAAGATATCTGGGGAACAATAGCCTTATGTTAAAGGATACCTTAGGTTTCTCCAACAATTTTTTTCTAGAATAAAGCCTGGTAGCCAGAGCTACCTTCAGCAGAAGAAGGGTTGGTACAACAAGGCATATCACATGAAGGCATTAGTTTACCCCAAAATTGGAAAAATTTCATTTAACGAGGTTCAAAATAACAAGATTTCCAATTATATTTTAGTAAATAAAAATTATTTCCGAACAATAAATTATGATGAAAAATTACATTGATTTCTACCATACCCGTGTTGAATTAATCAGCTCCTGATAATTTATTTATTAATATCAGTACAAAGTCTCATGTGGGCCGCTTACCTCTCGGAGATATCTCTTCATGATCACTGTGACGGTTGCTCTAGAAGATCTCCTGCACGAGATATGAAATGATCTCAGGAATAAGGCCACTTTATTTGCGTAAACGGGCAATTCAAAGGCTACACACTTGCAATTTATTTACAAATTTAAGTATTATTAAATTACTTTCTAATTGACGAAACCCCGTTTGAACTGATCGCAGCGCTAATTTACAGTTGCTTTAAGCCTAATTGCAAATCCCAAAATAAAATTCTATAAATGCCGTTCCAAGTTAAGCGGATAATGATTTATTTTCAATTAAAAAGGGAATAGCATGCATAGCGTGAAATTAAACAGGTCTGCTGCTTGTTCGGTAATTGGGAATTGAAAATTTTGAAAAATTCATGTTTGATACATTATAATAGAAGATCAAAATTTTCGGAACGTAGATCATGCCGAGCATTACTTTCCGGATGTTACATCATCATTATTTTGTGACTTCATATGCTAACATCTTGGGACAAAGAAGCGAAAAATTTGATGTAGCAATTGACCTAAAATTAAAACGCTTGTGGCTAAACTATTCGGATATCGCTAACCAGTCAAGACTCTCTGTTCAGATATTGTTAACCAGTTAAGACTCTCTGTTCGGATATTGCCAACCTGTCATTCAAGACTCTCTTCACCCTACCACCGCCTGATACAAACATGAAACATCAAAAAAAGACTTGAAACTTACGCTCGTCGCAGGACTGTAGGAGAAGGCAGTATAGCAGTCCTCACTGAACTGAACCCTGCATGCCACTAGCAATAGGAAGTGTGAATGGCATCCTACAGTTGGGCTGCACAGCTCTAAATTGAACGATTTGGCGCCGTACTGTACGTAGCTTGATAATCTCAAATTTGTTGGGTATAAAAATGTAATTATGACTTCAAGTCATTATCTCTTGAGTTGTTAGACGTCTTCTCTAATATTTGATAACTGGCAGTGTCCTGTGTCGCTATTTAAAGGCTTTGAAATGAATTGAACCCGTCGGTTTTCGCATCTGCATTGTATTCTTGTTCGCGAAATTTTTCCGCACGCTCGGATAGCGGACGGACAGGAGTTTCCAGTCGTCCAGCTGAGCTTACTAAAATGTGGCCGCACCAGTGCCCCGTTGACCGTGGCGAAGTGTGGTTGTTGCGCGGCTCGTCGTCAGTAACAACCATTTCACTTGATCTCTTATACTAAATCCTGTATTATAGAAAGTCTCCATAATCATACTTGCTACTTGAATATAAATTTTTGTGTCAATGTAAAGGTGCGTTTCAGTTTTCTGGAGATTTTAACACAACTGTCAGTTGTTTCCTCGTTTTGTAATTCTAGTTGAGGCTCGATAACAATACGGGAAACTATCTAACTACAGCCGTTTAAGTTTTTGTACTCGGATTAGCAGCAGCGTTGCCAGTCAATCAACAATCCTGAAGAGGATAACTTCTAGTGAAAACATGAGTCGCCGTATCGTCCGCTACAGAAAAGTGAAAGGTCGTCAAACAAAATCGCTTTGAATTTTAATTGGGTTTCATTTCAAACTGTACGGTTCCGGTTAACATTTTTTTCACTGTCTTTATTAAATGTCATTGAAAGTTCATCAATTTTATTTTACACGAATTTCATTGTTTAAAATCAATAAATAATATCGCCGGCTGTTCAGCGCCCATTGATAAGACGCTTGTGATTTATCAAAGTGATTTTTAAGGCTGTGTTTAGTCAACCGTTTTTCGTACTGGAAAATCCATTCATTCAACACATTTTTGTGAAAAATGAACATATTTGAGATGGTACTTCTGCGTTCATTGAAACTGTTTTCGTGCTATTCATGCCTATCCTCACCGTCATTAACGAACATCCTTCACATTCATGATGTTGAGAGACAATCATTTCAATCATTTACCATGTAAAGCTACAAGCTCGCCGATCATCATTCTGTTATTGATAACAATCTTCTTATCTTGCCCATCTTGATCGGCTATATCAGCCAGCCGCGACAAAAAGTTTAGCTTCATGCTAACCATCATTGCAATCTTCTCCAGAACTGAATTGCTGATTGCATAGCAACTGATTGCTCAATTCGAATACTTTTGGTGCTGGCACTACGAAACAATATTTTTGTCTATACTTTTGATTGTTTGGTATGAATCTAATTGAAAATTTAAATACACACTTGAGATAGAAAATCCTGCACAATGTGTGTGGTATTGCATTGGTCAGGTATTTATATACCATGAACTCGATATTCTATGATATCTTTAAACTTGTGGAAAATAAATCAGGTATTCTTAATGTAATCATAAGTACGATTTTCAATACTAACGAAAAACTGAGCTCTAAATCTATCAATGCTATTTTTTTTCGCAACATTGCAGGAGTTGCGAGTGAACGGCTGTGTCCTGCAAGGCAGTTTCCCTGTACACGCATAGAAATAAGTGAGACTATGTCCAAATAGCGATGCTTTTTTTCTCTTATGTAGGTCATCCTGACCCAATTTTACCCGGAAAAACGGTCGTATATGGGCTGAATGTAGAAAGTGTGTCAGCATTTGGATAATATGACCCAATCACTTGGAAAATCATCTGTGCCTGGAATCGTACTCGGTCTTCAATCTAATCCAGAATTTAGTCGCGCTCGTTCATTAATCATTCTTTCCGGTACATTTTTCCAGCGAGGTAATTTACGTGAAGTTAAACGTTTTAACAGCTAATGTAAAAATTTTACAATAATTGTTAACAATGGAGTTCCTAATATGTATAATGATGTTAAATAATATAACTGATATAATATATCTTATATTTGTGTTATATAACATTTCTGACGGCACTTAGTATCATGACCTCTGCCGTTCACGCTGCACACGACGTGCCCGACATGCTGCACACGACGTGCCCGACACGCTGCACACGGCGTGCCCGACACGCTGCACACGACGTGCCCGACACGCTGCACACGACGTGCCCGACACGCTGCACACGACGTGCCCGACACGCTGCACACGGCATGCCCGACGCGCTGCACACGACGTGCCCGACACGCTGCACACGGCATGCCCGACACGCTGCACACGACGTGCCCGACACGCTCGTCAGTTCGAGGTCGGCGCTGTAGTCAAGGTGAGCGGCGACGTGAAAGCGACGGTGCGCTGCGTATTGTCGTCCGTTTGTTGGCCGCCGATAAATTGACCCAAATTTTTTATCAAGAATCATGCGCGTTTTGCTTGATTAACTTCCAGTCCTCGTGAACCCTACGCACGGCGATGATTCTTAAAGCTAGGATTGACAGTAACTGTACTGATCCTAATTTCTAATTCTAGATCCTAGTTTGAATTCAGCAAGTAGTCGCTGAATGCAATAGTACATTCATTCATAATTTTTATATTTTTTAATACCATTATGATGATTTCCTGTATTTAATAGATGTTGTTCTAGGAAATGGCGGAACATCAACATCTCTCCCCGTGTTTGTTAGCCACCTAGCTGTTCTATTATTGTGTGGTAGAGCGAGGTGTCTGTGAATGATACGGTTTATCTTGTGTGACCTTTATTATATGCACTTCATATCGCTGACACTGTGGGACCTAGTGACGGCAGTTTTTTTTTTTTGCATGTATATATGGTAATTTTTTGGACGGATAATTTTTCTGAATGTATATGCTTTACATTCGGCGATGGTTCGTTCATATTGCTCTAATTATCAAGCAGTTAAAAAATTCTAATTCCATCACGATCCAAGAAACAATAGAGCTTCGCCTCGTTGCACCACGGGAGGGTAGCTTCGGTATGAACGCTGGGGAGGCGGGGAGAATTTAACTCGTGTGTGAACTGTTATATTGCAAAATGCCATGGGATTGAAAATTTACGCAACAAGATCCGCATCGGAATGAGTTCAAGATTATAGTTTTTGTATGTGTAATAAGAGTACTTCCTCTTAACAAATAGTACTCCCTGTTTTATCTATTTATAAGCTTTTTTCTACTCTATAATTTTTACGTAATAAATACATCAGCTTCGAAATCCATAAGCATGTTCCTCTTGTGGCAGTCGTTATTAAAAGACGTATTTATGTTCTATATATATGCCATGTGCTTCAGATCTGTATGCAAGTTTTAAACTGTGAGTGTATGGGGTACGCAGCCGTGCACCACCAAATTTGTGCACCAATCAGCCTTGAAAGGAACGCCTAGCATATTTCCGGATGACCACCAATCAGCCGCGGATTAAGCCAACCGTCGGTAACCAGCCCGTGACATCATCTTGCTTTAAATATTAGGAGCTTTACGCCGCCATATTCTGAAGCGAATAGCCCAGAAAGTAATGGTTATGCACCACTGAACGTTGCATCGAATCATCACTTCATACCCTGACTTTAGCTCGAATTGTAACTTGCGGACAACGGACTGTGACCAACCAGCCCAGGTCGTCAGTGGAACTGTGTGCATCCTGCCGTGCACCACCAGACCGTCACTTTTAGCTCACTGCATTGGGGTTAGGTTTCAGAAAGCATAGTTCTGTTCCAAAATCTATCGTCCTTCGACGAGCGACTTCTACAGCTTCGCTAAATTACGTAACTTTTAGCTCACAGCATCTGGGGTTAGGTTCCAGATATTTTATGACTTTTCTCTAATACTTTTAAACGTCCGATTTGAGCATTGGTGAGTAATTCTGTGTTACCGATGGACTTGGATCAGTGTCAGATGAAATTAACGCTGGCGAATTATATATGAGTTGATGTGCAGGTAGTTACGGACCTTTAATTATTTATTATTTCCGCAATTTTGACGTTGGGCGACAGATGCAATATTGTGGATATATCGTTTGCTCAGTGGTGTTAATTACGAGGGATCAGTTATGATTTCTGCATGTTATGTAGGTTTTTTGGTCTAAATTACAGTTCAATACAGTTAGGATTTTTTGTCAAATTTTAATTTGTATGTATCTCTGGAACTGTTTTCCTGTTTTTAATACATCATTAGAAAGAAGGAAAAGTCTTTCCGATTTGTCTATCTGTAGATTTAAATTTCTGAGATTACTTAGTGAGAGTTTAGTTTCTAGGGAAAATATCATTATTGTCGTCTTTCGCGATTGAAATTTTGTCAAAACTA
Organism: Hyalella azteca; assembly: GCF_000764305.2. Classification (NCBI taxonomy): domain Eukaryota; kingdom Metazoa; phylum Arthropoda; class Malacostraca; order Amphipoda; family Hyalellidae; genus Hyalella; species Hyalella azteca. The sequence continues at coordinate 9,233 of NW_025943225.1, read as the reverse complement.
GAGCTAATTTCCCACTTTAAAATTTATTTCTTGATAAATAAAGTGGGTAATAAATAAAGTGGTTAATCTTTGTAAGCATCCATCGATGATGAAACGAGGTGCAGCGTTCACGGCCGTTACTGTATCGCACTTTCCCCTGGATTAATTGTCCGACTTGGAACAACTGGGAGTGTCTATTGTGCAATTACGGGGTAAATGCACTTTGTATACAATTCATTCCTGTGTGAGTTCTAAGCGCTCCATGCGTTTGTTTCTTTTTAAATGGTCTATTGTGCGAGCCTGCATATATTTCAAGCGGAACGCCTTCAGAATTCATCTTCTCGAGTGCCTTGCAAAACAGATTATGTTCGAGGTGTTTGCTCTGGTCTCAGTGCGACGGATTTCCCTTCCAACTTTGTTTACCGCGATGAGCGATCGCAACACAACAAAAATTTTATTGGAAATATCCACATCTTCAATTTCAAGTGCAGAATAATATTTACTTATCACACAGTCATATCTGCCGCAGTTTCACAAACAACCTGAACTGTGTCAACCTAATTATCTGGAAATTTTCTTCTCTTTTGAAGAGCGTGAACACAATTCTGTTAAGGCCGTCGGCCGGATGTTGTCATTGATCACTTAACAGCAGCGGATGCTGCAGAGCTACACACACGGCCTCTCTGCCATGCGGCCTTATGTGTACGTGTGTATGTAGCCTTCAGCAAATTGTGCGGACAAAGGCGCGTATTTCTATCGAGCAGGTGTGGTGCTGTTGCAACATACTGTGCTGTGAAACATGTGAACAAAATTATGCCTATATACATATATACTGTATATTTTAATTTCAGGGTTATCTGTTTTTTTATTTATTTAAATTCTGGGTTATCTAGAACAATTGTGCAAGATAGACTTTATTCCACGCTCCATATAGTCTGAACTACAATTGTCGGCTATCGGAATTAACGCGTTTTTATTTTGATTAACGTAAAGCCATATGAACGATATATTTTTCTGCCTTAACTTTTGGATGAAAATATCAGCAACGAAAAAAGCTAAACGGCAAACACAAAAAGTACATTAAATCTTCAATTTCATTCAAATTACAATCATATTTGGACGCCTGCCGTCTTTCAGCATTGTAATCGAGAATTATTCAAGGAATTTATGACTTCAAGGACCACTGGCTTTGTCCTTCAAAAATCCAGGACGAAATGTTATCAACCTCTGCAAGCTCTTCCGTGACGCGGCACCGCTTCACCGCAAGTTCTTCATACGGAAATTATTGAAGAATTTTTTAATGTCAGAACGCAATGTTCAGTCTGCGCTTATGTTAACATTGAACTATAAGTGATTTTTTTCCGCATATCTGTTTAAATTTAAAATCATTTTTCCTAGATTGTCGTGTTTTAAATTTTATGTTTTTTAGGGATCTTCACTGTAGTTTCCCTTCCATATTTAGATAGATAAGTAGGTTAACTCGGCGGCCTCGAGGATCAGTATTGCCTTACTATGCTATTTGCAACTGGGTTGGAAATTAATAATCCTCCAATTAAGCAGTGTGTCAGTATTTTTATGGTTTAGTTGATTTTAACATGAAGTAAACCATGTATCTGGCAAATCTTTACAGACATTTATATATTATTGCTATTTTTGTTATACAAAAGCGATCGTTTATCCAAGCCACATATCCATCACAGATCCTTGTAACCAACACCTGTCGCTCACACATCGATTGATGCAGCTGCATGAACGCGTCATGTACAAATCCCGCCCACGACTGCACCCAACAAGTGTTAGGAACATATGTGAATTGTGTTGAAAAATAACATACTTCAATAGCTGGTTNCTTAAGCACATTATTGTAGACATCGTGGGATGTGCGACGATAGAATTATACTATTGGTATTGATATTAAAATGTAGGGGGTGTACGGAAACTGCTGGTTTTTCAGTAACTATGTTTCGGTTTTCGATGATTTCTAGTGTAGTGGCACTCACAACAAAACTTTTGCTATAGAAAGGCATATAGTTTTAATGCTTCGGTCTCATTATAATTGTTTCTTATTTTACAGACTTAAAGTGAATTATGACAGGCTACTTGAGCCCTTATGCCCTTAAATTACATTGCCCATGCAGTGTGTAGTTTAAATCTGAATACATTATTTATTCACCATGATAATGACAATTCGGAAAAATTTAGAGAAGCAGGAACAACAATTGCTTTCGAGGTACTCAAGTAATGTAAGGTGCTTCAAACACACTCATAAGCGCCAAAAAATCCACCGACCTACACAATACGGGCAAATGGGCAAGTAAATATCAGAATACCAAATGAATTTCATCAACAAGAGAGTATATAAGAAAATAAAATTATCTTCATTTTTTATATATACGTACATTATTCGGGTGAAAAGACAAGTTTGAATGTTTTTAATAGTAATTTTAAGAGTATATCACAATAACGCAGATTAATTTATCATTGGCATGGATATTTAATCCGTGTTCGTTCGTGACATTCCGTGACCATCCGTGACAATTCGTAACCATCTGTGACAATATGTGACCATCCGTCACAATTCGTAACCATTCGTGATCATCCGTGACAATTTGTGACCATTCAGTAAACCTATGGTTGCCGCCCATATATGCAGGAAGGTGTACTGTATAGAAATTGAGTGTGTGTGGAATACTGTCACCGAGTGGTTAGTAACTTGTGTATTACACAAGTCTCTCACCTTGAACTTCTCTGAGATATACTAACGGACAAAAAATTTTCTATTGCTCAATTGAGATCGCTGATGAATAATGTTACATTATAATATAATACTATATATTTTTTGTGAACAAGCACTCAATTTTGTTACTTCACAGTGGTTCCTTTTTGTGATAACGCGGCGTTGTCTGGAGATGTATTGTACATGGACAAAGTTAGTGTAATTTATACGCAGTTACTTTGCGTTCATTCATCACTTAAGTGGTGCAATGACCGCCTACATGTCGGTGCCCCAAGACGAAAATTCTCCGCATCATCGTCGACTTCTGAGTGTGAGTATAAGTTTAATTTAAGCTAAATTAAATCTCATAAAAAACATTAGCAACTTCTTAATTAAGGACCCCAAAATTTGTTTACATTCAAAAATTTTCGCTACAAATTATGCAAGAAGGTTTTGATTGTGTTAGCCTTATAACATAATATCTTATTTTTACGTGAGTTATGAATTACTTTACTGAATACAAATTACTTATCGCATTAGGTGATTGACAAAAACCTGCCGTTTTCACTTTTTACTCAATTGATTCTATATCTCAATTAACAGTTACTCCGAGTTTATCCGCATTATAATTTCAAATCATTTCAAAATGCATAGTGAGTTTTTTAGAATATTTATCAAGACTAATTTGTGGTTAGTATGTGTAGTAATTAATTTAATATTTCGTTATATTATGTATTGTATTGTCTCGTTTCGTGTCGTTAGTTTTATTGAAGCTTGCTAGTAAATGTTTTCTTTCTTCATAACGTAAAAAACAGTACATTCACGGGCTAACTATAATATTTTGGATAGTTGGATTTTTTTCTGAGGTTAAATTTACCGTGATTTACATTATTTTCCATGTAATACATATTCTGATTGTCTTGTGATTTTTAATAGTTCGCAATATGAAAAACATTCTTTGTTATGCCTTAAGCGTAGTTGAATGGTCATTGCAGCAACTCCAATGTGGACATGAGATGACACGTCGGTGACGGGCTGACGGCGAGTCTGTCACATCAAACTTATTTTGCAATAAAAATCTGTCAGTAGTAACAGGTTGCATATGCGGTTAAACTTTCTTTGGTATGAGTAGAGACCATTTCAATATAGTTGAGGCTGTTCAAATAGGGAATTTATCTAGAACGGTGTAGATTGTAGAACTCAGCATGAAGATCTTTTGTCTTGGTTGTCGACTGTTCCTGGCTCGACCAAACCAGCGTGTCAGCGGCTTCAATCTATACGCCACTAATTTAAGAACGTACAATATTTTTTTCGTACGTACTTAAATGTATATAGTTACTTAAATGTATGTACGTATGTTACTTAAATGTATGTACGTACTTGAATGTATGTACGTACTTAAATGTATGTACGTATATTACGGTATATAGTTCATAGAATCTTCAAAAATGACCTGCAGAGTGAATTATTTGAATACGTCTTTGATAACATTGACTCTTCTTCCAGCTTGACCGTTTGATTTAGGCAAACAGGGAGACAGGGTTATACATAAGTGTGCTATGACATTACATATTTCAGAAAATTTTTTAAATTCTTGATCAGTGAAAGAGACTATGAGACCGCACAATTCATTACGACCAATCATCAGATTCAACGCACCAATCGTCTCTTCACCACTAGTACATGACACAACTTATACTAAAATTTCAGTCTCCGCTCTAACCGTCTGCAGCAGGTATTGCATACCTAAAAAAAATAAGTATAGATTATAGCCGAGTTGGCACTGGTCATTCGATAATTGTCTAATCTTGAGCCGATTTAGGCCGAAATACTTTGAGATTCAGTTTCGAGGTCACTAATTCATTTGAGCCTTCTTCGACGTTCATGAAGCAAACTGAGCTGGGTGCCAGAAATCTTTCATTCAAACACTGCAGGAGAAAGGAAGCCAGAGCAGTTAAAACCCTCTGGTGTCGCTGTACTTATTGTACCTACTTCGTTAATAACCTCATCCCTCAATTTCAAAAGGTATTGTATCACATATCAACTAAAGATGATAAATGACAACATACAGTGGGTGCAAAAAGTATCCGACACGAAGGAGAAACTTTATTTAATTAAGCTTATTCAACAAAATAACATTAACACTATTATCATATCAAATATCATATCAAAACAACAATATTATTAAATGTGGAATTGATAATTGCATTTTTGTAAAAGTTAAGGTTCAGAAAATATCCAACATATAGTAAACAAATTTCCTTATTACAGGAATTTATTTTCTTATTTCTTTCAATTGGATTAGATTTTTTGGATCTCTCTCCTGTGCCCTCAATTTCAATTCCCGCAACGGATTTTCAATCGCATTGAGGTCAGGTGATTTGCTTGGCCATTCCAAGACCTCAATGTCCCTCTCCTGAAACATGCAAGAGTTGGCCCAGCCGTGTGCTTAGGGTCATTGTCTCGTTGGAATATCCAACCTCGAGGAAGGTTCGATATTTATTTCGGCTGACATCACGAGACATCTCTCAAGAATGCCCCGATACATTTCGGAGTTCATCCTTTCTTCTATATATGATTTCCAATTTCTCAGGGCCTGCAGAAGAGAAGCAGTCCCAAAGCATCATGCTACCACCTCCAACTCACTGTTGGAACGTTATTCTTCGGGTGAAACGCAGAGTTCTTTCTCCAAACACGACTGACACAGTTCCGACAGAACAAGGCAATATAATTAAAGTCTCATCTGACCATAAAATTTTATACCAAAAGCTTGAAGGTTTACTTACGTGTTCTTCAGCAAAGATCCGGCGGCTCTTTACGTGAATTTCCTTCAAGAGGTGACCGAGAGTGGAATCCTCAATCTCGAATCCTCAATCACCTTAATTGTATTCCTGCAAACATTTGTCCCGCTTGATTGCAAGTCTTTTTGCAGTTCAGAGCAAGTCAGTCGAAGATTATTCTGTACATTTAAAACTATACTCCTAGCTGTACGGTCAGAAATTTATGTAGGCTGACGCCCTGAACGAGGCAGACTAGTCGAAAGATTGAATGATTTCCATCTCCAAACAGTATCACCAACTGTCGAACTTGGGATATTTAACACAGATGAAAATTTTCTATATCCCAAACCATCTCTGTGTAGGTGAATAATTGATTTTCTAGTCTATTCTGACAATTATGCAGTTTTAGGCATTGTTGAAGAGCGTAAAATTTAGGCCACCTTCTAATGACGATGTCAGGTAATGAATGACTGCAGTTAGAAAGATGTCTAAGACTTCCTTTTTCATTCTAGGATATTCCAACGTTTTATGATTCTAAAATATACCCCCAAACATAATGGATGAGAAATTATTGGCGAATCAAATGCTCTTGTTTTACTATGTGTAATACTATTTGAACCTTGACTTTCACAAAATTGCAATTATCAAGTCAGCATTTAATGATATTGTTGTATTTCCCATGTTAATTTACATTAGAAATGTGTTGGTTTATGTTATCTTGTTGAATAAGCTTTAATTAAATAATTTTTTTGGTGTCTCATACTTTATGCACCCACTGTTTACGTACGCTAATTATACTTTCGAGAACGTTCACAGTGGTTGATGCTTCTCCATGCACAAAATTTCTGTAATCCGTTCCGTATCCTGTAGTCTACGCAGTTCGTTTCACAGGCTCTGAGGCGCAAGGGTATCGGGCTAGCTCTAGAGAACTGGGAGTTTAGCCTTGGGATAAACCCGCAACTTTGCCCTTCGTTAACGTGGAACTGGAAGTCAGACGTATTAGTTGAAGACTACTGGCAATTGGTAATATATAAGCAACACCGAGTTATTTATCTTAAAAAAATTAGTTTGTGCTACCACAATTCGGGCCATTCCTCCCATCTTGACGACTGACGCACTGAGGGCAGTTGCCGGATGGCTGCTGGCTCACGTTCCGTTTCATCAGTGTTCGCTGGACTGACGGACTTAAAAGCTTGATTAGCAGACTTTGTTCAAATGTCTTTGGTTAGAACATCTTTTGCTGCCGGGTCTTTAGTGCAGAAATTAGTATCAGATGACAGAAAATGCTTGTTTATATATGCGCGATTAATGACCAGAGAATTCGTTGATTTAAATTATCAAAGAGTCGAACAATTCTTCAGATGACTCTGGTAGATCGAAAGGCATGTTTCAGGAAGTAGTTTTAGTTTATTAACGACGTTTCGAATGAAATAAGCATTCATTTTCATCGTACAAGAAACATTAAAAAATTAAAATTTGATGGAAATAAATACCTACATAAATAGGATACAACAGAAAATTATGAACCATCATAAAATTTTTATGCAGGATCTACCAGACCTCAGTTCGCAATTCCAATGTTCGCAATAAGTGACATTCCTCTGCTTGATCTAACTCCAAAAGATCTTAATATAATAATTTGTCAGTCTTCAAGGATACAAAACTGAGGTACTACACTAATTATTTCCTTTATTTTTATCAGAACCGAGCTCCCCACAAGTTGACCATCGAATTAATTATCGTAGCTTTCAATGTTATATTTTTCCATCGAGAAAATGTATTTTGAATCGAAAGAAGAGCTACTGGCCGTAAACTAGCTAGGAAAACGCGTTGCCCTAAAAAATTTCAAGTTCACAAATAAATTTCACACGCAGCGCTTCGACACCGATGCCCATATATGTAAAATTTCTTGCAACCGGTGAAGGCAGTGCGGTTAGTATCAACAACATTTGTCTATTTATTACTTTCGAGTTTTATTTCAGTTGTGTATTCATAAAGTTGATCCGGAAACTAAGCCCGTTCTACAAAGCTTTGGAAGTTTAGCATTTGCAGTCTCATAGTAAGGCATTAATGATGGCTCCAGAACGCAGGCCACTAAAACACTTCGCGTTGAATCCCTGCACTTGTCTTTGTAACAACAAGCGGATGTCAGATCATTGATCAATGATCATCTTCGAGTATCTTTTGATTTTCCCTGTGGAATTTTGTTTCTGTTTGAAAACTGCACCGAAGGTCCTACTTCGGACTTCTTCGCCCCAAATTGCGCCGCTAACGCCGTTAATTTCGATAAAGTGTCATAAGTAGTCTGCCTCAAACATGGTGATGAGCCTAATTCTGCTTTAACCTTTAACTTAATAGGGGATCCTGCCTAGAGTCCAAGAGTATCGTTTTTGGTGATCCTGTCAAAACTGTTGCAGCTAATTTTTTTCATTTCTCATGTATTCCGCATCGTTTTAAGTCCAAGAACGTATATATCCTCTGCCAAAGATCTTGGCTAGAACCAGAAGAAGATTAAAGAGAAGCCCGGAGTATAGGGGAAGGACCCATCTCAGTTTGTCATGATTTCTCGCTTGATTGACACTTCATATTGTTTTCATAGGTTATAGGCAGTAGACATTTTTAAAAAATTCCTCTTCAATGTACTGGCATGCATGATTGCTATATAAATGGAAGATATATGAAAATGATTAATCTTGTCATAAAAGGATGCAGTCGTATTTGTCTGAACGATTTCGTATAAAGAATACCACTTGCATATTTAAATGAAAAGGAAATGTATGAGGTTATGAAAACTGACTGCTTATCACTAAAATTTTGTTGCATTAGCCCGAAAACCCATATGACTAATCTGACTTAAATTCCTCCAATTAAATTTGCAAAAATAATAGGGTCCCTTTTGGATCACAATTGGCAAGCTACGTTGTGAAACAACCTTGGAATTTAGAGAGTTAAAATTGTCAATCATGTTAACCAACTTCGATGTGAATAGACGCTTTCTTCCTACTGTCATAAGCAAAATAAATGTCCAAAATCCACGTTGATAAACTTTCAGAGGCTCGCCATTGCGACTCTAAATCTTCGCCAACACCAAAATTTCTTCAGTAATCCAATCACTACGGAAATTTCAGCATCTTCACCTCTAATTTTCTATAATTTTGAAGGGGGTAATACAGAACAAATTACTGTTGGTAATTAACGTTGCCACGTGGAGGTAAGGATCAAACAGTGATGTAAAAGTTCAAAATCCACAAAATTAAGTCTACGGATTATATTTCCAAACGCACTTGAAAGATGCTAGGCACATAGCGTGAAAAACGTATATTTTCAGATCCACAATATATAATTTGCAATTAAGGAAAACTTTCGACATATATTGTCTAATTTAATCATGAAAATAGTCGCAATGCATTGAAAATGTAATATTTTCAAGACTCACTGTCGCGTGTTTGCAGGAGGGTAATCAAAGTAGACAGTTCGAAATCTGCAAGTTACTTAAAATAACAAAAGATCGTTAAATGAACCTCGTATTAGTGTTTTTTGTATCCCCGTATACATGAACTTTGTATGCGTGTTGTCATCAACACGTACTGATGATAACTTATTTATATTAAAGTTGACGCTGATTAGATAATATAAAGCATGTTGGGAATCGCTCGGTTTAGGACTGACCGAACGAACTGATGGATTCTCGTAGAAAAAGTGGCTACGAGGTACCAGATCCTTGTAGGACGCGGGGAACTACATCGTACATCGCCCCC